>NC_061508.1:281426664-281497280 GCF_022539505.1 Lolium rigidum
TCGGGAAAATAGGGCCTTCGTGCTAAATTCCGAGTTTTTCCCGAAAGGATTTCGCAACAAAACGAGACACCGAGAGCGCTCTCCGCCGAAAACAACAAGTGTATCCATGTTAGTTGCATCCACACCATGTGATCGTACACCTCGTACAAATCATGGGTGGATCGGCTCCTTGAGCCGATCCACAGGACAACCTCGAGAGCCGATCGAGGCTCGTATTTAATGTTTACGTGTATGCCATGCAGGAAACTAAGCGAAGCAAATCCATCACCTTCCCCGACCAGGTATAGGTCAGGTGGCACGCCCTTGCACCAGCACCGGACGTGCGTGCCGAGACTTTGCGGGCCGTCGCTCGAGGGACCAGGGCCAGCCGCAGTCCTGGGAGCCTCCCGGCTCTACTGTGTTGCCCGTCGCTGCTCGCCGGTGGGTTTCTGACCGCAACAAAAACCTCCTGCGCAATGCTTAGATGAGTTTGATAATTATATTGTTAAGCAAGAAAATTTTAATATGAGAGTAGAGAATCATCTAATGGAAAATTCTCAAGCTATTAGCAATTTGCATGATATTGTGGAGAGAACCTCCAATGATGTTAAGATGCTTGTTAAACATTTTCAAATGGTTCAAACTCAAATTGATCAACTCACTAAAGTGCAAAATGACTTATTACAAAATAATTCTAAAGAGAAACATGCTTATGAAGTAACAACTAGAGGTGGTGTCTCTACCCAGGATCCTCTATATCCCGAAGGGCATCCCAAAAGAATTGAACAAGATTCTCAACGCATTGAACCTAGTGCTCCTTCTAAGAAAAAGAAGAAGAAACATAAAAATGTTGTAGAATCCTCTGAACCTGTTAATGATCCTAATAGTATTTCTATCTCCGATGCTGAAACTGAAAGTGGTAATGAACATGATAATAATAATGGTAATGATAAGAATGATGTTTCTGATAAAGAAGAAGTTGAAGAAGAACCTGAAAAGCAAGATAAAAATAAAAAGTATACTAAAGAAGATTTTATTGCTAAGAAACATGGTAATGAAAGGGAACCTTGGGTGCAAAAGCAAATGCCTTTTCCTGCTAAGAAACTAAAATCAAAGGAAGAAAAACACTATAATAAATTCTGTGATTGGATGAAACCTTTATTCTTGCAAATCCCTTTGACTGATGCTATTAAATTGCCTCCTTATTCAAAGTATATGAAAGATATCGTTACTAACAAAAGGAAAATCCCCAATGAGGAAATTTCCACTATGCTTGCTAATTATTCTTTTAATGGTAAGGTTCCAAAGAAGCTTGGCGACCCAGGTATACCTACTATTCCTTGTTCTATTAAGAATAATTATGTTAAAACTGCTCTATGTGACTTGGGAGCCGGTGTTAGTGTTATGCCTTTTTCTCTTTATAAGAGACTTTACTTAGATAAGTTGATACCTACTGATATATCTTTGCAAATGGCTGATAAGTCTACTGCTATTCCTGTTGGTATATGTGAGGATGTTCCTGTTCAAGTTACTAATAACTGTTTGATATTAACTAATTTTGTTGTGTTGGAAATGCCTGAAGATGATAATATGTCTATTATTCTTGGGAGACCTTTTCTTAACACCGCAGAGGCTGTTATTGATTGCAATAAAGGAAAGGTTACTTTCAATGTTGATGATAAGGAGCACACCGTCTATTTCCCCAAGAGGATTGAAAAAGCGTGTGGAGTAAATACTATTTCTAATGTGAGAACTATCAAAGTGGGAACTATTGATTATCCCATATATGAGCCTAAAGAAGAATATCAAACTCTTATGATTGGATCCATATCAATACAATTCAAGGTAACATGATTGATTTGAGGTTTATTTCTTCTTATGCTATGTAAAATTTATTTGGTGGCAAGACTTGATCAACCTTGTTAACAAATACTTTTTATATGCATAGAGGAGGTAAACAACATCTCTTTCTTCCTCCACTTGCTCTAGTTGCTGTAGCACTTTTATTTTGCAAAGTTCCTTAGTTAATTAGATATTTCAAAAAATTTCCTGGCCAGTAATAATAAACTTAATACCCAGAAATGTGCATTTTTCAAAGTTTTCAAAAATCCACAAAAATTATACTGTTGGTCCTATTTTTCGATGAGGCACCTGGGAGCACACAGGGATGACCGATGGGGCACCCCGAGGTGGCACCCCACAGTCGGCGCGGCCAGCAAGGGGGGCGCGCCACCCTGGTGTGTGGGCCCCCTTTACCCCACTTTAGCATCTCTTCCTCCCACACTCTTCTCTCTCCCGAAAAAATCGACACCAGCTTCCTCTCACTCGTGTTTTTGCTCAAGAACTCCAGATTTCTCGATCTCTTTGCTCGCCCAGATTTACTGTCGAAATTTGGCACATTTGCTCTTCGGTATGTGACTCCTTCGATTATCCAAGTAGAATTTTGTTTGGTGGAGTATATCTTGCATATTTTGCTGCTGTAGGTAACATGTTTAGTGAGCTTGCATGCTTGTTCTAAGTGGTAGAAACTAGTTTTGATGCATGATTAGTACTCTAGCAAGTTCCTATGGTAGTTTCCCTCGATTATATGTCACCAAATCAAGTTTTACATTGTTTGTTGAAAAATTTCAGAAAATGGAAGGGAGTAGGCACCAACTTAACCAACAAGAATTGGAGGTGCAACAGGTCATGAGAGTTCACCGAGAAGAAGGAGTATACCCCGCTTACTACCCGTGCGTGGATTTTATGAGAAGTGCAGGGATCTTGCAGGATGTTCAAAGTCTAATCTCTCGTGCAGGGTTGGATGATTTTGTTGATGGTGAACCATGCCAATATGCAAAACTGACTATGTCAGTGGTGCAGGATTTTAAATTCAATTGGTCACGATCTAACCCCATGGTTCAGTACAAAATTTATAATAAAACTGTCAACTTGCCATTCAATGATTTTTGTGCAGCAATCAGAGTGCCGCAATGGGGATCATGCGAGAAGATAAGGGGATCGCCGCAAGAGTTCTTGGACCTCTTCAAGATGATTTGTCATGGAAGAAGTTTCTCGGAGGATGGTGGTAAAATCAGTAGCATTCATTTCCCAGCTATTCGTTACTTTGCTTATTTCATTACCAAGTGCGTTCTAGCAAGAAAGAATGGAAGTAAAATATCTATCCAGGATCTAGCCTTTTTAGCTGCTGCATTACAAGGTAATAGGACTTATAACTTGGGTGCTTTGATAGCCAACAGACTTGCTACTAACCGTGAGAAGGGAGGAATTTGTGGAGGTCTCATCGCCTCTCGCTTATTAGCTATGCATAATGTAGAACCTCACCATCTTGATATTCAGCTCCCCATAGAGAAACTTGACATAGTCTCCATGATTAAGCATGAATTTGTTTCTGATTCGTCTAATTTGAGCAACCTGTCTTACAGAATAACATTTTACAAGAAATCTTGGACAATAACTAAGAAAACTGAAAAATTAGTAGGATTGCCTGCACCTGCTCTGTTTAACCTTGATTCCAGGGAGGATTGGTCAGTCACGGAAGGTGAACTGAAGGCATACATAGAGAGAGATGGCCATCGTGCAAGAGACAACACGGATGAGGTCGAGGAACACCTCGACTCGTCATCAGATGCAGCAAGCTCTTCGCATCAACAAGTTGGGCATGAGGAGCCTCCACGCTTTTCTTCTGCATCGGTACCTTATTATGACTACTCCATGTACGATCCACCGGCATGGAACCCAGACCCTCGTTGGGGTTGATCTCCACTTAGGCCAAAAGCCTAAGCTTGGGGGAGGTATACCGGCATCACTCATTGTTTGCATATTATGGTTGCTGGATACTTGTACATACTTGTTTAGTTTCTTTGAGTGGTTTTCTAATGAGAGGGAGATGATATTTGGGGAAGTGCTGCCTGAAAACAGATTCTGGGCTGTTACTAAAAAAAATCGTGCGCACAGCCAGAACGTTATTTTGAGCTGCTAATTTTTGTGCATGTTCCCCAGGTTGTTATCTAACTTTCATTAGTTGAACACTTTTCGAGCTGAGTAACGGAAGATTTTTGTAAAAATCGATTTCTGTACTGCTGTCAAGTTTTGGCAGATTTGTGCCATCTTGTTTTTCTGTGTTTCTTTTAGTTTTCATTTTCTTATTCTTGCTTTGTTTCTTTTCTAAAACACAAAAAGACCAAAAATATTTCTGTTGTTTCTCTTCACCATTTGTTTATTTTGATTCTTGTATTTGTTTCGCTTTATTTGCTATTGCTAGTTTGCTATAAGAAACCCAAAAAGATTTTGCTTTGTTTGCTTGTTTCCTTTTGTTCTTATTCTCAAATTCGAAAACACCAAAAATATTTGTTGTTCTTCTTTGGTTTGTAAAGTTCATTATGAGTTCAATGGTCTTCGGTGGCTGGAGCGTGGTTTTCATTTCATATTATCCAAGCTACACAAGTGAAAAGGCAATAATGACGATCTACGACAATCTGATTGTGGTGAGAGGCTGGTATGAACTCTCTTTGTTTTCATTTTTGTACATATACTCATCCATGTGAGCATGCTTGGTTGGTTCATGTGAGGTATATGTCATTTAAGAAAGTCTAGTAGTTCATGATCTCTCATGTTTAGCTCCAATTTATTAATATGAGTAGCATGTCATGGATGTTTGCTTGCATTGTTTTATTCATAAATAGGTATGATATTGTGGTATCCTCCTACGAATAATTCGTTTGAATTAACTTGGCACATGCTCACGCATGCATATGACTGAACAAGAGTCAATTAAGCCTCAATGATTTACATTGCTTCAGAGTTCTGGTATCACTTTTATGTCTCAGTTAATTTATTTCGCCGCAAGCATGATTATGACAGTTACTGCTCTCTTGATTTGTCGCTCCCTAGTCTTTTGCTAGCCTTCACTTGTACTGAGCGGGAACGCTGCTCGTGCTTCCGAACACATGAAAACCAAGTTATTCCAGAGTGTCCACCATAAATACCTATGCATGGCATTTCAAACCATTCCGAGTAATTCTCATGCGCTACCTTTAAACCTTCAAAATGCTTCTTAATTTGTATTGATGTTTCATAGCTCATGAGGAAGTATGTGGTGTTTAACTTTCAACCTTGTCAGTTACTCTTGACGGATTTTCATATGGACTAGTGGCACATCCGCTTATCCAATAATTTTGCAAAAAGAGCTGGCAATGGGGTTCCCAGCCCCGATTAATCAAACTTCACTAATAATTCTCTTCACATGTTTTGCTCTGATTCATCAGTAAGAAACTTAATTTTGCAAATAGACACTCCTCCATGGTATGTGATTGATGGAAGGCACCCGAGGATTCGGTTAGCCATGGCTTGTGTAAGCAAAGGTTGGGGGGAGTGTCACCCATAATAAAACTAAAATACGTGTGTAAATAAAAGAGAAGAGGGATGATCTACCTTACTGGTAGAGATAACGTCCTTCATGGGAGCCGCTCTTGAAAGTCCGGTTGGCGAGGTAGTTTGTAACATCCTTATTTTTACGGACTGAATTTTTTTTTCTTTTCTAAAACAATGGATGTTGCAACGCGGTCAAATAAAACAAATATTTTTTATTTAGAGTTGATAAAATTAATCCTAAATGTTTTGGAATTAATTTGACATATCAATGTAGGATATTAATTTATCAAAGTGTTTCTTGTGTTTTGATATGGTTTCATTTGGATTTGCTAAATTTCTTCTCATTTGGTTTTCTCTAAAAATCCACTTTAAACTTAGTCATATACGATGCACATCCAGTGTGCATGCGTGTGCCTTAAACGTAGCTAGCCTACTCTATCTTTTCTTAATATTTCTTCTCTATTAAATATTAAACCTATTAGTTCTAGTGATACACATATACTAGTATGCTCTGATTCTTTTTCTTTTCCGTTCCTAGTTACATTCCTCGACTCATGTCTCTCTCACCCTTGCCTATTCTTTTTCTCTTCTAGGCTGTACAAGCATGTATTTCTTTCAATGATTGTTTTCCCTTGCTATTGGCTGGCCTACTTCTACATGCACGCATGCAGCATCCAACGTATTTTCTTTCATGTCGTTGCTCTGTCTCTCTGTCGAAGCTAGCAGCAGCACGACACTACTTCAAAGCCCAGCCGAGGAAGCCCATTTAGGCCTAGCCGTTTGACTTGATCTTTGTTCGACTCGCAGATGAGACGCAGTCCAGAAACAGCGAAAGGCAGTGCTGCTCTTGCACTCGTTTTGATCGATTCGCATGCACACATGAACAAGTTGGAATCCCAACAGTTCAGAACGTCCAGACCCAGCCTAGCAAGGTGTTCCCTCTCAGTGCGCCAACCGACGCGCTGCTCGTCTTCGTCTCTCTACACACACGCTCGCTAAACGCTAGCTTTAAACATTAGAAACGGTAGCAGAAACTGCTGCCATTACCTGCCATAAACCTCTCTTTAAACATGTCAATTAGAGCATACCTTTCCCCTTATATACAGCCCTGATGGACGCCCACACCCTTCTCTTCCACCCCATGCTACTGCCAGAGCCATAGACTCACACAACAAGCCAATCTCGTGAGAGCGCCGTCGGACGCCGTTCGCGTTCCCGACGATTTGGGGCACGAAGGACGGATCTGCTGCGCCAGGAGGATCATGGAACGAAGGGGAGTTCATTCACGGAACCAGAAGGCCGAGCTGCTGACCATCGACGACACCCACGGCAACGCCCTCGACTTCGGCCACCGACTTCAACCACGAACTGCGTCGCGTTCGGTGAGCACCAGCAGAAACCCTCGCACACACACGGTTGGGATAGTTATGCCTACCTCCTAGACATGGTTTCCAGCCGTAGTTTTACAGTTTGTCGAGTCGCCGGTGAACCGAATGCCACTGGATGGCATCAGCATTCTAGCACCTTGCACAACTCGAATGCGCACAAGCCCAACATAGAAAGTGTGGAAAATGCTCTTAGAAACCCAGTAGTGGTATTAGTTTTCGTAGTTGATGGGTGGATTTCGAAATTTATGGAATGCATGCATGTATGTGTGGACTGTTCATACGTTTTTCGTTGTCTAGACCGTAGTCTGCAACTTGCTAGAACAGCTGTAGATTGTTTCAGAGCATGCATACTAGGTTTGATACATATCGCTATATTCCATGCTTCTAGATGTCTACAAATCATTTGCTTCATTAGAAAGGGATTATGAACTTACTAGTAGGTGTAGTTACATATGCTTAGCTGTTATACTGCTGCTAGTCATGCATCCATATTTTCGTCAGTGCCTTGTTTGATCTTAGATCATGCACATGCTTGACTAGAGTGTTATTTGGTTTGGGTACGGTCAGCAGATCATGTCAAGTTTTTGGTACATTTTATTTTAGTTGCGACTGATTCAGTAAATTTTAGTGATGCGTTTTAAATAGAGTTCTGCAATGGCTATGCATGCTTTGTCATAGGGCAAGTACTAGATTTCTTCGTGATCTGTACGAGCATCCTTGCTATAGTGTGGTTCAGCCAGTTTGATTGTTTCAGTAGAGCATGCCAGGTTGCTATAAATAAAACATGATGTTGCTTATCATGATCTGAGACTAGAGTGATCATATGTTTTATTTTAGTGCTTGCTGTTCATCGGGTAGATTGATTCAGCATGCAATTCTTTATGAACTGAGTTAGTTCTTTATAAGATTACCACAATCCTTGATGTGTCTTGTTTGATCGGTAGCTCATAGATATAGTTAGTTATTGGTATTTATGAGGTAAGTGTCTTATGATGTGAAGACATATGTGTGGATTTTGTGGCTTATCGTTCATAGTGAATCATGTATCTACATACATGATGCTTAGTTCTTGTTATCCTAGTAGGTTGGGTTGATTAGTTTAGTTGCATTATAATTGTTGCTTGCAAATTACCATGTATAGGTTTATTTGCTATTTTAGATTAATATGTTCTCTGAATAGTTTGCTACTGTTTAGAGCGATTATTTGCAACTGGTAGAATATACCATATTATTTCTATATGTTGCTTGGACTTCTTTTCTTATTATACCTTATGCTACAATAAAGGTAGAATTCGTTTTATTGCATGATTAGGACTTGTTACACAAATTGAGTACTTGTTATCCATGAGGGTAGTATTGTTTAGTATTTTCTATATGCATTTTTGGACCGGTTTGTGGAAATAGAAGATTAGTTGATGTTGATGTTAGAATATTTATCTTTTATTAATACTAGATTTTGGTTTATTGTCTAGAAGGATATTTCGTTGTGTTTGCTTGGATCCAGTAGCATGTTAGTGTAGTGCATATGAGTTAGCTAATGTACTGCTGCTAGCTATTTCATAACGTATGAGTTAGCTATCCATGTATCTTAGTTGCATCTTCCCATGTATTGCTACTAGTTGATTTATCATTGTATTCATGTTGTATAGATTCAACTCGTACTATGAACTGCTAGTTTGCACATGCTAGTCATCTAGTAGCTTGTACGGAGTGATTACCCATGCTTAGTTATAGCTGACTCACTATGAGTAGATCGATGTGTGCTACTTATTATTTTGCATTCAGCATGAATTGTTACATGGTAATTGCTAGCGTTAATTATTGCCGATCGTGCATCTTTTCTATAGTACTAGTTAGCTAGTTCAGTTATGTTTCAGTAGATAATATACAGTGGCTTGTTTACAGTAAGGTTGCCGAACATTACATTTTTGATTTGTGTCTGTCCCTCTTGCTTAAAGTTTAGCTGTGTGTTTAAACGCTAGATTTAATTACTAGACCCTATCGGCTTAGCTAGTTCATATGTGTGAACATCACATGAGTAATTCATTGGTATGCATACAAGTCTAGCTAGTGTGCGGTTTGTGAGTGCATTGTAAATTTAGACTATGCCACATTTTTAAAATATTTATGCTAATCAATATGGAGCGATCACGATGCCTTATCCGTTAGTACCCGAATCCCACACAAGCCATTTCGGTTCCCTTCCAGTATTCTTAGTGTATACCGATCATCACACTTTTTATTTGGTTCTTATTTGCCACTTTTCATTCGAATCGTCTTTCGTTGTATTGCATGTATTCATTGGAATTGTTATTGCTTCGATACGACGATTAGGAGGGAACGGAGAGTGGTACATTCACGATCAAGGAAGTGGAAAGCAGGAGTTTGACAACGAAGGCATGCCCTCTCATCATATTTATCCCAGTTTTACAAATTGCATGCTATTTTATGTTTTACAAATATATATGCTATTTTATTCCAAGTAGCTAGCGTGTCGATTGACACACCAACCTTGATTCGCTTGTCGCCTTTTACTTGATACCCTGAGTAGAGATTATATAATAATCCTGATAGAGTAGAGATGCTTAGCACGCTAAATAATCATTAGGATACTTTCTATTGCCTCTTTGGAGGAATTGATCGACTTTCGGGTCACACATACCCTTTTGAAAGTTGTTGAGCTCGTTGAGCTAGGCTGGTTAGCCGTTGTGCTTCATCTACTCTCTCTCTTCTACTCTGGGTGAAATTTACCATCTAAACATGGCGCGAGCGACAGCTGAATCAAATGTTGAAGGAGTGATTGGCTGCCCTTCAAAAGTTGGAGGGAGCAATCTGTCGTTCGTGCCGCTTAAGGGTCCTAATAAGTCTTGGATTTGAAGATTGTGACAACCGTACAACCACATGCTATATGGGCACTGGCCTGGTTAAGTAAGTTAGTCAGCCTTAGGTGATGATGTCGCCGTACCGCAGATGAGGTGGCTGCCTACGGGCGAACCTTCGGCACAGATGGGGGGACCGGTTTGGGGACGTACTCTCAGTACCGTGCGCCAGACCCGGTGGGCATGTCACATCTATGGGGGATCTAGCTAAAAGACCTTGTCACGATCCCTCTGCCGGTACACCAATGGGTGTGTATTAAATCAGCGACGGCTGGTGGGCAACAAGACGGGGTTGTGTCGTGTGGGAAAAGTGTACAACCTCTGCAGAGTTAAAACTATTCGAATAGCCGTGTCCACGGTCATGGACGACACATGAATCTTTCTTGACATACAGGAACCTGTTTTGCTATTTCCCTCTTTGCCTCTCTCTCTCTCTCTCTCCTTTCCTCCTTTCCTTTGAATCTGAATCCTACGAGATACGTGAGTTGTCAAGGACAATCACATTGATGAGAAATATTACACTCATTATAAAACATGTTTTCGTCTAAAATGCTTTTATCAAATGTATTGCAAATAAAATTGGCTTTATGCAAATGAACCTACAGCCTTCCTTTGAAGCCTCATATAGATATATTAGGTCTTGCGTCGAGGGGGTGTGTTGAGTACTCTATGTACTCATGGCAATACTTTTGTTGATATTCAGAGTACTACCAAGACAAGGAAGACTATGACAACTACGATGACATTGAAGAGTGAGGCCTCGTGGACTACATCAACTGCCTGTGGCTGAGATGGAGTCACTTCGCGTTTTATTTATCCGTTGTGCTTTCTGATTGTAATGAATGTCACACTATGTGGCTATTCAAACTTTGTAATTAATCTTTTGTACGTATGTAATGATATACATTTCGCTGTGTCGTCAACATTGATCTTGGGATTGACGAGTAACACAGGAGGGTCGGAAAGTTAAGTTCCGGTTCTCACAGAAGTGGTATCAGAGCCGATGTTGACCTAGTCGCGTGGCCTTAGTTAGAATGGAAATCCTTAGTACTCGTATTTTAATAAAGATGTAGTTGACAAAAATAATAGGCTTCTTTTGTACTTGTCTCTCTCATTTAGCATTTACAAATTTTTTTTTTGCTGATCATTCTTCTCTTATTCAAATGTGCGTAGATGGCAGTACCTTCAACGCGACGGATTGAGGAGTTTGGGCACCTTGGACAGCAGTTTAGAGACATGTTGACGAGGTTGGGTTACGACCGTGACCCAGAAGTATCTGGACACACCATCCGCACACCGTGGAATGAGGAGATTGTTAGAGCTATGTTGGTGGTGTATCCGAACCATGCACTGCGTGGAAGTCGCGCAGGATCAAGCAGACACCAGTTCACTGCTGAAGGAGAGGACTTTGTGGATGCCACTATTCATGTGGTTCGCCGAGCGATGCATGGGATGGCGGGTACCTACCAGGATGAGCTACGCAACACTCCTTTCCGGTACTTTGCCTACCGAGACGATGGAGGTGTAATCCGTCAGAACATGAGGTACCAGAATGAAGATGATCCTACGCTCGTTCGCATGACCTCGCTCAATTTTGGACTGGAGCGTCGCCTTGTTGCAGTCACCGGTATGTTGGATGATGCCCGGCACCTTTGCCATCACTACCAGGACCGGATTGAGACTTTGGAAGAAAGGTTGGTGGAAGCCAACACGACCATAGCTGCTATGAACGCTGCACGTGAGGCTGCTGAGACTGCAATGGAGGACGCCATCATCGAAGCTCATGTGGAAAATGTCGCTGCACCGACCGTGCTCATGGGCGAAGGACAAGAGGAACCATTGCAGGGCCCTGCACCTAATGCACAGCGACAGAGGGCTGGGCACCATCCGTGCGAAGAAGCGCCGCTTGACAGCTCGAGCCATCGCACCGCCAATGCTTGCTCTTCCAGCACCACCGCCAGCACAAGAGGAACAAGCTGACCAGTCCCAGGAAGAAGAGGATCCGGAGGAGATGATTCCAGCAATTTCAGAAGGAGAAGATGCAGCTGAGCCTCACAACGACCTGCACTTTGTACCAGCGCCTGCCCAGCCTTATGCAGGTCTAGAACAGCATGGGTTCCTGGACGAGTAGTATAGCAAACCATGAGAGAGCCCTTTATTTAATATTATGCGAGAAAACGATGAGTTTTCCCTTTGCTTATGTGTCTAGTAGTAGATTGTACCGATCATGTGGTATATCTACTACAGTATCTTGAACCTTTTGTGTGAGATTTAAAGAATATTTCTTTGGATTTTCTCTGGCTTTGATGTGTTGTATACATGCAAATTCGTTTTGGGATAGTTTATTTTCCCCTTGTATACCCTAGTTCCAAACGACGATATCATCGATGCCAACTAAGTTTGTGGCCGCAAAGGATGGTGACACATACGTTAACATGCGACATGGAAACGATAAGATACCGGCTATTAGGAGTTGCCAAATCTTTTCTCTTAGGCTAAATCTCGGGGTCGAGATTCCTTTTAAGGGGGGTAGAATTGTAACATCCTTATTTTTACGGACTGAATTTTTTTTTCTTTTCTAAAACAATGGATGTTGCAACGCGGTCAAATAAAACAAATATTTTTTATTTAGAGTTGATAAAATTAATCCTAAATGTTTTGGAATTAATTTGACATATCAAAGTAGGATATTAATTTATCAAAGTGTTTCTTGTGTTTTGATATGGTTTCATTTGGATTTGCTAAATTTCTTCTCATTTGGTTTTCTCTAAAAATCCACTTTAAACTTAGTCATATACGATGCACATCCAGTGTGCATGCGTGTGCCTTAAACGTAGCTAGCCTACTCTATCTTTTCTTAATATTTCTTCTCTGTTAAATATTAAACCTATTAGTTCTAGTGATACACATATACTAGTATGCTCTGATTCTTTTTCTTTTCCGTTCCTAGTTACATTCCTCGACTCATGTCTCTCTCACCCTTGTCTATTCTTTTTCTCTTCTAGGCTGTACAAGCATGTATTTCTTTCAATGATTGTTTTCCCTTGCTATTGGCTGGCCTACTTCTACATGCACGCATGCAGCATCCAACGTATTTTCTTTCATGTCGTTGCTCTGTCTCTCTGTCGAAGCTAGCAGCAGCACGACACTACTTCAAAGCCCAGCTGAGGAAGCCCATTTAGGCCTAGCCGTTTGACTTGATCTTTGTTCGACTCGCAGATGAGACGCAGTCCAGAAACAGCGAAAGGCAGTGCTGCTCTTGCACTCGTTTTGATCGATTCGCATGCACACATGAACAAGTTGGAATCCCAACAGTTCAGAACGTCCAGACCCAGCCTAGCAAGGTGTTCCCTCTCAGTGCGCCAACTGACGCGCTGCTCGTCTTCGTCTCTCTACACACACGCTCGCTAAACGCTAGCTTTAAACATTAGAAACGGTAGCAGAAACTGCTGCCATTACCTGCCATAAACCTCTCTTTAAACATGTCAATTAGAGCATACCTTTCCCCTTATATACAGCCCTGATGGACGCCCACACCCTTCTCTTCCACCCCATGCTACTGCCAGAGCCATAGACTCACACAACAAGCCAATCTCGTGAGAGCGCCGTCGGACGCCGTTCGCGTTCCCGACGATTTGGGGCACGAAGGACGGATCTGCTGCGCCAGGAGGATCACGGAACGAAGGGGAGTTCATTCACGGAACCAGAAGGCCGAGCTGCTGACCATCGACGACACCCACGGCAACGCCCTCGACTTCGGCCACCGACTTCAACCACGAACTGCGTCGCGTTCGGTGAGCACCAGCAGAAACCCTCGCACACACACGGTTGGGATAGTTATGCCTACCTCCTAGACATGGTTTCCAGCCGTAGTTTTACAGTTTGTCGAGTCGCCGGTGAACCGAATGCCACTGGATGGCATCAGCGTTCTAGCACCTTGCACAACTCGAATGCGCACAAGCCCAACATAGAAAGTGTGGAAAATGCTCTTAGAAACCCAGTAGTGGTATTAGTTTTCGTAGTTGATGGGTGGATTTCGAAATTTATGGAATGCATGCATGTATGTGTGGACTGTTCATACGTTTTTCGTTGTCTAGACCGTAGTCTGCAACTTGCTAGAACAGCTGTAGATTGTTTCAGAGCATGCATACTAGGTTTGATACATATCGCTATATTCCATGCTTCTGGATGTCTACAAATCATTTGCTTCATTAGAAGGGATTATGAACTTACTAGTAGGTGTAGTTGCATATGCTTAGCTGCTATACTGCTGCTAGTCATGCATCTGTATTTTCATCAGTGCCTTGTTTGATCTTAGCTCATGCACATGCTTGACTAGAGTGTTGTTTGGTTTGCGTATGGTAAGCAGATCATGTCAAGTTTTTGGTACATTTTATTTTAGTAGCGACTGATTCAGTAAATTTTAGTGATGCATTTTAAATAGAGTTCTGCAATGGCTATGCATGCTTTGTCATAGGGCAAGTACTAGATTTCTTCGTGACTGTACGAGCATCCTTGCTATAGTGTGGTTCAGCCAGTTTGATTGTTTCAGTAGAGCATGCCAGGTTGCTATAAATAAAACATGATGTTGCTTATCATGATCTGAGACTAGAGTGATCATATGTTTTATTTTAGTGCTTGCTGTTCATCAGGTAGATTGATTCAGCATGCAATTCTTTATGAACTGAGTTAGTTCTTTATAAGATTACCACAATCCTTGATGTGTCTTGTTTGATCGGTAGCTCATAGATATAGTTAGTTATTGGTATTTATGAGGTAAGTGTCTTATGATGTGAAGACATATGTGTGGATTTTGTGGCTTATCGTTCATAGTGAATCATGTATCTACATACATGATGCTTAGTTCTTGTTATCCTAGTAGGTTGGGTTGATTAGTTTAGTTGCATTATAATTGTTGCTTGCAAATTACCATGTATAGGTTTATTTGCTATTTTAGATTAATATGTTCTCTGAATAGTTTGCTGCTGTTTAGAGCGATTATTTGCAACTGGTAGAATATACCATATTATTTCTATATGTTGCTTGGACTTCTTTTCTTATTATACCTTATGCTACAATAAAGGTAGAATTCATTTTATTGCATGATTAGGACTTGTTACACAAATTGAGTACTTGTTATCCATGAGGGTAGTATTGTTTAGTATTTTCTATATGCATTTTTGGACCGGTTTGTGGAAATAGAAGATTAGTTGATGTTGATGTTAGAATATTTATCTTTTATTAATACTAGATTTTGGTTTATTGTCTAGAAGGATATTTCGTTGTGTTTGCTTGGATCCAGTAGCATGTTAGTGTAGTGCATATGAGTTAGCTAATGTACTGCTGCTAGCTATTTCATAACGTACAGTTAGCTATCCATGTATCTTAGTTGCATCTTCCCATGTATTGCTACTAGTTGATTTATCATTGTATTCATGTTGTATAGATTCAACTCGTACTATGAACTGCTAGTTTGCACATGCTAGTCATCTAGTAGCTTGTACAGAGTGATTACCCATGCTTAGTTATAGCTGACTCACTATGAGTAGATCGATGTGTGCTACTTATTATTTTGCATTCAGCATGAATTGTTACATGGTAATTGCTAGCGTTAATTATTGCCGATCGTGCATCTTTTCTATAGTACTAGTTAGCTAGTTCAGTTATGTTTCAGTAGATAATATACAGTGGCTTGTTTACAGTAAGGTTGCCGAACATTACATTTTTGATTTGTGTCTGTCCCTCTTGCTTAAAGTTTAGCTGTGTGTTTAAACGCTAGATTTAATTACTAGACCCTATCAGCTTAGCTAGTTCATATGTGTGAACATCACATGAGTAATTCATTGGTATGCATACAAGTCTAGCTAGTGTGCGGTTTGTGAGTGCATTGTAAATTTAGACTATGCCACATTTTTAAAATATTTATGCTAATCAATATGGAGCGATCACGATGCCTTATCCGTTAGTACCCGAATCCCACACAAGCCATTTCGGTTCCCTTCCAGTATTCTTAGTGTATACCGATCATCACACTTTTTATTTGGTTCTTATTTGCCACTTTTCATTCGAATCGTCTTTCGTTGTATTGCATGTATTCATTGGAATTGTTATTGCTTCGATACGACGATTAGGAGGGAACGGAGAGTGGTACATTCACGATCAAGGAAGTGGAAAGCAGGAGTTTGACAACGAAGGCATGCCCTCTCATCATATTTATCCCAGTTTTACAAATTGCATGCTATTTTATGTTTTACAAATATATATGCTATTTTATTCCAGTAGCTAGCGTGTCGATTGACACACCAACCTTGATTCGCTTGTCGCCTTTTACTTGATACCCTGAGTAGAGATTATATAATAATCCTGATAGAGTAGAGATGCTTAGCACGCTAAATAATCATTAGGATACTTTCTATTGCCTCTTTGGAGGAATTGATCGACTTTCGGGTCACACATACCCTTTTGAAAGTTGTTGAGCTCGTTGAGCTAGGCTGGTTAGCCGTTGTGCTTCATCTACTCTCTCTTCTACTCTGGGTGAAATTTACCATCTAAACATGGCGCGAGCGACAGCTGAATCAAATGTTGAAGGAGTGATTGGCTGCCCTTCAAAAGTTGGAGGGAGCAATCCGTCGTTCGTGCCGCTTAAGGGTCCTAATAAGTCTTGGATTTGAAGATTGTGACAACCGTACAACCACATGCTATATGGGCACTGGCCTGGTTAAGTAAGTTAGTCAGCCTTAGGTGATGATGTCGCCGTACCGCAGATGAGGTGGCTGCCTACGGGAGAACCTTCGGCACAGATGGGGGGACCGGTTTGGGGACGTACTCTCGGTACCGTGCGCCGGACCCGGTGGGCATGTCACATCTTTGGGGGATCTAGCTAAAAGACCTTGTCACGATCCCTCTGCCGGTACACCAATGGGTGTGTATTAAATCGGCGACGGCTGGTGGGCAACAAGACGGGGTTGTGTCGTGTGGGCAAAGTGTACAACCTCTCGCAGAGTTAAAACTATTCGAATAGCCGTGTCCACGGTCATGGACGACACATGAATCTTTCTTGACATACAGGAACCTGTTTTGCTATTTCCCTCTTTGCCTCTCTCTCTCTCTCTCCTTTCCTCCTTTCCCTTGAATCTGAATCCTACGAGATACGTGAGTTGTCAAGGACAATCACATTGATGAGAAATATTACACTCATTATAAAACATGTTTTCGTCTAAAATGCTTTTATCAAATGTATTGCAAATAAAATTGGCTTTATGCAAATGAACCTACAGCCTTCCTTTGAAGCCTCATATAGATATATTAGGTCTTGCATCGAGGGGGTGTGTTGAGTACTCTATGTACTCATGGCAATACTTTTGTTGATATTCAGAGTACTACCAAGACAAGGAAGACTACGACAACTACGATGACATTGAAGAGTGAGGCCTCGTGGACTACATCAACTGCCTGTGGCTGAGATGGAGTCACTTCGCATTTTATTTATCCGCTGTGCTTTCTGATTGTAATGAATGTCACACTATGTGGCTATTCAAACTTTGTAATTAATCTTTTGTACGTCTGTAATGATATACATTTCGCTGTGTCGTCAACATTGATCTTGGGATTGACGAGTAACACAGGAGGGTCGGAAAGTTAAGTTCCGGTTCTCACATAGTTGGTGTACCCATTACCATTCGTTGACAACAACAAACACCTCTCAAAACAATTTTACTCCTGTTTTAAAAATGAAAAGCTCTAGCGCATGTTAATCCCTGCTTCCCTCTGCGAAGGGTCAATCTTTTACTTTTATGTTGTGTCTCCATCCTTTCTTTGAGAACTTTCTTGAGAGCACAACTGTCATTCTTAGTGTAATATGCTTGTCTCAAAATATGATTAATTGGGGTATAACTTTGATGCTTTTATCTTTGACAATCACTATTTCTAGGCTTTCTATGAACTTCAGAGGTGCCTGAGCATTTATGTTTTGCTGATCAAATATGGGCAAGCGAGATACCACTCTATCATACTCCTTTATGAACATTGCAATCCTGCTAATATACATGATTCATGATGCTTGTTATTAATTGTTGGTACCTTTCCATGATTGACATAGCTATTAGATGATCTTATTTGCATGTATCTTATTATGAACTGCCTAAGTGTTAGCCATAGCATGAGAATATTTACATCATATGAACAAATGTGTTCGTGAAAGTTCTTTTATCGCTCAGTTGTTAACTGAATTGCTTGAGGACAAGCAATAAGCTAGCTTGGGGGGAGTTGATACGTCCAAAACGTATCTACTTTCCCGAACACTTTTGCTATTGTTTTGCCTCTAATTTGTGTATTTTGGATGCAACTAACACGGACTAACGCTGTTTTCAGCAGAACTGTTCCGGTGTCTCGTTTTTGTGCAGAAATCCAACTTTCGGGAAAAACCTTGGAATTTATGCAGAAGGCCCTATTTTCCCCGAGAAGACTCACGGAGCCGAAGGGCAAGTCGGGTGGAGGCCCGAGGGCCCCACACCCTAGGGCGGCGCGGCCCAGGAGGGGGCGCGCGGCCCTAGCGTGTGGCCCCCTCGGCCGGCCTCCGATGCCCTCCTTCGGACTACTTATCGCCTTCGACCTAAAAACGCACGGGGAGAAGTCGAAGTCGCCAGAAACCCTCCAGAACGCCGCCACATCGCGAAACTCCGTCTCGGGAACCAGAAGTCTCCGTTCTGGCACTCCGCCGGGACGGGGAATTGGAGGAGATCATCGCCATCATCACCACCGACGCCTCTCCATCGACCAGCCATGTTTCCCCCATCCATGTGTGAGTAATTCCCCCGCTGTAGGCTGAAGGGGATGGTAGGGATTGGATGAGATTGGTCATGTAATAGTATAAGATTGTTAGGGCATAGTGCCTAGTGTCCAGTAATTGGTACTTTGATGATATTGTTGCAACTTGTTATGCTTAATGCTTGTCACTAGGGCCGAGTGCCATGATCTCAGATCTGAACATGTTATTATTTCATCATGATATTCATTGTTTATGGTCTTACCTGCAAGTTGTATACACATGTCATCTGTCCGGAACCAATGGCCCCGAAGTGACGAAATCGGGACAACCGGAGGGGATGGTAGTGATGTGAGGATCACATGTGTTCACGGAGTGTTAATGCTTTGCTCCGGTACTCTATTAAAAGGAGTACCTTAATATCCGATAGATTCCCTTGAGGCCCGGCTGCCACCGGTTGGTAGGACAAAAGATGTTGTGCAAGTTTCTCATTGCGAGCACGTACGACTATAATTGGAACACATGCCTATTGATTGCTTTGTACTTAGACACCGTTTTATTATTATCTGCAAATGCCCTGCTTGATTGTTACATGAGTTTCTCTCATCCATGCAACGCCCGTTATCCGTCCCCGTGCCTACAGTATTTTAATCCTGCTTTTTACTATAATCACTACTGCTATTTCCGTTACTTTGCTGCTGTTATTTCACTACTGCTACTGCCATAAAACTGTTACTACTGATAAACTTTTGTGAGCAAGTCTGTTTCCAGGTGCAGCTGAATTGACAACTCCGCTGTTAAGGCTTTCAAGTATTCTTTGTCTCCCCTTGTGTCGAATCAATAAATTGGGTTTTACTACCCGTGAAGACTGCTGCGATCCCCTATACTTGTGGGTCATCACCGGTCATATGACTTGTGGCTCCACTATCAACCATCCATTTAGCGCCACCGGAAGCATAGTTCTACAAAGAATCAAGTCTTGGATTTAGGTACCCATTTTTCAATGGGTCCTAGCATGTTAGTAACAAGGGGTTTGGGAACCCAAATAGTCCAATCAACATTGTCCTCTTGAGGACCAATGAAGCGAGCACGAATATGTCCATAGTAATCAACAAAAAGAACATGAGAAGGGTTGTTAGAGCCGGCGAAACCCTTCGAGGTGGAGTTGGGTACTCCATCCCTTCTTGATCTAGCATCGCTCTCCTCAAGGTTGATCTCCATGTTCTCCTTGTTCTTCTTCTTCTTGGTCCTCTTATTCCTCTTCCTCTTTGGCTTGGTAGCCACTCCTCCTTCATTGCAAGAGCCCTCTTTGGCTCCAATGACTCCTTCCAAGTACTTGGTTTGAACTTGGAGTCTATCAATTTTGGCCTTCAAACGATTGACTTCATCTTCATGCTCCGGGTGTGGATGACAAATATCAAACACTTGGACTTCCTTTGCCTTGTTCACCCGGAAATGTTCCATCAAAGCTTCTTCTTGGAGAGAGTTCATCTTCATGAGTATACGCTTGTCACTCTCCAACTTGGCAATGTCACTTTCATGAATGCAACACGCACGATCCTTGCTCAAAGAAAAACACTCCTTCAATGCTCCCTCTTGCATGGAATTGACCTCCATGAGCTTGGCTTACCTCCTCTTCAAGGCGGCTATTTCTTCCTCATGATCACAACACGTGGCCTTCTCCTTGCTCATGCGGAGACATTCCACCAAAGACTCTTCTTGCATGCTACTAAAACTCAATAGCTTGGCCTTGGTGGTCTCAAGAGTGGCAATTTCTTCTTCATGGTTGCAACATGAGGTCTTCTCCTTGCACAAGCGGAAATATTCATCCAAGGCTTCTTCTTGAAGATCATTGACCTCCAAGAGAAGAGCATTGTGCTTTCTCAAGGAAGCAACTTGATCAACAAGCTCGTCATGGCAAGAGTTGGGGTCTTCATCATCTTTCTCTTTGTTAGCTTCCTCGAGAGAGAGCATCTTCTTTTTGAGCTCACCCATCAAACCAAGAGCATGGTCTCGGTCCTTGATGAGTTGGGAGACAATAGCCTTGTTGGAATCTTCAAGAACGATGACACTAGCTTCAAGAGACATGCGCAAATTTTGTTCCTCTTCAAGTGCTTGATTGATAGAGGCAATCTCATTTTCCGCCTCCCTTTCAAGCCTCTCCTTCTCCTCTATAAGGTCTTGTGCCGCACCAAGTTGGGTCAAGAGAGCCCCAACATGAGTCTTGGTATCCCCTTGCATGTTAGTGAGAAAAGAATCCAAACCCATAACCTCACGCTTAATGGTGAGACTAGTGGCATCATCAATATACAAAGCATTAGTTGAAGATGAGAGTTTGGAAGGGGGTTCTACCTCCGAGGATACCTTTGCCATAAGGCAATGAGCGTTGTGGGTGATGAGGTTCTCATTAGGAGAGTCGAAGAGGGAGATAGAGGGAGTGGTAATGGCGATGGCGGCCACTCCCTCTCCTTCCTTGTTGGAGCTCTTGTCCTCATGTTTTTCATCCTCATCGGAGGAGTACTCTTCTCGAATGATGAAGGCTCTAGGCTTCTTGGTGAAGGAGACCTTGTCGTCATCGGGCTTGGGGGAGTACTTCGAGAATCCTTTGGAGAGAGACTTGAACTTTTCTTTGCGAACAAGCCTTCCACCATTATCTTCTCTTCTCTCAAACATGCAATCCGCAACAAAATGACTCTTGTCGCTGCAATTGTAGCATGTTCTCCCCCTTTGCCCCTCCTTTGGACTCTTGGAGAAGCTTCTTGGAGACTCACGTGATCTTCTTGGTCTTGTGCTTCGGGACTTGTTTCCGTCCCAAAATTTCTTGGCGGCGAGAGCCATGTGCTCATGATAGTTGGTCTTGAGATCATCCGGTCCCCACTCAATGGGATCCTCATCGCTTTCACTAGTCTCATGTACCTTCATCTTCAATGCAAGGTTGGGCTTGCGGGTGTTGTGAGCGCGAGCAACAAGATCCTCCGCATTCTTTTTGGAGATGTCCAAAGCGATGACTTCACTAAGAACTTCATCGGATGTCATAGCACGGAAGGAGGCGTTTTGGTGGATGGCCGTCAACTTCACTTCCTCATAAGGGAGGATAGCGTTGTAGAACTTGCGCTTGATCCAATGGTCATCCACAAACGTTGCTCCAAGATCTTGCATTTGTACGGCAAGAGCGATGAGGCGCCGGTACATTTCTTCGGGGGACTCTCCTTCATTCATGATGAAGTTGTCGGCCATGTTGTTCACTTCATCGAAACGAGAGTTTTGGATGCTCGCATTTTCGAGGAAGAGCTTGTCGAGTTTATCCCATGCTTCCTTGGCGGTCTTGAGCGAGCGGTGATACGTCCAATTTGCATCACTATTTTATATCATAATTTGCTATTATTCATTGATATATTTCATATTGGGACACAATACTTATGTTATTTCATCTATTTTGCATGTTTCATCATTATTGGAGGATCGAACACCGGAGCCAGGATTCTGCTTGGAAAAAGCACCGTCGAACGCAATATTTCGGAAGATCAAGCTGTGGAAGGAAATTATACCAAAAATCCTATTTTTCAAGATGACGAAGGAAGCCGGAAGGAGGAGCCGGGGAGGAGCCGGGGTGGGCCCACACCCTAGGGCGGCGCGGCCCGGGCCCTGGCCGCGCCGCCATGTGGTGTGAGGGGCCCACGACCCCTTTCGCCTCCTTTTCTTCGCCAAACCCTTCGTCCCGAAGACCTAAGCCGAGAGGGGTACCTCACGAAGAGTTACAGCCGCCTCTGCGGGGCGGAGAACACCAGAGAGAAAAGAGCTCTCCGGCGGGCAGGAATCCGCCGGGGAAATTCCCTCCCGGAGGGGGAAATCGACGCCATCGTCACCGACATCGAGCTGGACATCATCACCATCACCATCATCATCATCTCCACCATCATCACCGCCGTCATCACCGCTGGACACCGTCACCGCCGTAGCAATTTGGGTTTGATCTTGATTGTTTGATAGGGGAAACTCTCCCGGTATCGATCTATACTTGTTGTTGATGCTATTGAGTGAAACCATTGAACCAAGTTTATGTTCAGATTGTTATTCATCATCATATCACCTCTGATCATGTTCCATATGATGTCTCGTGAGTAGTTCGTTTAGTTCTTGAGGACATGGGTGAAGTCTAAATGTTAGTAGTGAACTATGGTTGAGTAATATTCAATGGTGTGATATTTAAGTTGTGGTGTTATTCTTCTAGTGGTGTCATGTGAACGTCGACTACATGACACTTCACCATTTATGGGCCTAGGGGAATGCATCTTGTATTCGTTTGCTAATTGCGGGGTTGCCGGAGTGACGAAACCTAAACCCCGTTGGTATATCGATGCGGGAGGGATCGCGGGATCTCGAGTTTAAGGCTGTGGTTAGATTTATTCTTAATTACTTTCTTGTAGTTGCGGATGCTTGCAAGGGGTATAATCACAAGTATGTATTTAGTCCTAGGAAGGGCGGTACATTAGCATAGGTTCACCCACACAACACTTATCATAACAATGAAGATTATTTAGCCGTATGTAGCGAAAGCACTAGACTAAAATCCCATGTGTCCTCGAGAACGTTTGGTCATTATAAGTAAACAAACCGGCTTGTCCTTTGTGCTAAAAGGATTGGGCCACTCGCTGCAATTGTTACTCTCGCATTTTACATACTCGTACTTTATTCAATTGTTACATCAAAACCCCCTGAATACTTGTACGTGAGCATTTACGGTGAATCCTTCATCGAAACTGCTTGTCAACACCTTCGCTCCTCGTTGGGATCGACATTCTTACTTATCGAAGATACTACGATACACCCCTATACTTGTGGGTCATCAAGACTATTTTACGGCGCCGTTGCCGGGGAGTGAAGCGCTATTGGTAAGTGGAATTGGTAAGGAAAACCTTTCTTGTTGTGCTGATTTTATTTACTGCTTGCTGCCATAAGTCATTATGGAGAGATCTTCTCTTCAATTTCTATTTGGGAAATCTACTACTACTGCAACGGTAGTAGATGAGGCGCCAGGTGAGGAAGTGATACCATATAAAATACCTATGAAAATTATTGAACGTGTTATGGATAACCGCTATGAAGGGGATGGAGCTGTCCACCCCGGTGATCATTTACTTGTTTTTGCATGAATTATGCGGGTTATTCAAATGTGCGGGTATTGCTATGGATGAAGTGAGGAAGAAATTATTCTCTTTATCGCTGTCCGGTAAGGCGGCGCATTGGTATAAATTCTTGGATAATGGGGATTCTCTTGAATGGAATGATATTGTGCCCCGGTTTTATTCTAAGTTCTATCCTCCAAGTGAAATTCATAAGGATCGGAATCGCATATATAATTTTTGGCCTCATGATGGAGAAAGTATTGCCCAAGCGTGGGGGAGATTGAAGTCTTTAATGCTCAAATGCCCCATTCATGAGCTTCCTGGTAATGTTATTATTGATAATTTCTATGCAAGACTTTCTTTTCAAGACAAGACTTTCTTTGGATACTTCTTGTTACGGATCATTTACACGCAACAAAGAAGAGTTTAAAAGGGACCTTCTTGATCGAATCCAAGAAAATGCTGAAGGTTGGGAGAACGACAAGGATAGAGAATCGGGTATAATTTATGATTATAAATGCATTGAAGCTTTTATGGATACTGATTTATTTCGTAATATGAGTGCTACATATGGTCTTGATTCCCAAGTTGCTTGTAAATCTTTATAAAGCTTTTGCCTCTCATTATGAATTGCCTAAGAAGAATTTTGATAAGTATCATGAACCATATAAAGATAAAATTGATTCATCTATTAATAAGTGTGTTGTAATTGAAGCTGCTGATCGTGTTATTCCTGAAGCTTATATTGAAAAAACTCCTTTCCCTGCTAAAATGAAAGAGTACTCTGTTATAAATAGTGCGGTTCATAAAAGTGAAAAGAAACCTAGAGAACACTGAAGAACAAATAAAAATTGAACTTGCTTGTTGCAATAGTTAAAGATCTTGTGATTTGAAAATGTTGAGGATGGTCATATTATTTTCTGTGAAGATGCTTCTAATATTGTTTCACATCCTAATAAACCCAAACAAGCTAGTGTTCCTATGCTATCTGTTAAAATTGGTGATCATTGCTATTATGGATTATGTGATATTGGTGCAAGTGTTAGTGCTATTCCGTATGAGCTTTACACGGAGATTATGCACGAAATTGATTCTTGTGAACTTGAAGATATTGATGTGGTTATTCAGCTGGCTAATAGAGAAACTATTTCACCAATTGGTATTGTCCGAGATGTGGAAGTTTTATGCGGTAAGATTAAATATCCTGCTTGACTTTTTGGTACTTGGTTACTGCTGCTAGTGATTATTCTCCTATCATTTTTGGTAGACCTTTTCTAAATACTTGTGGAGCTATTATAGATTGCAAGAAAGAGAAAATTTTGACTAAATTTGCTTGGTGAATCTTATGAGTTTAACTTCTCTAAATTTACTAAAACTCCTTATAAAGCTGATTTGCCTAGTAATGATTTTAAAATGGAGCAGTGTGCATCTATTGTTCTTGTTCCTAACAATCCTTTGCGGCAACATTTGGAGGATAGCGAGAGTGAAATTTTTAGGAAAGAAAGAGATGAACTTGAGGAAATTTTTCTTCGCCAACCTATTCTCAAGCATGATTTACCGGTGGAAGATTTGGGTACAACACCGCCACCAAAGGAAGATCCTGTTTTTGATTTAAAGCCTTTACACGATAATCTTAAATATGCTCATATTGATGATAAGAAAATATATCCTGTTATTATTAGTTCTAAGCTTACAGAGTTTGAAGAAGAAAGGTTATTGGAAATATTGAAGAAACACCGAGGAGCTATTGGCTACACTCTTGATGATTTGAAGGGGATTTCTCCATCTATTTGCCAACATGCTATTAATATGGAAGATGATGCAAAGCCTGTTGTTGAACCTCAGCGTCGTCTAATTCCGAAGATGAAGGAAGTGGTAAGGAATGAGGTATTACGACTTCTTGAAGCTGGTATTATATATCCTATTGCTGATAGTAGATGGGTTAGTCCTGTACATTGCGTTCCCAAGAAAGGAGGTATGACTGTTGTGCCTAATGATAATGATGAGCTCATTCCTCAAAGAGTAGTTGTAGGGTATAGAATGTGCATTGATTTTCGAAAAGTTAATAAAGTTACTAAGAAAGATCATTACCCTTTACCATTTATTGATCAAATGCTAGAAAGATTGTCTAAAAATACTCATTTTTGCTTTCTTGATGGTTATTACGGATTTTCACAAATTCTTTGTTAAAGCTAAAGATCAAGAGAAAACCACCTTTACTTGTCCCTATGGAACTTATGCTTATAGACGTATGCCTTTTGGTTTATGTAATGCTCCTGCTACTTTTCAAAGATGCATGTCTGCTATTTTTCATGGTTTTTGTGAAAGTATTGTAGAGGTATTCATGGATGATTTTTCCGTTTATGGGAATTCTTTTGATAGTTGCTTGCGAAACCTTGATAAAGTTTTGCAGAGATGTGAAGAAACTAACCTTGTTCTTAATTGGGAGAAATGCCACTTTATGGTTAATGAAGGAATTGTATTGGGACATAAAATTTACGAGAGAGGTATTGAAGTTGATAGAGCTAAAGTTGAAGCAATTGAGAAGATGCCCTATCCGAGGGATGTTAAAGGTATTCGTAGTGTTCTTGGTCATGCTTGGGTTTTATAGGAGGTTTATTAAAGATTTCTCCAAGATTTCAAAGCCTCTTACTAATCTTCTTCAAAAAGATGTACCATTTGTTTTTGATGATGATTGTAAGGAAGCTTTTGAAACTCTTAAGAAAGCCTTAACAAGCTGCTCCTATAGTTGAACCTCCTGATTGGAATTTACCATTCGAAATTATGTGTGATGCTAGTGATTTTCTTTGTAGGCGTTGTTCTTGGACAGCGAGTAGATAAAAAACTGAATGTTATTCATTATGCTAGTAAAACTCTTGATGCTTGCTCAAAGAAATTATGCTACAAGCTGAAAAGGAATTATTAGTTGTAGTCTTTGCTTGTGATAAATTTAGATCTTATATTGTTGATTCAAAAGTTACTATTCATACTTGATCATGCTTGCAATTAGATACCTAATGACAAAGAAAGATGCTAAGCAGAGGCTTATTAGATGGGTACTTCTTTTGCAAGAATTTGATTTACATATTGTAGATAGGAAAGGTGCTTGATAATCCTGTTGCTTGATAATTTGTCTAGATTGGAAAATATTGCTTATGATCCTGTTCCTGTTAATGATAGTTTTCCAAATGAACAATTGGCTGTGATAAAGGTGAGCTCGCGAGACAGGTCCTTGGTATGCTGATTATGCTAACTTTATTGTTTCCAAGTACTTGCCTCCAACCTTTTCAGCTCGGCAAAGGAGGAAATTCTTTTATGATTTGAGGCATTATTTACGGGATGACCCACACTTATATAAAGAAGGAGTGGATGGTATTATGCGAAGATGTGTTCCCGAATATGAACAACAAGAGATATTGAGTAAATGTCATGGTAGTGCTTATGGAGGACATCACGCGGAGAAAGAACCGCGCAAAAAGTTCTACAATCAGGTTTTTATTGGCCAACTCTCTTCAAGGATGCGAGAAAGTTTATTTTATCTTGTGATGAATGCCAAAGGGTTGGTAATATCTCCGGACGCAATGAAATGCCTATGAATTATACTCTTGTTATTGAACCGTTTGATTGTTGGGGATTTGACTTCATGGGACCTTTTCCCTCTTCAAAAGGTAACACTCATATACTTGTTGCTTGTTGATTATGTTACTAAATGGGTGGAAGCCATACCTACAAAAAGTGCTGATGGTGAGACCTCTTTAAAAATGCTTTTAGATATTATTTTTCCTAGATTTGGAGTGCCTAGATATATTATGACTGATGGAGGTTCTCATTTTATTCATGGAGGTTTTAGAAAAACTCTTGCTAAGTATGGTATTAATCATAGAATTGCTTCCGCTTATCATCCTCAAACTAGTGGTCAAGTAGAATTATCAAATAGAGAGATTAAATCTATCTTGCGAGAAAACCGTTAATAAATCTAGAAAGAATTGGGCTAGTAAATTGAAGGATGCACTATGGGCTTATAGAACTGCTTATAAAAACCCCATGGGAATGTCACCTTATAAAATGGTTTACGGAAAAGCTTGTCATTTACCTTTAGAGCTAGAACACAAAGCTTATAGGGTCTGTTAGAGAATTAAATAAAGATCCTAAACTTGCCGGTGATAAGAGGTTGCTACAATTAAGTTCTCTAGATGAATGGAGAAGTGAAGCTTATGAAAATGCTAAACTCTTTAAAGAAAAAGTTAAAAAATGGCATGATAGGAGGATCATCAAAAGAGAGTTTAATATTGGGGATAAAGTCCTATTGTATCGGTCTCGTCTCGGATTCTTTGCGGGGAAATTACTCTCGAAATGGGAAGGACCATATGTTGTCGAGGAGGTGTATCGCTCGGGAGCAATCAAGATTAGCTCTCTCCAAGGCAATGCTACGCAAGTGGTGAATGGACAAAGACTCAAGCATTATATCTCGGGTGATTCTTATAATGTTGATGTTGATATTATTCAAGTGGAAACACCGGAAGCTTTCATCAAAGGACAAATTGACGGTCCGCGCGAACTCGACTTTGAATAGGTAACGATCTTGGTAATGAAAAGTACGCAATTTACTTTCCGAACAATATTTTCGCTGTTTTTGGAAAATATGAGAAATTACGAGTTCGAAACGGAGTGGAAAGGACGCACGAGGGCGTGGCACCATAGGCCGGCGCGGCCTAGCCGGGCCCGCGCCGACCTAGGGTTTGGCCACCCCGTCGCCCCTTTCCGAGCTACGGTTCGATCCGGTACTTTCCTTTTGTCGAGAAATTTTTTGCTATATAATCCCCGGACCCCTGGAGGTCCGTATATCGTGTTCTCGACGTGTTTTGTTTCGAGTTGTTTCTGCCGGGATTTGCTTCGGATCTAGAGCCACCATGTCTTCGTCGGAAGCTCCGAAGGACAACTCCGGCAAGGATGTTGGCAACTTGTACATGGAGGAGCTGAAGATGCACCCCAAGGAGTTGCTGCTCGTTGAAGGAGAAGCTGCAGGTCAAGGATGTCCAGGGTCCTAAAGGAGAAGGAAGCCTGGAAGACAGGATGGAGAAGCTAGAACAAGAGGTTTTCAAGTACAAGAAGATGGCTGAGCGTGAGGTGGATATCTTCCACGAGATTGTGTCCGAACTCATTGCTTGAACATGAGAAGGAAGCTGGAAAGCTTTGGAGCGACATCCTCTCACTTCACGACACCACCAACAAGCTCCAAGCACAACTCTATGACGTTCGGAATCAAAGCTGTGAGTATGAAAACAGGTTTAAATACATAAGCCGTCGTTGCCGGTTTCGGGATTCCGAGACCAAGATGTCGTTTCTTGATGGAGAGCCTCTTCCTTGGAAGTACGATGACGGGAATTCATCACCACCATCTCCTCGGGAGTAATTCATCATCGGTATTGGCATCCCCTTGGTTTGTTCCAAGCTTGGGGGAGTGCTGCGGTATCACATTATCACTACCTTTTACTTTTATTGTCAAGTAGTGTCATATCATGAATAGGGAAGTTATCGTATAAGATGGGTTGCGTTTGGAAGTATCTCTCCTTTAGTTGTCTATGTATCCCTTGGTGTGAGTTATCGATATGGAATATTAATGAGAAGTCTTATCATTTACATATTGCACATCTTATTTTAGTTTGCAATCTCTATGATTCATCTTGTTGTTAGTATTGGTATCACTTTGGGAGCATTGAATAAATCTATTTGGTTTTGGCAAACTTAGCATTGGTCAATAGCAACAACACTTTGAGGTTTAAATAGAAAAGAGAAATACATGTAGATGTTTCATTGTCTTTCTTGTTAGCTCATAGCTCATTATTCTGAAGTTAAAATTGTTTGTGCTTACAAGGAAGATGCATGATTGTTTCTATCATATGTATATTTGTTTGTTTCCCTCGACTCTTATGCTTGCTAATTAACCTTGCTAGCCAAAGACACTGTGCTGAGAGGGAATACTTCTCGTGCATCCAAACCTTCAACCAAACCTATGTTATTTGTGTCCACCATACCTACCTATTACATGGTATTTTACTGCCATTCCAAGTAAATACTTCATGTGCTACCTTTAAACAATTCAAAACTTAGTATCTCTTATTTGTGTCAATGTTTCATAGCTCATGAGGAAGTATGTGGTGTTTTATCTTTCAATCTTGTTGGGCAATTTCCACCAATGGACTAGTGGCTTCATCCGCTTATCCAATAATTTTGCAAAAAGAGTTGGCAATGGTATTCCCAGTCCCAAATTAATTAAACTAAATAGACACTCCTCCATGGTATGTGATTGATGGACGGCACCCGAAGGATTCGGTTAGCCATGGCTTGTGTAAGCAAAGGTTGGGGGGAGTGTCATCATCATCATAAAGCTAAAATAAAAAGGCACTCCTTCATGGTATGAGATTGTTGGCAGGCACCTGAGGATTCGGTTAGCCATGGTTTGTGAAAGAAAGGTTGGAAGGAGTGCCACACAAAATGAAAATATTATGGGAGCCGCTCTTAGGAGGTTGTCCGGCAAGGGGGTTAGAGTACCCGCTACCAGTCGTTGACAACAACAAACACCTCTCAAAATGTTACTTTTATTATCTCTATATGATTTCAAAGCTGAAAGAGCTCTAGCACATGATTTAATCCCTGCTTCCCTCTGCGAAGGGCCTGTCTTTTACTTTATGTTGAGTCGGTAAACCTATTTCTCTCCATCTCAAGCAAGCATTTGAGTAGTTGTGATCAAACCATTATATTGTGATTTGCTACATCATGTCTTTTATTCTTCCTTGTTTAGTACAAGTTTTATCTGAATGAATATAGCTTTGCAAGTTATCAATGATTATGAAGAGACCATTATGATTGAGTATGCAAGTTGTGCATTATAAACTTTAACATGAGAGCGCTGCTCAATAAGATAAATATAATCTATTAATTGTTCTCTGACCAAGAACGAAGTTTGCCATCACCAATTATGATTTCTCATGCACCTTTACTTGTGATTACCTTATACTTGTTTCAATATGAGTTATAAGAGGTTGTTTACTATAATGTCCTGTGTGAATGAATATGATGTTTCTTGTCCAGTATTTTGGTTATCGACTCTTCACTCCATAAACATGTGGTCATGTCTATTGAGTTCAGTTTCGCTTGGGGACAAGCGAAGTCTAAGCTTGGGGGGAGTTGATACGTCCAATTTGCATCACTATTTTATATCATAATTTGCTGTTATTCATTCATATATTTCATATTGGGACACAATACTTATGTTATTTCATCTATTTTGCATGTTTCATCATTATTGGAGGATCGAACACCGGAGCCGAGGATTCTGCTGGAAAAAGCACCGTCGAACGCAATATTTCGGAAGATCAAGCTGTGGAAGGAAATTATACCAAAAATCCTATTTTTCAAGATGACGAAGGAAGCCGGAAGGAGGAGCCGGGAGGAGCCGGGGTGGGCCCACACCCTAGGGCGGCGCGGCCCAGGCCACGGCCGCGCCGCCATGTGGTGTGAGGGGCCCACGACCCCTTTCGCCTCCTTTTCTTCGCCAAACCCTTCGTCCCGAAGACCTAAGCCGGAGAGGGTACCTCACGAAGAGTTACGGCCGCCTGCGCGGGGCGGAGAACACCGGAGAGAAAAGAGCTCTCCGGCGGGCGGGAATCCGCCGGGGAAATTCCCTCCGGGAGGGGAAATCGACGCCATCGTCACCGACATCGAGCTGGACATCATCGCCATCACCATCATCATCATCTCCACCATCATCACCGCCGTCATCACCGCTGGACACCGTCACCGCCGTAGCAATTTGGGTTTGATCTTGATTGTTTGATAGGGGAAACTCTCCCGGTATCGATCTATACTTGTTGTTGATGCTATTGAGTGAAACCATTGAACCAAGTTTATGTTCAGATTGTTATTCATCATCATATCACCTCCGATCATGTTCCATATGATGTCTCGTGAGTAGTTCGTTTAGTTCTTGAGGACATGGGTGAAGTCTAAATGTTAGTAGTGAACTATGGTTGAGTAATATTCAATGGTGTGATATTTAAGTTGTGGTGTTATTCTTCTAGTGGTGTCATGTGAACGTCGACTACATGACACTTCACCATTTATGGGCCTAGGGGAATGCATCTTGTATTCGTTTGCTAATTGCGGGGTTGCCGGAGTGACGAAACCTAAACCCCCGTTGGTATATCGATGCGGGAGGGATCGCGGGATCTCGAGTTTAAGGTCTGTGGTTAGATTTATTCTTAATTACTTTCTTGTAGTTGCGGATGCTTGCAAGGGGTATAATCACAAGTATGTATTTAGTCCTAGGAAGGGCGGTACATTAGCATAGGTTCACCCACACAACACTTATCATAACAATGAAGATTATTTAGCCGTATGTAGCGAAAGCACTAGACTAAAATCCCATGTGTCCTCGAGAACGTTTGGTCATTATAAGTAAACAAACCGGCTTGTCCTTTGTGCTAAAAAGGATTGGGCCACTCGCTGCAATTGTTACTCTCGCATTTTACATACTCGTACTTTATTCAACTGTTACATCAAAACCCCACGAATACTTGTACGTGAGCATTTACGGTGAATCCTTCATCGAAACTGCTTGTCAACACCTTCTGCTCCTCGTTGGGATCGACATTCTTACTTATCGAAGATACTACGATACACCCCCTATACTTGTGGGTCATCAAGCGGATATGAGCGCGGTCCTTTGGCGTGACGGCCATGTGAATCATGTTGATGGCGGTGGCGTTGAGTTGGTCATACACCACATCTCTTCTTGTCAAGCTCTTTGGGTCTCGTGGTGAGTAGCCTTCCTCAATGATGCACCAAAGCTTGGTAGATGCGCTGCGCACATGTGAACGCATTAAGAATTGCCAATTTTCAAAGTTATTTGACTCAAGTAACGGTGGTGAACCATGCGACAAGATATGTGGCATAGGTATTGGAACGTTTATGGTGTAATCACTTGGTGGTGGCACCGCATGATTACTCCCTAGACGTTCCGCAACCGATGTCTCATCCTTCCCCTTTGTTGAAGTGCCGGTCTCCCCGAGCCCTTCCTTTTGTGGATCTTTTGTCGATTGCGCGACAAAATCAACAAGAGGAAATGGGTTAACTTTTGGTGGGGGATCCTCGGCACTTTCCTTGGGATCTACGATAGGGGTCGATTTTTGAGCAACCAACTCCATCATCATTGCCTTCATTTGGTTAACGATGGATGACTCCAATTTCTTGAGGTCATCCAACGTAGCCGTTGTGCTATCGATGGGAGATGATGGAGTGGGTGGCACAAGGGAAGGTGACCCATTCGCCACACCCGCATCTTGTTCGGCCATTTCTTAGGCGGTAAAGCCCAAGCAAGAAAACCTTGCTCTGATACCACTTGAATGGATCGTAGCGAACAAGAGGGGGGTGAATGGTTGCTACGTCAAGTTTTAAGCTTTTTCAATTTTAGTGCAACGGAAGGTAAAGGTGATTGCTTTAGTGGTGTTGGTGATCCTACAATGATCCTAGAACAAGTGCAACAAGCAAAGGAACAACACAAGATAGTAAGAGTAAGGAGCGGGACAACCGGAGGGCGCGGAGACGAGGCGAGGTTTGTTTCCCGCAGTTCCTCCCACAAAAGGGAGTACATCTGCGTTGAGGAGGTGCTAGCCTCACACAAGAGGCTAGACGGCCACACCACGAAGGAAGGCCTCACTTTCTTCCTCGAGAGAGCTCCACGAAGGTGCTCCTCCATCTACACTAAGGCACCGGTCGAAGCGGTGATTCCTTCACAAGGTTGGGGCGAGCTCCACACCACAAGGAGGCTCCCAACAACCCATGGAGCTAGTACAACACCAAGCTAGCCTCCATGGATGCACTTCCTCCAATGTCCCACAATAGGAACCCTAACACAAAGATCCACTAAGGAATAGCAAGTATTGGTGAAATCTCTCTTGGTAGAACTATAGATCGGGGTCTCCTCCACCACTCCTCAAAATTTGGGCAAGATTTGTTGGATGGTTGGGGAGATCCTCAAGGATTAAGCTCAGCAACAATGGAGGAGAGAGAGAGAGGAGAGATAAAATTGAGTTGGGGAAGAAGGGGCCCTTAAATAGGCTCCTCCAAATCCAACCGTTATGTCCAGTTTTCGCCTAAGCGGTACTACCGCTTTTGGGAAGCGGTACTACCGCTCTGATTCGAAATCCCCAGATCTGGTCCACGTGGACGCAGAGCGGTACTACCGCTCGCGGTACCGCTCGAGGTACCGCAACAGGGTCCAAACCTTACTGGACTCGAAGCGGTACCAGAGCGGTACTGCCGTAACGAGTTACGGTACCTGGACGGTACCGTGAGCGGTACTACCGCTCCAGGTACTGCAGAGGTACCGCAACTCGTATTCTGGGTCAAAATCAGCGCAGAACTCAGAGTGGTACCATGGGGCGGTACATGTAGAGGTAGCGGTACTACCGCTAGAGGTACCGGTAGTACCGGCCTGGCTACAACTGGTTTTCTCCCCTTTTGCTCTCCAGCCATGTCACCTCGCGATACACACACAAAACCAGAAAACCTATAAACTACGCTTCAGTCTTCCGATCTTGACGTGTCCAGCGAGGTCACCGTGTACTTGCAAATCTAACAATGATACTCAAAGCACACGGTGAGATTACTCAAGTGTTGTCATCAAATACACAAAATCTGGAGTTTAGACTTTGCTCTTTCAGCAGGTGAGCCGCCAGGGCAGAGCAGAGCGCGATAATGTGGTGAGAAGGCGGAGCTTTTTCAATAAGGAGTATATCTATACTTAATAATATAAATATAAAAATAATAAAGGAAGAAGTGTTTCCTTGGTTTCGTCCGTATGATTTGGTCCGTTGGTCGTCGTCCGCCCGGAGAGATTTCCTTCGTCGCGCCCACTGGCCGAGAGTCCGGCACCCAGACAAATAGTCCTGAACTTATATCAAGGTAGACTCCGTTTGTACCACGCCCTGACTTTCCATCGACTCGGCGCTGATCTCTCCATATTAAGCCATCGCACGGAGCCGGCCTGCCACGATCTCCCGATCCCTGGTCAGCTCGTCGCACGATTCCTTCCAGTCTCGGCGATAGAGGAGGTCATGTAGACGACGGATCTTGACGAGGCTGAACTCCGCCGTGATGCACCGCTTCCGATCGGCCGCAAGCACTACGTTCACCATACCGTTCCGTGGTTGCAGAGGGGTCCACGGCGAGGCAGCAGAGGCTGGTGATTCGCGACGGCGCGTGTAGATGCTGTTCCCCGGCATGGTCGGCCCACCTGCTCGTGGAGGCCAAGCTCCCTGGCGCACTCGATCTGATACCTACAGATCTGGGTAGAGAGTGGAGGTTTCTTTTTTGAATTTGAGCAATATGATACGGATATCCCAGGCGTTCCTGTGACAACGAATTCGCCTTACAATTTTGGATTTGAGGGATATAATGATGAACACTTTCGGTATGTACTAGATCAATGGAATCATTCAAAGTGTGTTATTGGTGTGATTCAGTGATTCACCAATGGAGGTGTTGACTGCCACTTTGCCACATATTGAGTATATGCAAATCTGACAGCTTTCTTCAGGTTCAGATCATCAGATGGAGGCCGACTAGGTGAACCACTCCTCCGATCAAAACAATGGTGTTTGCTTAGCTCCTTGTTACAACTAGAATATGCATGTTTAGGCTTCTTGATCGAGAGCATTTTCTGAAACTTCTGTTGTCCATGAAGCAATATATTGTAGTGGAAGGGCAAGTGAAATTAAAGACTCCCTGCCGTTTGTGCCAACTACTGAAAGATTTGAGTGAGAAATTTGAAGTTATTCATCCTGAAGTTTTAGTTTGTATTTTTAAACTACACCTTTAGACTTCAGCTGGGTACTAAACGGAATTATGATTTATTTTGACTGTGCTTGCAGTTTTATAATCAGAGCACCACTCATTTGCACAAAATAAAATCAGAGCGAAAAGTTTACCAATACTGGTGGGTTAGTGAAGAGATTTTATATCTTGACACAATTGAATTTCCGTTGAGGTACCCCTCATGTTATTTCTACTCTATATATATAGTCATACTGACTATTCTTTTAGCTTCCCATTTAACATGGGAACATCTTGATTAGATGCCGAGGCAGAATCTATGAGTACTCGTTAATACATTTCCTCAGCTTTTTATTTAAAATATTATGGTGCTCTTTTTAGTGTATATAATACTGAAGTAGTGCATATGTTAAGTATAAATTATTACATATAAGGGTGGAGACAACAAACATTACAAGTACAATGATCTTAGAATTAATCATCTTATAAATAGGAGAAAATGTGATCATCATCATTGAGGATGACATCGAGGAGAAGTGTCATCACGGATGATTCACTCGATCGAGGTTCAAGTTTTTGTTTCTACCGGTGCAACGCAAGGGCACTTTTCCTAGTATTAATATAAAGAAGTATCGATGCTTTTGCCATTTGTGTGATATTTCCTACATGGAACCTTTGGCTGAATGTATATATGTTTTAACTATCTACAACTTGCTATTTCTCCTTACTTGCATTATATATGTCACTTGTAGAAGCATGGCTGAACCAAAAAATAAGAAGGCTAGTAGGACTTACCTTGTGTGGACTAATGAGATGGACACTGCATTATTGTCCGTTCTTGTTGACCATCACAACGAGAGGTGACCATGCACAAAATGGTTGGAAGCCACATGTGTACAATGCTTGCATAAAGCATGTGAAGGAGACATGTAATATTGTCATCAACAAAGACAAGATAGTAGCAAGAATTAAAACATTTGACAAGCATTATGAAGTCATCAACAAGATGCTTTCCCAGAGTGGTTTTGGATGGGATTGGGATAATAACATGGTGAGTGTTGACAGTGATGAAGTGTGGGCTAGATATGTGGAGGTATGTAACATACTAATTTTTTGCAACTTGACTATGCATTCTTTTGAACTTGAACATCATCTCGAATATATGTGCATATTATGTAGGCAAACAAGGATGCAGCTCCATATAGGCACAAAGAAGTGAAGAATTGGCAAGCTATCTCTACTATATATTCAAAAGACCATGCCACGGGTGCAGGTGCAAGGACAGGAGGTGAGTGTGCTCAAGTTGGATCCTCATCCGTTCCTCAGGTGGTTGAGGATGATGAAGAAACTCCTGAGGTGCCTAAGAAGAAGAAGCAACGCACTGCTGATGCTATCATGAGCATGGTGGGAGAGCTGAGAATGACGTTTGAGGAGGCTTTGAACTCAACCGCCCCACTACCACCACCACCACCACCGGCAGCACCAAAGGTTACTCCTTCATCTGAAATCTTGGTTGAACTGAAGAAAATACCAGATTTGGTGGGTAATGAGCTGTTGATAGCTTATGGGAAGGTCACCGCCAACGAGCGCACCTTCGAATCACTCATGGCACTACCCATGGAACTGAGGAAGGCATGGCTCATGACCTTGCCATGATGATTTGTGAGACGTACTGTATCCACTTTGTGCTATTTGTGAGACATAATGTATCTACTTTGTGCTATTTGTGAGACATAATGTATCCACTTTGTGCTATTTGTGAGACATAATGTATGCACTTTCTACTATTTGTAAGACATAATGTATCCACTTTCTACTATTTGTAAGCATAATTGTCCACTTTCTGCTATTTGTGCTATTTTCATTCATATTACATATGTTATATTGTTCAAACTCAAAAATACTCTCAATTCCACACATGTGACATCCAAACAGGATTTGGTATTCCATTGATATCTGAATTCTGTAGCTGAATACCACACGCATCCAAACACTCGTTGTGGTATTCTATTGAATTGGTCGATTTGGTTTTCCATTGCCAATTCAATTCACAGCTCAATTCATTGCAACCAAACACAGCGTAATAGCATTGCGGGCGCGCAGGGAAAGGCAGGAGGCGGCCGTTGGGGATTCTGCGGGCAGTGTATTTTGTATAGGCAGAGGAGAGGGCTTCGCTCCCACGGCCGACGGTGGAGCTCGAGATCCTGCAAGGATCTGGTCCTCTGCCGGCAGAGGCTGGATACGACCACCTCTTCTCCTGCGACCTCACCAGCAGTGCGGCGGCGCAGGTACCACTGTCGCTCTGTCGGTAGGCCTAACAAAATTTCACCGCCTGCCCACGCGGATCAGATCTCCCCGACAGCTCCGGCCCGAAAATCTCCGGTGCACTGACCTTCAGGAAACCGCCGTCCTCCTCCGCGTTGAGGCATGGCCACGACTCGCCACCGTCATGGTCAGGATTCGGTGAGATTGAGGATTTGGTTGGGATTCGGCAAGATTGAGGATTTGGTCGGGATTCGGCGAGATTGAGGATTTGGTACAGCCGTACAGGTGCTTTGGAAGATTCCTGGAGAGGATTCCAGTAGAAGGGTTCTCGAGCTGCCAGCGGCAGAGCTCAATGGAAGCACCTCCATCGGCGTCCCCGTCGTCGGTGACATCCTCGCCAAGCGTTCAAGTCCGCAGTCCGTCGGCTTGATGATGAAGACGGGCAACAAGCGCAGACACACGCAGATGGCCTCTGCCGGTGGCGTTGAGCTCGCGTGCAGCTCGGTCCCGAAGCGCGCATCTGTTCTCCAGTGTGTGTTCGTAGATGCATGCTTTCCGGACAGGCAGGCGACAGTAACACGCGTTTCAGAGAGCGGTTGGTATTTAGGGATGCAAATTTTCCAATTTCAGTTTAGTGCAAGCTTCAGCGTGACTAGAAAAGATGTCTTTTGGCTTATAGAAACCAATCTTGCACCAAGTGTAACGTAGCATAATAACTCTGGTCTGATGGGTAATCTCGATCTCCCTGTTGGTCTGAACTAAAATAGTTTTGGTGATTATATACTCCATTACTTTCTTTGCTTTTATTTTTTTGGCTTATACTTGTATTTTGATTATCTGATTGTGCATATAAGGTCGGTGACTTGGGTCACGGCCTGCCCTTGCTCTGGTGGTAGCAAGAGGAAGCCGCTTACATTCTCGATAATTGGCTCGGTTGTTGTAGATTCCAGTCGTATTGACATTCAGCTGTATATTCATATCATTATTTGCAGCTTCGACCTAGCTTGCTGGCGTGCTCTTTCACCGAGCCCTTGTGGTTGAGCGCCGCCGCCTCCTCTCGCCGGCTAATCAAGTTGCTGCTCTTTCTCAGTTACTTCTGGATCTCTTGAGTAGTTGCTGAGCAAGTTGTTTCATACGCCGATACTAGCGGCGACATCGGCTACCACGGAAGAGGCGCCTTCTACCGCGACGGATCCTAGGCCTACCATTTGAGTTGAGGTTGTGTAATTTGTGGCCGAAACTATGGCTTTTTTGTCCGTTGAAACATTGAACCAATATCATTTGGACTGAGAGAGTGATAAACCCGCGATGTTTTATCATGAACTAGCTGCTTTGTTGTTTGGTGTGAACTGCTTATTAGAAATGTGTGGGCCAACAGACCTTTTGAGGCAGCATATGGGGGCCTCGGTTCGTAATCGGCGCCCCTAATATGTCCCATCTGAGGGGTAGGGTGGGGGGAGTGGAGATGCTTTTAGTGGAACAAAGTGAGGTGGTGATAGTGATGCATGGCATTAATGGTGTTCGAGCACATGCAGTGGGTGTCTTGGCTGAAGCATTGGTTAGAGGAGATGTTGGCGGCGACACGTCTAACCGCATCACATATATTTCAGTCTCCCATCGCAACGCACGGGCATTTGTGCTAGTATTATCTTATTTCCTTTAAATTCAATAAAATCATGCAAAACTCCATTATTTATATAAAAACAAAATATACTTTTAAAATGGTCTGTATCCTGCTTATCTATAAAACCGCCTCAGCACCATTTGATATCTAGCTTCTCCACACAGTATTTTCGAGAAACGTCAATTTTATTCAACTCACAATGTCTTATATATGCGATACAAGCAAAAAAGAATCAGCACCCGACATCCTCATATCTAGAATGCACACAGCCACAAACACAATAGGTCAATAGTACACAACAAAAAGGACAAATGCTTACTCTTCACCCCCTCAGCCACTGACTTTTAACATTAGATGAACTTAACCATTAATTGCGAAGAAAACTTTTTATATTTTTTAGTGTTTGAATAAAGATTATGAAATATGAATAACCTATATAATTTATTTACTTTAAACAAACCTCTACTAACACCAAACCTTCCAGAACTCCATAATATAAAAATAGAGAAATCATTAGAAAGATCCAAGCTAACTAGCCACTTTTAAGAAGTTGTGAGGGGGAAAAAAATAGTAAGAAGAATAAGAAATATACGTGCATGGAAAAATATACTTTTTAAAGATGTATTTTTGGAATAAACTATGAAATTAGGAAACAATATATAGATTCAAGGAAAATCACCATATGACATGGCTTTTCTTTTCTATTTTACTTAATTCCCTTGGATGTTGCAAACAGAGCTTGGCTGTGGTGGTTAGGTCCCTTGTGGTGGAACCAGCCCACCCAAGTTCAAGTCCTAGACTTGACATGGGTGTTTGCATTTACCTGGATTTATTTCAGGATTTAACCGACGCTATGCTTTCAGTGGTAGGTGACGTGCCCGGCAACAACGAGGCGCCAGTGGTGACTTCGTCAACCTCAAGATATGCCGGCTCAATCCCTCGGAGGTGCTCATAGGGGTAGAGTGTGCGTGCATGTGTTCATAGGGGTGTTTGTACGTGCGTGTTTGTGAGCGTCTGCGTTGTATTGTGTTCTCAAAAATAAATTCCCTTGGATGTCTAAACATACGTTCTTTTTCTATTTTTCTTATTGTTATATCACTTTGTCTAGACTAGTTTGGATGTGCGAAAACACCATATCCATGTTTATACGGTTTTAAATACGGAGGCCAAAATTTAATCCAACCAATAGTGGAAGCAATATTTTTTTCTATCACCAGAGTACAACAGTCACACGCCTTATAGACATGCACACAAGCACTTATGTACACACACACACAAGCACACATGTTTGACTACTAAAATTAGCGTCACCAAGCTTCAAGTTCGATCGAGTTCAATAAAAGTGTCATCTCGCACTCAAATATTAATATGATCTAATGAGACACACATGGTAGTTTTGAAAATATACGTTATGGGAGAGGTCGCAACCATCCTCCTTATCTTCATAAAATAATTAACTTGAGAGACTCCAACAATATCTTATTAAGAGTGTGTTTGTTAGGCTTGGTAAGGTATTGAGTTTGAAACCTTCTTAGCCTAGTCGATGCATGAACATCATAAATATGCATGGTATCATACTTAATCCAAGGTTAGCGATGGGATGGACACCCACCACCAGATGATGTTCGACTAGAGCTTTGACAATTCTCTTTCGAAAGGTGGAAATCCCTGCCTCTACATTGGTCAATGCACACAACTGCAATATTGCATTTTTGGTCATTTTTGAAATGTCATACAAAATAGGTAAATAAGTGCGTACTACACGCCAAGTGGAAACTAGTGCAGGTGGGCATAATTTTAACATGTAGTACATGCTCCAACTTATGAGCCAAGTGAAAACTAGTGCAGGTGGGCATCATTTTGACATGTAGTACATGCTCCAACTTATGAGCTAAGCAGTTATCACCCATCAGGTCAAGACGTGTACACCGTATCAGGTCTATAATTGATTATAGGCGACATCTATCGTTATATGCATAACTTTTTGCAAAAAACATGTAGTCCACATTTAAAACAATGATAATTATAAGCATCCCAGCTGGCCAATACTAGGCGAATCGTTATGTGCCGCTTGATCTACATCACCTTGTGAACACCCCAGACGTTTCTTCACAGAAACCTTCCGGTCCAGGGATTGATTTAGAGAGGCTGCATGGCTTGCTGATAGCTGAAAATCAAGTATCTTTACTCCATTTTTAAATCCCATATTTATCAAAAAATGATAAAATATCTCTCTATCTATGTCATTAATGACTAATTACTATCGTGATGTGGAAATCTTCTCTTTAGTTGTTTTCTCTCAGGAATATACACTTTTATGGCGGAATCGGGGAAAATTAATGAAGAATCACAAGTTGCCAATAGTCCCAAGTCAAAGGCCTCACGAAGAAGACTTGATGTGGGCATTACCCTTCGGATAACCAACATTAGGCTACCTCATATGGACCAACCAGGGGCCCATGAAGACTGTCCAACGGCCAAGGTGGGCCCATACATCGGTTCTATAATGGAGACTCACCCGAAGAAGCATTCTTGACGAACAAGGCATGAAGACGTCAAACAAGGAAAGATTAGAGTAGATCTCTTTGTAACCTAGTCGAATCTGGACAGAACTCTCGGGACCTGGCCTGCAATATAAGGGCCAGGAGAGGGTCTGCCGGAGGACACAACTTCAACACATAGATTCGCCGCAAGTCAGAAGCTAGGTCCTTAGAATCTTAGCCTATCGATGAGATCACAACCATAGCCTTCGGCTACCCCATTGTAACCCGATATTAGTTAACAGTAAGATGGAACTACCTAGGACCTCTCACGTCGATTTGGCATCTAGGACCGTCGGATCAAGTCATCCAACGCTTCAGATCACCCAATAATCCCGAACCTTCCTAATCACGTTTTTAGTTCGTCAAAACGCGTTTAATGGGCCAGTCTACATTAATCGGGCTGCTACTCCGGGGATCATGTTAGATCGTTCCTGGTTAATCGGGCCATAAAGCGCTCATATGGGCCCATAGACATACAGGTTTAGCCCATGTACAGAGTCCTCGTGGCAGCCTACTGGCTGCCGATCTTGCTCCATTCGCGTTGATTTAGAAGCAGACACATATATCGTGCGCATCTTCTCCGGCGCCTACGCCAACGCCGGCGCGGTGCACATGGCGCAAAGTGGGCTCCTCCCTGCGGGCCTGGAATTCCTAGATTTTCTTGTGGACCTGGCTCACCCTCGGAGCAACGACTCCCCTTCTGTTCGTGCACGCGCGGACGTAACCATGGTCTGCAAATTGAAACCGCCGGTGGCGGCGCAATCATGGTGGTAGAAATTTCGACCCTACCTTTCATGTAATTAAGGTTATTAATCTCAGTGCTATTGTCAGTTACTTCTATCCTTCATATATAATGTACGGCGAGCAATCGTGTTTATTTACCCCTTCCTCCTCGTCTTCGGCATCCCATATTGTTCTTCAGCCCTGCTCCTTGCTTAGGGCTGCTTCCGTATTTGCTAGCCATCCACCTTCTTCTCTGAAATTTCTTGGACGCCAGTATTTAGCTACCTAACTGACAATCTGTTGTTTGTTTCAGGGATTGCTATGCTGGTTCGTTTGATATTTCTCTACAGAAACTGCTCACGGCAACTGACTGGCCTTCGTTGGCCACCATGGCTGCTAGCTCGTCCATGTAATTGTACCTATGAATCTATACTACAATCATAATGGTGTTCCATTCTTGTTATTAAAAAGGAGATTATCAAAGCTAACGGACAAGGAAGGGGAGAATGCAAGTGTCTGTGAGCCAAACGAGAGAATGAAGATGAATCCATGGCCAATCGGTGCTTCCACCTAGATATGACGTTTGTTAGCTTTGTCCTTTAATCTCTAATGATCAATGCAGATAATGTCTTATCTAATATTATCACATTAAGAACATATACTAATCCTCTAAGGCCATGCCCTGCCTCTTTTTTTTCTTGCAGTGTGGCCATGGTAAAAATATCTTTTATGAGGAGTCATCTTCCTGTGTTGATAATGGTGTTGCTAATGGTGAAAGCAAGGTAACGCAGTCATCTTCCTATGTTTTCATCATTGCTTTCCTATTTCATGCATATCCAGCAGTTTTATACTGAGCTGATTACATATCACACGAGCTGCCAGACATTCTTCCAAAAACCATTTTCGCAAGAGTGAATGTTCCCCTTATAGGACTGTAGGTAAGATATGTATTATATGCAACAAAACAATGCATATCATTGAAGTATTTTTTTTCCAAAAAACCAGAAAAATTGTCGGATTTTTAATTGTCCACATTAAGTTTTTTATAGCAACAACCAGCTACTCTGTTTTATGGAGAATATTTTTTGTCTCCTGGATCAAACTCATTAATCATTATATAAATGAAACGTTCAAATTCTCAACCAAAAATGTGAATCTTATCTTCAGGTGATGCCGTGATGGCATACTCGTACTTGAAAGATACTTATAGTCCAAATGGATTTGAACTATGTATAAGAAGTCTCAATCTCTTTATTGCTGTTCCCTGTAACCAATCTTGTAAGACATTAGAATGCACGTTTGGAATATATTCATTTATCCCAGCGCGCGCCATATACTTGTTTTTTTAGGTTCTTTGTTACTAGATTTTGAGCAGTTGGCATTAGTCAGTTTTAGTAAAACGGAAAGGTCATGTAGTTTTTAGATTCAATTTTTTAGATTTTTATGAAGATATTGGTGGCATATCTTATATCAGGCCTTATGGCCACAGTTTTTGTAAGCTCTAGGAATACCTATATTCCTCCCTCTACTGCTGCCAAACATGCCGTTATTAGGAGGCATATACATCTCTACTGCTATTAAACATGCTCTTATTAGGAGGCATAGACATGCATTGTACAGAGAAATCAAGTATGTAGTAATTTCATTGCTTTCTCTCAAATCCTTCTGGTTTCGAACAATTTGGGTTTATGTTGGATGTCGCACTCTTACTGAATTTGTAAAAATCTTGTTCTATGGTCCATGCCACTCTTTCTGCGGCATTCCCATTTGTATTACACAAAAAAAGCATTGGTTGTGTACTTGCTTTTTAGTATCATGTAAGAATAAACGAAATTATGTTCCACTGGTGAGAGAACAGTTTGAAGCTTATTTGGGAGCAGTTTTCATTACCACGATGCACCTTTTGAAGATCTATGACTATGATGTCTAGGATTATTTGGTTCATTGTGAGACTTAGTTCACATGCCATGTCTACTTACTTTGTGCATGCTCATTTACGAACTATTCTTATGCACTGTTAGTGGACTCATGGTTTTTTCATCTGAGGTCTCAACCAACATGGTCTGGCTGAGAAGTCGGTTCATATTTCAGATACTTATGTTTTATTGTGATCAAGACATGTGTAGCAGGATGTGTGATGGAGTTGAATTATTCAAATGTCCTTAATTTGATGGCCTTCTATTGGAATGCAAGACAGAAGTGGCTGACAAAATTACCTGGAACAAAGTTGATTGTGGTCTGAATAAGGTTGAATTCGATCACCGCATGAAGTCATCAATTTGTTTGAGTTGTGCACCAGGTGCTTGACATATGTATTTAATCAGTATTATTTTTGACTCTTTGTCAAGAATCAATATCAGAAATATGACATCTGATTTAAAAAAATTACTGAGCTCCTAATAGCTTATTTCCCCTTGAATTTCATATACAATGTCGACTCCATAAGTAAGTTACATATATTATTTTTATAAGTTTGAGACCTTCTCTTGGTTCGATAGTGATTAAATTAGAAGCATTATTGTCTGAAATTTCAATTTATTGTCTATGGTGTTAAATTAAAGGGTGTTGACAAGGCAGTGGTAGAAGGGGTGGGTTTTCGATATGTTGTCTGTTGTGTTAAATTAGAGCATTGCTCTTGTTGTGTTTGATTTCATTTCTACTCTGAAAACAGTTAACTCTTTATAAGGAATATGCTGCTTTGTAACAAGCCATTGTAGCTTGGACCCTTCAAATCATATTGTATGTCTACCGTCTTAATTTGTTTATATTTTTCTTTTTTAACAATGGATGGACGGGCGCCGCAACGCGCGCATTCATGCTCTAGTATTCGATAATCAAGATCAGATAAGCAGGAAGTAAGAGTTTTACCTCATCGATGGCTCCGAACCTGGGTAAATCTTTCTCCCCGTTTGTTTGGTATCCGATGTATCGTGTCAGCCTGCAGGATTCCGTCAACCCTAAGCCCCTCATGGTTGGCATTTCCGAGGAGCACCCTCGTCAATTGGCGCCGTCTGTGGGGACCCTGTCGGCACAAGACACATCATCGGTTGGTCCAGTCACATCAGCATCGTTCGTGCTGACATCACCAACACCTTAAGGCTCGAGGGACTCAGTTCTCTACGGATCATTCGAGTTTACTCCACGCAACAGGACGTCACGTCCAACTCCTTCGGAGTTACACGGTGTGACGCCCCGGAACCGGTACCATGAGGATCCCAGCGAACCCACCGAAATCCACACGATATCGATTATGAGACGTCATCCGACACAACGTGCGCGGCGAATCACACACGTGATGCCAGAGGAATTAACACGAGCAGTAACATTACAACAGGTTTACAATAGAGCCCACAAGAAACATATATTACAACAACGACTCCAGCGAGTCAAGATACAAATATACAATACAAAGATCCGAATTATACAAAAGATCGAATGCGTCCGAGTACGGACAAGATACAAATTGGACTAAGAGTCCTGAAGATAAACAATAGCGTCCATAACCCTGCCCAGGCCAAGCAGGAAGGGTAACCTTGCTAATGATGTCTACGGGTGCTTCTATTATTGTAGGATCTAAAGGAAATAGCTTCGAGCACACACACAACGGCAACAGAAAAGTACTTAATTACCTGGGACCGGAGTATGAGGCCTTTTACCTTTCCTCCCCGGCAACGGCGCCAGAAAAGTGCTTGATGTCTACGGGTGCTTCTATTCTTATAGACAGTGTTGGGCCTCCAAGAGCAGAGGTTTGTAGAACAGCAGCAAGTTTCCCTTAAGTGAATCACCCAAGGTTTATCGAACTCAGGGAGGAAGAGGTCAAAGATATCCCACTCAAGCAACCCTGAAATCACGATACAAGAAGTCTCTTGTGTCCCCAACACACCTAATACACTTGTCAGATGTATAGGTGCACTAGTTCGGTGAAGAGATAGTGAAATACAAGTAGTATGAATGAATATGAGCAGTAGTAACGGCGCCAGAAAATAGCTTGCTGGCGTGCAGTTGATGGTAGTAATATTGCATGAAGTAAAGATGCAGTAAAACAGTAAATAAGCGATGAATGCAGTATTTGGAAACAAGGCCTAGGGATCATACTTTCACTAGTGGACACTCTCAACATTGATCACATAATAAAACCACTCTACACTCTCTTGTTGGATGATGAACACCACTAATTGCGTAGGGCTACAAGAGCACCTCAATGCCGGAGTTAACAAGCTCCACAACATTCGATGTTCATATTTAAATAACTTTAGAGTGCATGATAGATCATTGCAATTACACCAAGTACTAACATAGCATGCACACTGTCACCGATAGACTATGAAAGGGGGAATAAATCACATCAATACTATCATAGTAATAGTTAACTTCATAATCTACAAGAGATCACAATCATAAACTACGCCAAGTACAACATGATGCACACACTGTCACCATTACATCATGGAGGAGGAATAGAGTACTTTAATAACATCACTAGAGTAACACATAGATGAATAGTGATACAAAACTCATATGAATCTCAATCATGTAAGGCAGCTCATGAGTTCATTGTATTGAAGTACATAGGAGAGAGATTAACCACATAGCTACCGGTACAGCCCTTAGCCTCGATGGAGAACTACTCCCTCCTCATGGGAGACAGCAGCGTTGATGAAGATGGCGGTGGTGTCGATGGAGATGCCTTCCGGGGACACTTCCCCGTCCCGGCAGGGTGCCGGAACAGAGACTCCTGTCCCCAGATCTTGGCTACGCGATGGCGGCGGCTCTAGAAGGTTTCTCGTACCGTGGCTTTTCCGTATCGAAGATTTAGGTCAGGGACCCTTAAATAGGCGAAGAGGCGGAGTCGGAAGGCTGACGGGGCCACCACACAGTAGGGCGGCGCGCCTGGCTTCTTGGCCGCGCCGCCCACACGTGTGGGCCCCCGTGGCCCTCCTCTCGGTGGCTCTCGGGTGTTCGGAAGCTTCGTGGATTTCTAAGATGCTGGGCGTTGATTTCGTCCGATTCCGAGAATATTTCCTTACTAGGATTTCTGAAACCAAAAATAGCAGAAAACAACAACTAGCCCTTCGGCATCTCGTCAATAGGTTAGTTCCGGAAAACGTATAATAATGACATAAAGTGTGTATAAAACATGTGAGTATCATCATAAAAGTAGCATGGAACATAAGATACGTTTGAGACGTATCAAGCATCCCCAAGCTTAGTTCCTACTCTCCCTCGAGTAGGTAAACGATAACAAGGATAATTTCTGAAGTGACATGCTATCATAATCTTGATCATACTATTCTAAAGCATATGAGATGAATGCAGCGATTCAAAGCAATGGTAAAGACAATGAGTAAACAAATGAATCATATAGCAAAGACTTTTCATGAATAATACTTTCAAGACAAGCATCAATAAGACTTGCATAAGAGTTACTCATAAAGCAATAAATTCAAAGTAAAGGCATTGAAGCAACACAAAGGATGATTAAGTTTCAGCAATTGCTTTCAACTTGTAACATGTATATCTCATGGATAATTGTCAACACAAAGTAATATAACAAGTGCAATAAGTAAACATGTAAGAATTAATGCACACAGTTGACACAAGTGTTTGCTTCTAAGATAGAAGAAGATAGGTAAACTGACTCAACATAAAGGTAGAAGAATGGCCCTTCGCAGAGGGAAGCAGGGATTAAATCATGTGCTAGAGCTTTTTAAGTTTTGAAATCATATAGAGAGCATACAAATAAAGTTTTGAGAGGTGTTTGTTGTTGTCAACGAATGGTAGTGGGTACTCTAACTACCTTATCAACCAGACTTTCAAGAGCGGCTCCCATGAAGGACGTTATCTCTACCAGCAAGGTAGATCATCCCTCGTCTCTTTTGTTTACACATGTATTTTAGTTTCATTATTTATAGATGACACTCCTCGCAACCTTTTGCTTACACAAGCCATGGCTAACCGAATCCTCGGGTGCCTTCCAACATTCACATACCATGGAGGAGTGTCTATTTGCAAAATTAAGTTGCTTACCGATAGATCGGGGCAAAGCATGTGAAGAGAATTATTAATGCAAGTTAATTAATTGGGGCTGGGCACCCCATTGCCAGCTCTTTTTGCAAAATTATTGGATAAGCGGATATGCCACTAGTCCATTGGTGAAAGTCTGTCAAGAGTAATGACAAGGTTGAAAAATAAAATACCACATACTTCCTCATGAGCTATAAAACATTGACACAAATAAGGAGTAATAAAGTTTTGAATTGTTTAAAGGTAGCACATGAAGTATTTGCTTGGAATGGCAGAAAAATACCATGTGGTAGGTAGGTATGGTGGACACAAATGGCATGGTTATTGGCTCAATGATTTGGATGCACGAGAAGAATTCCTCTCAATACAAGGCTAGGCTAGCAAGGTTGTTTGAAGCAAACTAAAGTATAAAACGGTGCAACAAGACTCACATAAGAACATATTGCAAGCATTATAAGACTTTACATCGTCTTCCTTATTGTTCAAACACCTTAACCAGAAAATATCTAGACTCTAGAGACCAATCATGCAAACCAAATTTTAACAAGCTCTATGTAGTTCTTCATTAATGGGTACAAAGTACATGATGCAAGAGCTTAAACATGATCTATATGAGCACAACAATTGCCAAGTATCAAATTATTCAAGACATTATACCATTTACCACATGCAGCATTTTCTGTTTCCAATCATATAACAATTAACGAAGCAATTTCAACCTTCGCCATGAACATTAAGAATAAAGCTAAGAACACATGTGTTCATATGCAACAGCGGAGCGTGTCTCTCTCCCACACAAGCATGTATTTATTCAGAGAATGAAAATAACAAAACAAAAATAAAAGCACACAGATGCTCCAAGTAAAGTGCATAAGATGTGACGGAATAAAAATATAGTTTCACTAGTGGTGACCTGATAAGATTTCGATGAAGAAGGGGATGCCTTGGGCATCCCCAAGCTTAGATGCTTGAGTCTTCTTAAAATATGCAGGAATGAACCACGGGGGCATCCCCAAGCTTAGACTCTTCACTCTTCTTGATCATAGTATATCATCCTCCTCTCTTGACCCTTGAAAACTTCCTCCACACCAAACTCAAAACAAACTCATTAGAGGGTTAGTGCATAATCGAAAATGCACATGTTCAGAGGTGACACAATCATTCTTAACACTTCTGGACATTGCACAAAGCTACTGGACGTTAATGGAACAAAGAAATCCATCCAACATAGCTAAACAGGCAATGCGAAATAAAAGGCAGAATCTGTCAAAACAGAACAGTCCGTAAAGACGAATTTTTAAGAGGCACCAGACTTGCTCAGATGAAAATGCTCAAATTGAATGAAAGTTGCGTACATATCTGAGGATCACGCACGTAAATTGGCAGATTTTTATAAATTTTCTACAGTCGTGACAGCAAGAAATCTGTTCCTGCGCAGCAATCCAAATCTAGTATTGACTTTACTATCAAAGACTTTACTTGGCACAACAATGCAATAAAATAAAGATAAGAAGAGGTTACTACAGTAGTAACAACTTCCAAGACTCAAATATAAAACAAAATTGCTGTAGTAAAATAAAGACATGGGTTATCTCCCAAGAAGTGCTTTCTTTATAGCCATTAAGATGGGCTCAGCAGTTTTAATGATGCACTCGTAAGAAATAGTAGTTGAAGCAAAAGAGAGCATCAAAAAGCAAATTCAAAAAAAATTTAAGCCTAATCCACTTCCTAGGAAAAGGAATCTTGTAAATAAACAAGTCATGTAGGCATAATGCAACAAGCATAGGAAAACTAGACAAGCGCAACTTCAAGATTTTCAGCATATAGAGAGGTGTTTTAGTACCATGAAAATTTCTACAACCATATTTTCCTCTCTCATAATAATATCCAGTAGCATCATGAGCAAACTCAACAATATAACTATCACATAAAGCATTCTTATCATGAGTCTCATGCATAAAATTATTACTACTCCCAACATAAGCATAGTCATTCTTATTAATTGTAGTGGGAGCAAATTCAACAAAGTAGCTATCATTATTATTCTCATCAAGTGTAGGAGGCATAGTATAATCATAATAAAATTTACTCTCCATAGTAGGCGGCACCAAAAGACCACTATCATTATAATCATCATATATGGGAGGCATATCATAATCAACATAAACTTTCTCCTCAATACCCGGAGGGCTAAAGAGATAATTCTCATCAAAACCGACCTCCCCAAGCTTACAACTTTCTATATCATTATCAAAAATGGTGTTCAAAGCGTTCATACTAATATTACTACCAGCATGCAAATAAGGTTCCATAGGTTTTTTAATTTTCGCATCAAACAATCCATGTTTTAACTCAGGAAATAGAATAAGAAGCTCATTGTTGTCCATTATGCCTAACTAGTGTAAACAAGAAAGAAAAAGATGCAATTGCAGGATCTAAAGGAAATAGCTTCGAGCACACACACAACGGCAACAGAAAAGTACTTAATTACCTGGGACCGGAGTATGAGTGCCTTTTACCTTTCCTCCCCGGCAACGGCGCCAGAAAAGTGCTTGATGTCTACGGGTGCTTCTATTCTTGTAGACAGTGTTGGGCCTCCAAGAGCGAGAGGTTTGTAGAACAGCAGCAAGTTTCCCTTAAGTGGATCACCCAAGGTTTATCGAACTCAGGGAGGAAGAGGTCAAAGATATCCCTCTCAAGCAACCCTGCAATCACGATACAAGAAGTCTCTTGTGTCCCCAACACACCTAATACACTTGTCAGATGTATATGTGCACTAGTTTGGCGAAGAGATAGTGAAATACAAGTAGTATGAATGAATATGAGCAGTAGTAACGACGCCATAAAATAGCTTGCTGGCGTGCAGTTGATGGTAGTAATACTGCAGGAAGTAAAGATGCAGTAAAACAGTAAATAAGCGATGATTGCAGTATTTGGAAACAAGGCCTAGGGATCATACTTTCACTAGTGGACACTCTCAACATTGATCACATAATAAAACCACTCTACACTCTCTTGTTGGATGATGAACACCACTAATTGCGTAGGGCTACAAGAGCACCTCAATGCCGGAGTTAACAAGCTCCACAACATTCGATGTTCATATTTAAATAACCTTAGAGTGCATGATAGATCATTGCAATTACACCAAGTACTAACATAGCATGCACACTGTCACCGACAGACTATGAAAGGGGGAATAAATCACATCAATACTATCATAGTAATAGTTAACTTCATAATCTACAAGAGATCACAATCATAAACTACGCCAAGTACTACATGATGCACACACTGTCACTATTACATCATGGAGGAGGAATAGAGTACTTTAATAACATCACTAGAGTAACACATAGATGAATAGTGATACAAAACTCATATGAATCTCAATCATGTAAGGCAGCTCATGAGATCATTGTATTGAAGTACATAGGAGAGAGATTAACCACATAGCTACCGGTACAGCCGTTAGCCTCGATGGAGAACTACTCCCTCCTCATGGGAGACAGCAGCGTTGATGAAGATGGCGGTGGTGTCGATGGAGATGCCTTCCGGGGGCACTTCCCCGTCCCGGCAGGGTGCCGGAACAGAGACTCCTGTCCCCCAGATCTTGGCTTCGCGATGGCGGCGGCTCTGGAAGGTTTCTCGTACCGTGGCTTTTCCGTATCGAAGATTTAGGTCAGAGACCTTTAAATAGGCGAAGAGGCGGAGTCGGAAGGCTGACGGGGCCACCACACAGTAGGGCGGCGTGCCTGGCTTCTTGGCCGCGCCGCCCACACGTGTGGGCCCCCTGTGGCCCTCCTCTGGTGGCTCTCGGGTGTTCTGGAAGCTTCGTGGATTTCTAAGATGCTGGGCGTTGATTTCGTCCGATTCCGAGAATATTTCCTTACTAGGATTTCTGAAACCAAAAACAGCAGAAAACAGACAATCGGCCCTTCGGCATCTCGTCAATAGGTTAGTTCCGGAAAACGCATAATAATGACATAAAGTGTGTATAAAACATGTGAGTATCATCATAAAAGTAGCATGGAACATAAGAAATTATAGATACGTTTGAGACGTATCAGCTAACGTCGTCTTCATTGCACATATCTTCATACCTGCCCGGTTATGTCCCAAAGCAGCAATAAGTACGGGTTCGTACTTGACTTCAAGACGTATAAGCATTAGTCAATCAGTCGTGTTTTGTACTTGAGGCACGCAGGGGACTTAGAGGACGCACAGGAACGTCATAGGCAATATGGTGGGGTTAAGCGGCAGCGTGCAAGCACTAAAAACCTATAGAGACACTCTACAACATTCGTCTATCAGAGAAGGTGAGAGAGCGCATAAACTAACAGTTCTATAGTCTGCAAGCATAACCCAACCGATGTGTTCCCCCCTTTGCAAAGGAAATACTTACAAAGGCACTCACACAGTGGACAAGTTTTATTAGGTAACCGTTGTAGTAATGCTATATTACTACACAAGTTATTAGCAAGTTATTAACATCAACATAAAGGTGTAACTTGTTCTATGATCGAGCTATACAATTCCAAGTCATCCATAACCGTGGACACGGCTTATCGATAAGATGTACACCCTGCAGGGGTTGCCCAAATGTAACCATACGCATGCTCGATCCCACATACTACAGGTGGAGTCTTACAACAAGACCGTTTCCAATGCAAGAGAAAGTTTAATGGAGCCACCCAACTAAGCTACCCGTAATGAAGTTCGTCTGTACTCCGATACAGACTCAGAGGTTTGCGTCGGCGACTAGTCGTGCAAACCACACGCTTCGCTAAATATCCCGTAAGGTACAGTATAGAGTATAAACACCTGAAGGCAATAGGAAGTAAACACCCGAAGGCAACAGTAAGTAAATCATGACATACATGACATAGGCAAATAAAACCAAGGTTGTGGCTCCCAATAAACAGACTCGAGGAAAGGTAATGGGTGAGGGGGTCCCGATAATCGTTCCCATGTACGGGTAGAGCGCTCAATCTCGGAACAGATAACAAGAACTCGGGTCCTAGGAGACATTAGCGAGTCAAAATTTCGATGCTTTTGCAAAGGGGTTCATAGATGCCTCTGCTTACAATTTTAGTTGTTAACAATTAAGGAAAGCATGAGTATCGCCAATAACTATATCCATAAACCATGTGTCATGATTCCCCAATAGATAACTCGATAAGATAGCGATAACGGTAACAAGATATAAATGGCACTAGCATGCACTACGACTCGCAAGACAGGCCCGATAACCAAACAACAGCTGTAGGAGGGTGGTGGGGGCAATATGGGTTGCTTGAGGTGACAAGTGGATAGAACACGTGACAAGAACGCAACTCAAGGCTAGCATAAGAGAGAAGGAAAAATAAAATAGGTGAGCGACTCCTGCAGAGATAGGAGTTTAGGAAATGCTTGCATGTTAAAGATTGCCGAGGATCATCCGGAGGACTTGTCGTATCTCACAGCACCACTTCGCGATCCTATCCGGGAAGTAGCAAATGCTGGACAAACAACGGATGTAAGTCTACTACGGAAGAAGAACCGGCATGATGAAGATGATATGCATGGCATGGCTATGATGATGCGATGCAACTTATCCAATTTAAGAGGAATCGGAATTCCGACACACAATTATTAGGTTCAAGTTATTATTCTACCCCGCATATTAAATGTTGATTAACATGGCATAAAAATGGCATGAGTGCGCTACGCAAATTTAAATGGAACCAGGACAAGAGATAAGTACTCCCACACAATTCCATATTTGTTTAGGTGATTCGCTATTTACCCGAACCCACGGGATACACGATGCGATGCAACATGTATGATTGATGCAACAAGTTATATAGGAGTACCACATTTATAAAATAGGTTGGTTAGGGTCGGGGTCTCACTGTATCGGAACAAGGATGGTCGTCAGATTGAGCAAGGAGATGAAGCAGGGTCTCGGACTTCAAAACCGTGAAGGAGAACATGCGGTTTTCGGCTTCGGAGGTCGATGGTGAACTTGAGTCGGTGTCGGTGGTCTTCGAGTGGCACGGAAGCGACGAGCCTTGTCGGCGGACATCAACACAACGCAATGATGAACTTGGTCTTCACCCAGACACGAACATGCATGCATGGTCTTCACCAACACCAATACATCACCAACTTCACCAGGAGCGGCACCACCACTTCATGCCTCGCGGCAGGCAAACTACAACGAGCACCAACACCCATCTACACAGAGCACATGGATTGCTTGCAGAGACGCAGAAGATGGTGACTTCGGGAAGCTCTTGGCGATGACAAAGCAACCAAGCTGCTGTTGCTGCTTAGTGCATGCGGAAAAGGGCGACGGAATGATGCAGAACATGGGCACAGAGGAGCAGCTCGTCGGGCGCCGGGAGGACACCGGGAGGCGCACGACGTTGGGTCGGGGACGTCCTTGTGGCGGAGCTCGCGGCGTTCACGGGGACGGGGTCATGGCGAGCGTCAGGGCGGCCAGGAGGCGGCGCGCAGGCTTGCAGAGGAGGCCCGTGGCGATGGAGACGAGTACCAGCGGGGCGCTCCACGTCGACGCGCAGGCGGAAGACGCAGGAAACAGGGAGGAGCTCCGGCGCGAAGCGGTTTCTGACGACGGGAACGGTTGAGACGGCATAAAGAGAAAAGAAATAAATGGAGGGGGTTTTTAGAAGATCGCTAGCAGCGGGGGTGGGAGCAGAAAACTGCCAAGGGGAGGTGGGTTGGGGCAATCCTATTCCCCGCTCATAGCGGGCGCTATCTGGCGCTCCGCACAGAGCGGGGGTCGACTGGGCCGGCCCGTTAGTGAGGGCCAGATTTTTTCCTTCGTTTTTTCGGTATTTTATCCGCTGTACTGGTTTTTTTCTCCAAATTCGGTTTTTCCGATCTGTTTTTGCTGATATTTTTAATTTAAACTTTTTCGAATTTTGAACTTATTTTAATTTTGAACTTTTTTCAATTTGAACATTTTTTGAATTCGAACATTTTGAACAAGAACATTTCTAAATACGAACAATATTAAAATTTTCAATTTTTTATTTGAAATTGTTTTGAACTAATTTTTTTCGAGTTTGAACTTTTTAGAATTGAACACTTTTCAATTTGAACATTATTTTGTCTGAACAAATTCTTATGTGAACATTTTTTAAGTTGGAACTTTTTTAGATTTGAACATTTTTTAAATTTCAACAGGCTTTAGCCGAACAAATTTTTAGTCCAAACTTTTTTTGAGTTTGAACTTTTTTAAAAAATTTAGATTTTTAGATTTAAACGTTTTTGAAATCTAATCTAAACAGAAAGAAAAAGAAAAGAAAGAAAACGTACCTGAGGTTTGAAACTCGACACAGAGGCTCTGTTTTCTGGCAATTAATGGGCCGAGCCCATCATGGCAGGTGGAGCACAATCGTGCGTGCGGAGCCAGTATCCCGTCCGCTTAAGGAAGAGATTAGGGGCTCCCAGTGGGTTGGCCGGTTAGGGTTTGCCCTGGGTCGGTCTTGGGCCGCCGGTTGGGCCATTTCCAGGCCTGGCCGGTTGCGAGGTTCTCCATTTTTTTATTTATTAAAACAGTTTTCGGTTATTATTTCCTGTTTGTTTTAAACTAGTTTAAAATAGTTTTGATACCAGAAAATTACTAGAAAATATAGATTTAGTTTTGGGATGAAAAGGAGAGAATAGTTTTGGCAACAAATATAAAGTTTAATAAAATAATTTTGGGATCCAAAATATGCATGATGATATGGTGACTTGGAACGACATAGAAAAACAAGCAGCGAAGAAAAACTAATGTATGGGGTTTTTCCGGGTCGTTACACACGGCGACATGGACGCAACGTTCGGCGGTGTCAACTTCACCGTCGACTCCGGAGGTTACCTTCGGCTTCCGGGCTCAGCGCCGGGCTCGTCAAGGACTTCGACTCCAAAAATTCCAGCCCCTGACGTTAGGGGTCTTTCGCTTTTGCCAGATCTATAGAGATATTATGAGTCCTCCGTCCCAAATTCGCCGCCAACTACGGTGGATTTACCGTACTCATTTGGTAACAGCGATGTAAGCATCCGAAGAAATATTAGTAGCACTGGGAGCAGACATGAGCGCCGGAAAAGGAGAAGGGATCTTCATCATGAGGCAATTGATCGGGACGTAAATTGTCCTTATCAACGTGGCGAAGCGCAGCCGTGTGTCTTAACTGCCAGCTGCAGAACAACTTGTTGCTCCATGTTACTTGCATACTTACATCGACCCAAAGGACAACATCGAGAAGGCATCGCATCTACTCAAATATTGTCGGCACCTCCTCGATATTCAAAAGTTGTGTGAAGAGCTAAGGTCTGATTCGGAAGCAAATGAGCGTTTGGGAGGAACAGCCGCTTATGCTCATCCCCAACAATAATAGTATGTGCCAGACGAAGATATCTACATACCTACCGAAGTCTACCCCGCATCTCGAGGGCAAGTGAACATGATTCACAAGGCCATCGTTTCAAAAAGGGAGTCTAAAAAGTTTTCACAGGAGATAAAGCTTGCAGAATTGGCTATGGCGACAGTACCCGACTATATCGATTGGTCAGATCAAAACATCTTGTTTAGCAGGTTAGATCATCCGACGTCCGTCCCAAGGCCCGGTCACGCCGCCCTAGTCCTTGAAGCACAATTTAGAGGATACAACATGAGCAAGGTGTTCATGTATGGAGGAAGTGATCTAAATCTCTTGTTCGCAAAAATAGTGAAGGAAATGGGTTTGACAGTCGATATGTTAAAAGAATCTGACACTGGCTTCCAAGACATCATCCCGATCCGACCCGCATATCCCCTTGGCAAGATTTCGCTGGACCTTGTCTTCGGCACACCCAGCAATTTCAGGAAGGAGAGACTCAAGTTCAAGGTGGTAGATTGAGAATCACACACTACTAGGAAAAGGCCTAGCCGTAAGATGGGTGTTAGTGGCGCACCAGGAGGGCAGTGCGCCACTACTACTTAGCAGTGGCGTACCGGAAAGTGGTGGGCCACTATTAAAAATGTAGTAGTGGCGCACCTCTCTGCGGTGCGCCACCACTAAGTTTGACCATGGGTTTGACCCAGCCTTATACATAGCAATGGCGCACCGTGCAGAGGTGCGCCACAGCTATTTTTTGTAGCAGTGGCGCACCTCTAAATGGTGCGCCATTACTATGTAAAGGGGAGGATGGACATGTTTGGGCATCACTTAGTAGTGGCGCACCATGCTTGGTGCGCCACTGCTAAGTGGTGCCCAAACATTTCCACACCCCCCCCCCTGGATCGCCTTTTCGAGTTTGGAAAAAATAAAAGAAATATATAGAAAATTCAAAAAATTAAATTCTTTGAAATGCCCATGTAATATGTCATCTAGGTTTACTGAAAATTGAAAAAAATGAATTTTGATATATTATGCAAAATGGCGTCATCTTTCGGTAAAACGGGATTTCTGGTTGCATACGACCTCCGATGAAAAACTTTTTTATATCAAAATCGATCTACGCGAAATTTCCTATTCGAATTCAACGGCCTACGGCCGTTTGGAGAAAAAATGGATTCGTCAAATTCAAAACAGAAACAGGACTTTTTTCAGGTTTTAGATTTTGGGCAAAAAATAGAAAGAAAATAGCGGTGGCGCACCCATGCCTTGGTGCGCCACTGCTAAGCTTCCCGCCCACGAATTTCAAAATGGGAGGAGCCGGCCACTTACCCCCTCCTCCCTAGCTCCTCCCTCCTCCTCCACACATTCTCCTGCTCTCATTCTCCTCTCCTCCTCCTGCTCTCCTCCTCTCCTCTCCTCCTTTCACTCCGGTGACCTCCTCCTCTACTCTCCTCCTTTCACTCCGATGACCTCATCCTCTCCTCTCCTCCTTTCACTCCGGCGACCTCCTCCTCTCCTCTCCTCCTTTCACTCCGGCGACCTCCTCCACTATGTCGAGCTCCGGTGACCTTACTTTCCGGCGAGCTCCTCCACTATGGTGACCTCCGGTGACCTTACTCTCCGACGACCCTCCGGCGACCCTCTAGCCTCCGGTGACCTTACTCTCCGATGACCTTACTTCGTCCTCTTGTTCATCCTCTCCTACATCTCCTCACCTCTCTTCACCTCTCCTACGTCCCTCATCCATCATCACCGGTGGCTAGGCTAAGAAAAATGAGAATGAGCATTGCACAAATAATTCTAGCAACAAGAACGAGAAAAAATAACAAGCAAAAAAAATTCGAAACAAAATGTGCCAGATCCAGATCCAGATCCAGATCCAGATCTAGAAATTTCAAATTTTAGTAGTGGCGCACCTTTTTTCTATCCAGTGGCGCACCTCAGACGTTTAGGAGTGGCGCACCATGAAGCTAGTAGTGGCGCACTACCTGGTGCGCCATCGCTAAGCCAAATAGCAATGGCGCACCACTAGTGCGCCACTACTAAAAGTTAGCAGTGGCGTGATAGCAGTGGCGCACCACTAGTGCGCCACTGATGGGTATAAGTGGTGCGCCACTGATTGCCCTTTTCCTAGTAGTGACATTACCACGCCATACGATGTTGGCACACCCACGTTGTCTTATTATTATCTTTATCACATATGTATGCACAATTGCAGGTAAATCCTAGGCCCTGGCCTATCTCCATCCATAGATACACAACAATAACAACAAAAAAGTTAAGTTGGAAAGGTCCGGTAACAGAAAGACAACCAACCTCTTAAGGTCTTGACAAATAATGTAACCTTACACCAAGCGAATTTTTCCCAAGGTTCGATTAAACCTAGGTCTTCTGAGGAAAAAGCTACTATACTGCATCCGTAGTCCGGATCGAATGTATTATTTGTCGACATCAAGGCTGACCGATGGCGAGGTACTGCGGCGGTATGGGCCTTGATGCTCTCGCCAGGGAGGCTGGATCTACAACGGGGGATCAGGGAGGGGTGTGCCGTCGTGCGGTGGTGAATCACATAGCGAATCGTGGGGAAACGTGGTAGCCGCGCCAGGGAAGTCGCTGGGATGGAGGAGGAGTGTGCGAGTGTCGGCTTGCGTGATGTGTAGTGGGAAAAGGATAAGGAGGATGTAGACGTCGGGAAAACAAAGTGATCGACTGCTCGGCGTGAAGGTGGTGAAAGGATCGTATGCCGCACCTAGAGGGGGGGGTGAATAGGTGCTAACCAATTTTTAGTTCTTTTTCAATTTAGGCTTGACACAAAGGTAAATTCTCTAGATATGCAACTAAGTGAATTTACCTATATGACAAGGCAAGCAACTAAGCAGGATATAGCTACGCAATATGAGAGATAGAATAGGATAGAGGTAACCGAGAGTGGAGCACGCGATGACACGAAGATGATTCCCGTAGTTCCCTTCCTTTGCAAGAAGGTACGTCTACGTTTGGAGGAGTGTGGTTGCTACGAAAGCCAAACCAACAGCCACGAAGGCTTCACTCAGATCTCCTGTGAGCAACGCCACAAAGGCCTAGCCCACGTCCACTAAGGGATTTCCTCGAGGCGGAAACCGGGCCTTTACAAGGTTCTTGGGGCACACATCCACAACTGAATTGGAGGCTCCCAAATCGTAACAATACAACAATCAACAACAACACATCAACAACAAATCAACTAGGGAACCAAATAGGAACACTAGCATGAGATCCCTCAAACAAATGAGGGGGAAATGAAGAACGCTTCGGTGAGGATGTAGATCGGTGTCTTCTCCTTCGAATCTCCAAAGATCAAGAGCTTTGGTTGGGGAAGGAAGGAGATCTTGCAAATCTTGTGTTCTTGAGGTGGCTCTAATGGTGGTGAAGCTTGGCAGATTTTTCTTGCAATGATTGAGCAACTTGTCCCGTTGGAGAAGAGAGCTATTTATATGATTGGAGCTCTCAGATCTGACCGTTGTGGCGAAATCCACTAACACCGGAAGTTCCGGCCAGGATGGCCGGAAGTTCCGGCTGGCACCGGAAGTACCGGCCAGGCGAGCCGGAACTTCCGCCAGGAAGAATCTTCGTCAGATGACCTGGTCAACAAAAGATAGGGCGGAACTAGGGCGGAACTTCCGGTGACCGGAAGTTCCGGCCAAGTTCCGGCCAAGTTCTGGAATTGCCCGAAAACCTTACTGGACTATACTGAGCCACAATTCCGCATTTCCGGAACTTGTCCGGAAGTTGGGCGGAAGTTCCGCTGACCGGAACTTCCGGCCACTCGCGCCGGAACTTCCGGCCATGGAACAAAACAGCAAACAAAAACTGCACTGACAGGGCTTCTGCGGAACATACCAGGGCGGAAGTTCCGCCAGCTGGGGCCGGAACTTCCGCCAGGAAGAAAAAACCTGCAGATCATCAGAACTGGCAGACCATCTTGCTGAACAAAAATATATTCCGAACACTTGTACCTGTCTACATCAACACACATAAATATATACCTAGTGTTGACATCAAACACACAAAACCCAAAAGGGCGGGAAATGTTCTTTCAATCTCCCCCTTTTTGGTGTTTGATGACAACACAAGTATTTGCAAGGAATGAAGTATGTATACCAACAATGTGCAAGATGTAGAGGAGCTCCCCCTAGATATGAGCATTGGTACATAAGAAGCTCCGCCTATATCTTGCACCTATCTTCCATGGGTTAGCAATAAGATCATGCACAATACAATATAGTGATAGGCATATGGAAAAAAAATCATGCACACATAGATAACCATGGAAGACTCACATACGGAGTTTACCATACACATAGATAAGGTTCCAAACGCATAGATAGAGTTTACAATCCAAATAAACTAGAACATAGTTCGACACCACAAGATAAATAGAATCACAAGCGATAAAAATCAAAGCCAACACGAGCTTGTGACTCCCCCATGCAAATACCCAACGGAGAGCAACCTAATAAGGTTCTCGCTCTCCCCCTTTGGCACCAAGGCACCAAAAAGGGAAAAGGAGAAACTACACGTCCCAAGGGTCGGCGTTAGCCCAGCCGGGAGGGAGATTCGATGTAGCGCCGGGGTAGGGAGGAGTGTGCGGAGGAGACTCGATCTCAAGTCCATCTGGAGGGAGAGGCATGCCATGCTGAGAGACTGATGGCGTGTAACTCACACGTTCGTTGGGAACCCCAAGAGGAAGGTATGATGCGCACAGCAGCAAGTTTTCCCTCAGAAAGAAACCAAGGTTTATCGAACCAGGAGGAGCCAAGAAGCACGTTGAAGGTTGATGGCGGCGGGATGTAGTGCGGCGCAACACCGGGGATTCCGGCGCCAACGCGGAACTCTGCACAACACAACCAAAGTACTTTGCCCCAACGAAACGGTGAGGTTGTCAATCTCACCGGCTTGCTGTAACAAAGGATTAGATGTATAGTGTGGATGATGATTGTTTGCAAGAACGAGTAAAGAACAAAAGCAGCAGATTGTATTTCAGATGTAAAGAATGGACCGGGGTCCACAGTTCACTAGAGGTGTCTCTCCCATAAGATAGCATGTTGGGTGAACAAATTACAGTCGGGCAATTGACAAATAGAGAGGGCATAACAATGCACATACATGACATGATGAGTATAGTGAGATTTAATTGGGCATTACGACAAAGTACATAGACCGCTATCCAGCATGCATCTATGCCTAAAAAGTCCACCTTCAGGTTATCATCCGAACCCCTTCCAGTATTAAGTTGCAAACAACGAGACAATTGCATTAAGTATGGTGCGTAATGTAATCAATAACTACATCCTCGGACATAGCATCAATGTTTTATCCCTAGTGGCAACAAGCACATCCACAACCTTAGAACTTTCTGTCACTCGTCCCGGATTTAATGGAGGCATGAACCCACTATCGAGCATAAATACTCCCTCTTGGAGTTAAGAGCAAAAACTTGGCCAGAGCCTCTACTAATAACGGAGAGCATGCAAGATCATAAACAACACATAGGTAATAGATTGATAATCAACATAACATAGTATTCTCTATCCATCGGATCCCGACAAACACAACATATAGAATTACGGATAGATGATCTTGATCATGTTAGGCAGCTCACAAGATCCGACAATGAAGCACATGAGGAGAAGACAACCATCTAGCTACTGCTATGGACCCATAGTCCAGGGGTGAACTACACACTCATCACTCCGGAGGCGACCATGGCGGTGAAGAGTCCTCCGGGAGATGAATCCCCTCTCCGGCAGGGTGCCGGAGGCGATCTCCAGAATCCCCCGAGATGGGATTGGCGGCGGCGGCGTCTCAGTAAGGTTTTCCGTATCGTGGCTCTCGATGCCGGGGGTTTCGCGACGAAGGCTTTAAGTAGGCGGAAGGGCAACGCGGGGGCCACACGAGGGCCCCACACGCCGTGGCCGCGCGGCCAAGACCGGGCCGCGCCGCCCTGTTGTGGCGGCGCCTCGTGGCCCCACTTCCTTTCCCCCTCGGTCTTCTGGAAGCTTCGTGCAAAAATAGGACCCTGGGCGTTGATTTCGTCCAATTCCGAGAATATTTCTTTACTAGGATTTCTGAAACCAAAAACAGCAGAAAACAAGCAATCGGCTCTTCGGCATCTCGTTAATAGGTTAGTGCCGGAAAATGCATAAATACGACATATAATGTGTATAAAACATGTAGATATCATCAATAATGTGGCATGGAACATAAGAAATTATCGATACGTCGGAGACGTATCAGCATCCCCAAGCTTAGTTCTCGCTCGTCCCGAGCGAGTAAACGATAACAAAGATAATTTACGGAGTGACATGCCATCATAACCTTGATCATACTATGGTAAACATATGTAATGAATGCAGCGATCAAAACAATGGTAATGACATGAGTAAACAACTGAATCATAAAGCAAAGACTTTTCATGAATAGTACTTAAAGACAAGCATCAATAAGTCTTGCATAAGAGTTAACTCATAAAGCAATAAATCAAAGTAAAGGTATTGAAGCAACACAAAGGAAGATTAAGTTTCAGCAGTTGCTTTCAACTTGTAACATGTATATCTCATGGATAATTGTCAACATAGAGTAATATAACAAGTGCAATATGCAAGTATGTAGGAATCAATGCACAGTTCACACAAGTGTTTGCTTCTTGAGGTGGAGAGAAATAGGTGAACTGACTCAACATAAAAGTAAAAGAATGGTCCTTCGCGAGAGGAAAGCATCGATTGCTATATTTGTGCTAGAGCTTTTATTTTGAAAACATGAAACAATTTTGTCAACGGTAGTAATAAAGCATATGTATCATGTAAATTTTATCTTACAAGTTGCAAGCCTCATGCATAGTATACTAATAGTGCCCGCACCTTGTCCTAATTAGCTTGGACTACCGGATCATCGCAATACACATGTTTTAACCAAGTGTCACAATGGGGTATCTCCATGCCGCCTGTACAAAGGTCTAAGGAGAAAGCTCGCATTTTGGATTTCTCGCTTTTGATTATTCTCAACTTAGACATCCATACCGGGACAACATGGACAACAAATAATGGACTCCTCTTTAATGCATAAGCATGTAGCAACAATTAGTGTTCTCATATGAGATTGAGGATATATATGTCCAAAACTGAAACTTCCACCATGATTCATGGCTTTAGTTAGCGGCCCAATGTTCTTCTCTAACAATATGCATGCTCCAACCATTAAGGTGGTAGATCTCTCTTACTTCAGACAAGACGGACATGCATAGCAACTCACATGATATTCAACAAAGGGTAGTTGATGGCGTCCCCAGAAAACATGGTTATCGCACAACAAGCAACTTAATAAGAGATAAAGTGCATAAGTACATATTCAATACCACAATAGTTTTTAAGCTATTTGTCCCATGAGCTATATATTGCAAAGGTGAATGATGGAAATTTTAAAGGTAGCACTCAAGCAATTTACTTTGGAATGGCGGAGAAATACCATGTAATAGGTATGTATGGGGGACACAAATGGCATAGTGGTTGGCTCAAGGATTTTGGATGCATGAGAAGTATTCCCTCTCGATACAAGGTTTAGGCTAGCAAGGTTATTTGAAACAAACACAAGGATGAACCGGTGCAGCAAAACTCACATAAAAGACATATTGTAAACATTATAAGACTCTACACCGTCTTCCTTGTTGTTCAAAACTCAATACTACAAATTATCTAGACTTTAGAGAGACCAAATATGCAAACCAAATTAGCAAGCTCTAGGTGTTTCTTCATTAATGGGTGCAAAGTATATGATGCAAGAGCTTAAACATGATCACAACAATTGTCAAGTATCAAATTATTCAAGACATTTTAGAATTACTACATGTAGCATTTCCCGATTCCAACCATATAACAATTTAACGAAGAAGATTCAACCTTCGCCATGAATACTATGAGTAAAGCCTAAGGACATATTTATCCATATGCAACAGCGGAGCGTGTCTCTCTCCCACACAATGAATGCTAGGATCCATTTTATTCAAACAAAAACAAAAACAAAAACAAACCGACGCTCCAAATAAAGTACATAAGATGTGATGGAATAAAAATATAGTTTCAGGGGAGGAACCTGATAATGTTGTCGATGAAGAAGGGGATGCCTTGGGCATCCCCAAGCTTAGACGCTTGAGTCTTCTTAGAATATGCAGGGGTGAACCACCGGGGCATCCCCAAGCTTAGAGCTTTCACTCTCCTTGATCATATTGCATCATTCTCCTCTCTTGATCCTTGAAAACTTCCTCCACACCAAACTCGAAACAACTCATTAGAGGGTTAGTGTACAATAAAAATTAACATGTTCAGAGGTAACACAATCATTCTTAACACTTCTGGACATTGCATAAAGCTACTGGACATTAATGGATCAAAAAAATTCATCCAACATAGCAAAAGGGGCAATGCGAAATAAAAGGCAGAATCTGTCAAAACAGAATAGTCCGTAAAGATGGATTTTATTGAGGCACCAGACTTGCTCAAATGAAAATGCCCAAATTAAATGAAAGTTGCGTACATATCTGAGGATCACGCACGTAAATTGGCATATTTTTCTGAGCTACCTACAGAGAGGCAGATCGGAATTCGTGACAGCAAAGAAATCTGTTACTGCGCAGCAATCCAAATCTAGTATTCACTTTACTATCAAAGACTTTAGTTGGCACAACAAAACACAAAACTAAGATAAGGAGAGGTTGCTACAGTAGTAAACAACTTCCAAGACTCAAATATAAAACAAAAATACTGTAGTAAAAACATGGGTTGTCTCCCATAAGCGCTTTTCTTTAACGCCTTTCAGCTAGGCGCAGAAAGTGTGTATCAAGTGTTATCAAGAGATGAAGCATTGATATCATAAGCTCCCCCATCTGTAGTGGTACTAAGGGCTTTGTCAATTTTAGGCCTATAATAATATTTCTTTGGTTTAGGCACTTTAGAGACATACATAAACTTTTGCTCCTTACCCACATAAGCTTTTTCTCTAAACTTTATAGATGAAAAGGTTGAACCCAAGGTTCCCATAGCTTTTTCAAGTTCACCAATCCTATTGATTTGATCATCATGGACAACACAAGTTCCTAGGACACTAATTCTTTCATCAATTCCTCCTAAGGATTTATCAAGTTCATCAGTTTTATCAAGTAACATCCCCAATTTAGTTTCAACACTCGGAAAATTTTTCTCTATGGTTTCCAATTTTTTCATAACATCCTCAAGAGAGGTTTCAATTTTAGTTTCATTAACAGGTGGTGTTCCAAATCAACTCTCAATAATGCAACTAGCTTCTAAAGCGGGAGCGCCTAGGAAGTTACCTCCCGCGAGACAATCAAGAACATATTTATTCCAGCTAGAGATACCAACATAAAAATTCCTGAGTAGGATAGTGGTGGAGTGTTTCTTAGTGCACCTACTATGAGCATCACTAATTCTATACCAAGCATCTTTTAAACATTCTCCCCCTTGTTGCTTAAACGAACGAACTTCAACTTCAGGATTACTCATTTTAGCAATAGTAAATAAAGCAAACTAGATAAAGTAAATGCAAGTAAACTAATTTTTTTGTGTTTTTGATATAGAGTGCAAGACAGTAAATAAAGTAAAGCTAGCAACTAATTTTTTTTGTGTTTTGATATAATGCAGCAAACAAAGTAGTAAATAAAATAAAGCAAGACAAAAACAAAGTAGAGAGATTGGATTGTGGAGACTCCCCTTGCAGCGTGTCTTGATCTCCCCGGCAACGGCGCCAGAAAATCTGCTTGATGGCGTGTAACTCACACGTTCGTTGGGAACCCCAAGAGGAAGGTATGATGCGCACAGCAGCAAGTTTTCCCTCAGAAAGAAACCAAGGTTTATCGAACCAGGAGGAGCCAAGAAGCACGTTGAACGTTGATGGCGGTGGGATGTAGTGCGGCGCAACACCAGGGATTCCGGCGCCAACGTGGAACCTGCACAACACAACCAAAGTACTTTGCCCCAACGAAACGGTGAGGTTGTCAATCTCACCGGCTTGCTGTAACAAAGGATTAGATGTATAGTGTGGATGATGATTGTTTGCAAGAACAAGTAAAGAACAATAGCAGCAGATTGTATTTCGGATGTAAAGAATGGACCGGGGTCCACAGTTCACTAGAGGTGTCTCTCCCATAAGATAGCATGTTGGGTGAACAAATTACGGTCGGGCAATTGACAAATAGAGAGGGCATAACAATGCACATACATGACATGATGAGTATAGTGAGATTTAATTGGGCATTACGACAAAGTACATAGACCGCTATCCAGACATGCATCTATGCCTAAAAAGTCCACCTTCGAGTTAACATCCGAACCCCTTCCAGATATTAAGTTGCAAACAACGGACAATTGCATTAAGTATGGTGCGTAATGTAATCAATAACTACATCCTCGGACATAGCATCAATGTTTTATCCCTAGTGGCAACAAGCACATCCACAACCTTAGAACTTTCCGTCACCGTCCCAGCATTTAATGGAGGCATGAACCCACTATCGAGCATAAATACTCCCTCTTGGAGTTAAGAGCAAAAACTTGGCCGGAGCCTCTACTAATAACGGAGAGCATGCAAGATCATAAACAACACATAGGTAATAGATTGATAATCAACATAACATAGTATTCTCTATCCATCGGATCCCGACAAACACAACATATAGAATTACAGATAGATGATCTTGATCATGTTAGGCAGCTCACAAGATCCGACAATGAAGCACATGAGGAGAAGACAACCATCTAGCTACTCGCTATGGACCCATAGTCCAGGGGTGAACTACTCACTCATCACTCCGGAGGCGACCATGGCGGTGAAGAGTCCTCCGGGAGATGAATCCCCTCTCCGGCAGGGTGCCGGAGGCGATCTCCGGAATCCCCCGAGATGGGATTGGCGGCGGCGGCGTCTCGCAAGGTTTTCCGTATCGTGGCTCTCGGCATCGGGGGTTTCGCAACGAAGGCTTTAAGTAGGCGGAAGGGCAACGCGGGGGCCACACGAGGGCCCCACACGCCGGGGCCGCGCGGCCAAGACCTGGGCCGCGCCGCCCGTTGTGGCGGCGCCTCGTGGCCCCACTTCCTTTCCCCTTGGTCTTCCGGAAGCTTCGTGCAAAAATAGGACCCCGGGCGTTGATTTCGTCCAATTCCGAGAATATTTCTTTACTAGGATTTCTGAAACCAAAAACAGCAGAAAACAAAGAATCGGCTCTTCGGCATCTCGTTAATAGGTTAGTGCCGGAAAATGCATAAATACGACATATAATGTGTATAAAACATGTAGATATCATCAATAATGTGGCATGGAACATAAGAAATTATCGATACGTCGGAGACGTATCAGAGACCCACTCCGCCTCCGGAGTGATGCTCTCCTCGGATCCGGGAGGAGACACGTCCACCGCAAGAGCCCTCATGATGCTCTTCTGACGAACCCGAGACTTCTTGGCTTCTGCATGCTGCTGATACCGACGGTGGTTGATCTGCAGAGGTGAGGCAAAAGATCTGTCTCATGCGGCGAGCAAGCTTAGAAGCCCAGCTTGGTGGCTTCTCATCCATGGGTGTAACATCTTCTATCGGAGAGTTGTGGTGCTTGGTCCTCAAAACCTTCACTTCATGGGATGTGATACTGAGGGGAATAGAGTGAATGAGGGTGCTCTCATAACTATCAACCCAAGTGTCCTCAATGAGCTTCATAATGTATGGAGCAAACGCGGGAAGCTTCTTCTCCATCACACATGACCACATCTCATGATAGATGTAGTCCATCACATCAAGCCTCTCACCGGTGCCCCTCTTAGCAAAGGAGTTTGCCATTAGATCCACTTCATAGAGATGTAGCTCATCAAGGTTGCCACCCTTTGGTCCAATGGTTTCCCGGTAGACTCTAAGCATAATGTCCCAAGTAGGGAGAAGATCCGCACTCTTGCCCGGAATACCCCAACCTTTGATGTAGAGGGGCTCCAAGACTTCCCTTGTTTGAGCAAAGGAACTATCATGGCACCTCCAACCATTTGCATCTATGCCCGGGTAGCGAGGGTATCCAAGGGCACTTCCAAACTTAGCCAAGTTAGACTCAAGTAGCCTTTCATGAGACATCCACCGGAAAGTTTTAGCTTCATCCGACTGAAAGTGTATGGTGGCATAGAATTGTTGGATCAATCCGACATCATAATCCTTGTTGAGCTCCATAATGGGATAGAGCCCAAACTCACCACACATAGCATAGGCTTCTTGAAAGTATGTAGAAGCGGCCATCTTCCCGGTGTCAATGGCATGTTGAGGGGCTACCCCTTCTTGAACGGCACATACACCTCATAGAAAATATCTTCTTGGGTCTTGTTGTGGAACCTCTTATCCGTAACCCTATTGTTCCGAGGGGTAAGGTAAGGGTTCACGTCACGGAGCTCCTTGTACTCAAGATATTGCATGTTCTTCACGGACACATGGATGTTCTTTCCTCTCACTGCGGGTGTCTTCTGCCTTTGGCCGGATTGCTGACGAGCGGTGAGCTTGGATGGTCTTGTTTGCTCAAACTCTTCCTCAATCTCATCCACATGACCTTTGCCTCTCTTCTTGGATGAACCTGGGAGATGGAATCAACAAGATAGGAATGATAAATGAGTGCACACTAGCAAGGAGGCCAAAACCAGAGCCAGCACAGGATATTGAGTAACAGCAGAAAAAATCGCCAGGCCGGAAGTTCCGGTGAGAACCGGCGGAAGTTCCGCCCGGGGCGGAAGTTCCGGCCTGTGGAGCCGGAACTTCCGGCTGTTCGAAAACAGCGGCAGTTTCTCACCAGATCTGAGGCATTGGCTCGAAGATCCGCATCACAACATGATACGTCTCCGACGTATCGATAATTTCTTATGTTCCATGCCACATTATTGATGATATCTACATGTTTTATACACATTATATGTCGTATTTACGCATTTTCCGGCACTAACCTATTAACGAGATGCCGAAGAGCCGCTTGCTCGTTTTCTGCTATTTTTGGTTTCGTAAATCCTAGTAAAGAAATATTCTCGGAATTGGACGAAATCAACGCCCAGGGTCCTATTTTTGCACGAAGCTTCCAGAAGTCCGAGGGAGAGTCGAAGTGGGGCCACGAGGTGGCGACACACCAGGGCGGCACGGCCCAGGCCCTGGCCGCGCCGGCCTGTGGTGTGGGCCCCTCGTGACGCCCCTTTACCTGCCCTTCCGCCTACAAATAGCCTTCGTCGCGAAACTCTGATACGTCTCCGACGTATCGATAATTTCTTATGTTCCATGCCACATTATTGATGATATCTACATGTTTTGTACACATTATATGTCATATTTATGCGTTTTCCGGAACTAACCTATTGACGAGATGCCGAAGGGCCGCTTCCCGTTTTCTGCTGTTTTTGGTTCCCGAAATCCTAGTAAGGAAATATTCTTGGGAATCGGACGAAATCAAGGCCCAGCATCCTATTTTTCCACGAAGCTTCCGGAACACCCAAGAGTTGCCGCGAGGGGGCCACCGGGCCCCTGGATGACAGGCGGCGCGGCCTAGGGGGCGCGCCCCCTAGTGTGTCACCGCCTCGTCGCCCTCCGACTCCGCCTCTTCGCCTATAAAAAGGTCCCCGACCTAAAACTTCGAGACGAAAAAGCCACGGTACGAGAAACCTTCCGAGCCGC
>NC_061508.1:281497380-281555099 GCF_022539505.1 Lolium rigidum
CCTTTATCTTCATGGCATCCATACTTGAATCCAACACATGGAGTACAAGTAGTACCTATGGAATATTCCTTCATATAAACTCAATGAAAAACATTAGTCCATAGGGGTTGTCACTAATTACCAAAACCACACATAGGGGCACTGTACCCTTACAATATTGACTTCGGCTTTTGTTTCTTCCAATTCCGAGAATATTTCCTATACAACTTTTCTAAAATACAAAACAGCAAAAAACAGAGAACTGGCACTGTGTCATCTTGTTAATAGGTTAGTGCCGGAAAATGTATAAAAGTCCAACGAAGTATGAGCAAGACATATACAAATTGGTGTAAAACAAGCATGGAGCATCAAAAATTATAGATACGTTTGCGATGTATCATCCCCCTCTCCCGTCGAGGCCCTCCTCTCCTTCCCATTTCGTTTCAACCTGGATCCCTTCCTCATATATGTAAAAGGGATCGAGAGCGTCTGCATGGACAACAAAAGGAACGGGAAGATGGGTGTGCACTACGACGACGCTGGGAGCCGTGTCACCGTGTCGTACGAAGGCGTGAGCTTGGCCCAGAGCGCATGGCCGGCGTTTTACCAGGAGCCCGACAACGTGACAGTGTTCGTGGTGAAGGTGAAGGGCGCTCGACGAGGAAGACGCCGAGGCATAGGATGTCGAGGAGGAGGTAGAGGCAGGCGCAGAGGCTGGAGCAACCGCTGTGGCGCTTGGTGAGGCACGTGTATTGCTGGAAGAGGTGCTCGTTCTTCGGCGGCGGCATGCGGAAGACCTTGTCCTTGGGAACCTGCACCACGTACGTGCCGGGCTGCGCGACTTCTGCGGCGGCAGTGTTGTCTTGTGCTGCTGTGCATGCTGCTCTTGCTGGTGTCGCTTGGGCTGCTGCCCATGGGGGAGCACCACCGGCGGGACGGGCTTCTCGAAGTGGAAGTTGTAGAGCGGGCTGGAGGAGGGGTCGGAGGAGGAGTAGGCGGACTGGGACTGGTCATCTCACCAGAGAAGTCCGAGTTGGTAGCCGCTGTCGGGTGGATGCGGCCGTCGTTCATCATCGGCGATTGCTCCTCTAGTCGCGCCTACGAATCAATCTACAAGTTTTAGGCTGGGGTGATTGAGTTTGGAAAAGGAAGGTTAGGGGTTCTTCTGTAAAATTAGAAGAAACAATTCATTTGTTTTTACCATGTAGGACCTGAAAGTGGGTCTCAGGTGCCAGAACTGGATTAAGCCACGTAAATTGGAAAATCAATGCTCTTCATTACGAACATGTCTCAATAGTGGTAGTTATGCGAGAAAATAAACACATTTGGTAGTTCCGTAACACGGCCGCCTCAATTGTGCTAGTTTTTTTTTGTCATTTACTTCAAGGAAAAAGATCAATCCTAACATTTTCGTATGTGCTCAAACTTCGCCCCCGCCCTACCACAGACACCTCTATGGCTGGGCGCCCCACCTATTTTAGCTCCACAAGTTGCATACTGAATCGCGATGACTTAAAAAACAAAGTTGTTTGTTTCGTCGACGCACAACTTTTATTTCTATCACTTCTTCCTTTGAGGTAATATAGAATGAATGTAATACCCATTGTCTTATGGCGCACGCTGCGGCAATCACTTTGTCAAACATGAGCCCCGCATTTTCTCTAACTACATCGTTGTCTTCTCCTGCCTCGATGCATCGCATCTTCTCCCTCCCCATGTTTTATTCTTTCTCACCCCACCGTCATGGCTATGTTCCACTATCCTCTGTTTCCACCGCTACCTGATACGTCCCAAACGTATCTATAATTTCTTATGTTCCATGCTACTTTATTGATGATACTCACATTTTTAAACACATTATATGTCATTATTATGCATGTTCCGACACTAACCTATTGACGAGATGCCGAAGAGCCAGTTGCTGTTTTCTGCTGTTTTTGGTTTCAGAAATCCTAGTAAGGAAATATTCTCGGAATTGGACGAAATCAACGCCCAGGGTCCTATTTTTCCATGAAGCTTCCAGAACACCCGAGAGCCCCCCTATTGTGTGGCGCCCCCGTAAGCCCTCCGACTCCGCCTCTTCGCCTATTTAAAGGTCCCTGACCTAAATCTTCGATACGGAAAAGCCACGGTACGAGAAACCATCCAGAGCCGCCGCCATCGCGAAGCCAAGATCTGGGGGACAGGAGTCTCTGTTCCGGCACGCCGCCGGGACGGGGAAGTGCGCCAGAAGGCATCTCCATCGACACCACCGCCATCTTCATCACTGCTGCTGTCTCCCATGAGGAGGGAGTAGTTCTCCATCGAGGCTAAGGGCTGTACCGGTAGCTATGTGGTTAATCTCTCTGCTATGTACTTCAATACAATGATCTCATGAGCTGCCTTACATGATTGAGATTCATATGAGTTTTGTATCACTATTCATCTGTGTGTTACTCTAGTGATGTTATTAAAGTAGTCTATTCCTCCTCCATGGTGTAATGGTGACAGTGTGTGCATCATGTAGTACTTGGCGTAGGTTATGATTGTAATCTCTTGTAGATTATGAAGTTAATTATTGCTATGATAGTATTGATGTGATCTATTCCTCCCTGGTGTTGCACCGCACTACACTCCGCCACCAACAACCTTCAACGTGCTTCTTGGCTCCTACTGGTTCGATAAACCTTGGTTTCTTTCTGAGGGAAAACTTGCTACTGTACGCATCACACCTTCCTCTTGGGGTTCCCAACGGACGTGTGTCTCACGCGCCATCAAGCATTTTTTCTGGCGCCGTTGCCGGGGAGGTAAGGTAAAAGGTATTCACATCCTCCGACTACTAAGCTATCTCCTAGTCTTGTTGCCGGTGTGTGAGTGCTCGAAGCTATTTCCTTTAGATCCTGCAATTGCATCTTTTTGTTTCTTGTTTTACACTAGTAAGGCATAATGGACAACAATGAGCTTCTTATTCTATTTCCTGAGTTAAGACATGGATTGTTTGATGCGAAAATTAAAAAACCTATGGAACCTTATTTGCATGCTCGGTAGTAATATTAGTATGAACGCTTTGAACACCATTGTTGATAATGATATAGAAAGTTCTAAGCTTGGGGAAGCTGGTTTTCATGATCTTTTTAGTCCCCCAAGTTTTGAGGAGAAAATTTTCTTTGATGATACTTTGCCTCCTATTTATGATGATTATAATGATAGTGGTCTTTTGGTGCCGCCTACTATGGAGAGTAAATTTTATTATGATTATACTATGCCTCCTACACTTGATGAGAATAATAATGATAGTTACTTTGTTGAATTTGCTCCCACTACAACTAATAAAATTGACTATGCTTATGTGGAGAGTAATAATTTTATGCATATAGCTCATGATAAGAATGTTTCATTTGATAGCTATATTGTTGAGTTTGTTCATGATGCTAATGGAAATTATTATGAGAGAGGAAAATATGGTTGTAGAAATTTTCATGTTACTAAAACACCTCTCTATATGCTAATTTTTTTGAAGTTACACTTGTTTTATCTTTCTATGCTTGTTGCATTATGCCTACATGACTTGTTTATTTACAAGATTCCTTTTCATAGGAAGTGGGTTAGGCTTAAATTTGTTTTGAATTTGCTTCTTGATGCTCTCTTTTGCTTCAACTCTTATTTCTTGCGAGTGCATCATTAAAACTGCTGAGCCCATCTTAATGGCTATAAAGAAAGCACTTCTTGGGAGATAACCCATATATTTATTTTACTACATCAATTTTGTTTTATATTTGTGTCTTGGAAGTTGTTACTACTGTAGCAACCTCTCCTTATCTTTATTTGATTGCATTGTTGTGCCAAGTAAAGTCTTTGATAGTAAAGATGATACTAGATTTGGATTACTGCGCAGAAACAGATTTCTTGCTGTCACGAATTTGGGTATGATTCTCTGTAGGTAACTCAGAAAAATCTGCTAATTTACGTGTGTGATCCTCAGATATGTACGCAACTTTCATTCAATTTGAGCATTTTCATCTGAGCAAGTCTGGTGCCTCTAAAAAAATTCGTCTTTACGGACTGTTCTGTTTTGACAGATTCTGCCTTTTTATTTCGCATTGCCTCTTTTGCTGTGTTGGATGGATTTCTTTGTTCCATTAACTTCCAGTAGCTTTGGGCAATGTCTAGAAGTGTTAAGAATGATTGTGTCACCTCTGAATATGTGAATTTTTTTGATTATGCACTAACCCTCTAATGAAGTTTATGAGAAGTTTGGTGTGAAGGAAGTTTTCAAGGGTCAAGAGAGGAGGATGATACAATATGATCAAGAAGAGTGAAAAGTCTAAGCTTGGGGATGCCCCCGTGGTTCATCCCTGCATATTTCAAGAAGACTCAAGCATCTCAGCTTGGGGATGCCTTGGGCATCCCCTTCTTCATCGACAACTTATCAGGTCACCTCTAGTGAAACTATATTTTTATTCCGTCACATCTTATGTACTTTACTTGGAGCGTCTGTGTGCTTTTATTTTCGTTTTGTTATTTTCATTCTCTGAATAAATTCATGCTTGTGTGGGAGAGAGACACGCTCCGCTGTTGCATATGAACACATGTGTTCTTAGCTTTACTCTTAATGTTCATGGCGAAGGTTGAACTGCTTCGTTCATTGCTATTTGGTTGGAAACAGAAAATGTTGCATGTGGTAATTGGTATAATGTCTTGAATAATGTGATACTTGGCAATTGTTGTGCTCATATAGATCATGTTTAAGCTCTTGCATCATGTACATTGTACCCATTAATGAATAACTACATAGAGCTTGTTAAAATTTGGTTTGCATGATTGATCTCTAGAGTCTAGATATTTTCAGGTTGAGGTGTTTGAACAACAAGGAGACGATATAAAATCTTATAATAGTTACAATATGTTCATATGTGAGCTTTGCTGCACCTTTTATACTTGAGTTTGCTTCAAACAACCTTGCTAGCCTAGCCTTGTATTGAGAGGAATTCTTCTCGTGCATCCAAATCCTTGAGCCAACAACCATGCCATTTGTGTCCATCATACATACCTACTACATGGTATTTCTCCGCCATTCCAAAGTAAAATTACTTGAGTGCTACCTTTAAAATTCTATTCTTTGTCTTTGCAATATATAGCTCATGGGAAAAGTAGCCTTAAAAACTATTGTGGTCAAGAATATGTACTTATGTGTCTTATTTCTTAATAAGTTGCTTGTTGAGCGGTAACCATGTTTCTGGAGACGCCATCAACTCTTTTACCTTTGTTGAATATCATGTGAGTTGCTATGCATGTTCGTCTTGTCTGAAGTAAGGGCGATTTTCATGATCAAATGGTTTGAGTATGTATACTGTTAGAGAAGAACATTGGGCCGCTAACTAAAGCCATGATTCATGGTGGAAGTTTCAGTTTGGACAACTAATCCTCAATCTCTTATGAGAATTTTAATTGTTGTTGAATGCTTATGCATTAAAGAGGAGTCCATTATCTCGTTGTCTATGTTGTCCCGGTATGGATGTCTAAGTTGAGAATAATCAAAAGCGAGAAATCCAATGCGAGCTTTCTCCTTAGACCTTTGTACAGGCGGCATAGAGGTACCCCTTTGTGACACTTGGTTGAAACATATGCTATGCAATGATAATCCATGTTAATCCAAGCTAATTAGGACAAGGTGCGAGCACTATTGGTATACTATGCATGAGGCTTGCAACTTATAGGATATCTTATACATAACACATATGCTTTATTACTACCGTTGACAAAATTGTTTCTTGTTTTCAAAATGAAAAGCTCTAGCACAAATATAGTAATCAATGCTTCCCTCTGCGAAGGGCCTATCTTCTACTTTATTGTTGAGTCAGTTTGCATATTCTCTCTATCCCAGAAGCAAACACTTGTATCAACTGTGTGCATTGATTCTTACATGTTTACCTATTGCACTTGTTATATTACTTTGTGTTGACAATTATCCATGAGATATATATGTTGAAGTTGAAAGCAACCGCTGAAACTTATATCTTCCTTTGTGTTGCTTCAATACCTTTACTTTGAATTTATTGCTTTATGAGTAACTCTTATGCAAGTCTTATTGATGCTTGTCTTGAAAGTATTATTCATGAAAAGTCTTTGCTATATGATTCATTTGTTTACTCATTATCTTCATCATTGCTTCGAATCGCTGCATTCATCTCATATGCTTTACAATAGTATGATCAAGATTATGATAGCATGTCACTTCAGAAATTATCTTTGTTATCGTTTACCTACTCGAGGGCGAGTAGGAACTAAGCTTGGGGATGCTTGATACGTCCCAAACGTATCTATAATTTCTTATGTTCCATGCTACTTTATTGATGATACTCACATGTTTCATACACATTATATGTCATTATTATGCATTTTCCGGCACTAACCTATTGACGAGATGCCGAAGAGCCGCTTGTTGTTTTCTGCTGTTTTTGGTTTCAGAAATCCTAGTAAGGAAATATTCTCGGAATTGGACGAAATCAACGCCCAGGGTCCTATTTTTCCACGAAGCTTCCAGAAGTCCGAAGAGGAAACGAAGTGGGGCCACGAGGTGGCGCCACACTAGGGCGGCGCGGCCCAAGCCCTGGCCGCGCCGGCCTATTGTGTGGGGCCCTCGTGACCCTCCCGACTCTGCCCTTCCGCCTAATTAAAGTCTTCGTCGCGAAACCCCCAGTACCGAGAGCCACGATACGGAAAACCTTCCAGAGACGCCGCCGCCGCCAATCCCATCTCGGGGGATTCAGGAGATCGCCTCCGGCACCCTGTCGGAGAGGGGAATCATCTCCCGGAGGTCTCTTCATCGCCATGATCGCCTCCGGGTCGATGTGTGAGTAGTCCACCCTTGGACTATGGGTTCATAGCAGTAGCTAGATGGTTGTCTTCTCGTCATTGTGCTATCATGTTAGATCTTGTGAGCTTCCTATCATGATCAAGATCATCTATTTGTAATCCTACATGTTGTGTTTATTGGGATCCGATGAATATTGAATACTATGTCAAGTTGATTATCAATCTATCATATATGTTATTTATGTTCTTGCATGCTCTCCGTTGCTAGTAGAGGCTCTGGCCAAGTTGATACTTGTGACTCCAAGAGGGAGTATTTATGCTCGATAGTGGGTTCATGCCTCCATTAAATCTGGGACAGTGGCCGGAAAGTTCTAAGGTTGTGGATGTGCTGTTGCCACTAGGGATAAAACATCGATGCTTTGTCTAAGGATATTTGTGTTGATTACATTACGCACCATACTTAATGCAATTGTCTCGTTGTTTGCAACTTAATACCGGAAGGGGTTCGGATGATAACCTCGAAAGTGGACTTTTAGGCATAGATGCATGCTTGGATAGCGGTCTATGTACTTTGTCGTAATGCCCTGATTAAATCTCATAGTACTCATCATGATATATGTATGTGCATTGTTATGCCTTCTTTATTTGTCAATTGCCCAACTGTAATTTGTTCACCCAACATCTGTTTATCTTATGGGAGAGACACCACTAGTGAACTGTGGACCCCGGTACTATTCTTTACATCTGAAATACAATCTACTGTAATTGTTCTTTACTGTTATTCGCAAACAATCATCATCATCCACACTATACATCTAATCCTTTGTTTACAGCAAGCCGATGAGATTGACAACCTCACTGTTTCGTTGGGGCAAAGTACTTTGATTGTGTTGTGCAGGTTCCACGTTGGCGCCGGAATCCCTGGTGTTGCGCCGCACTACACTCCGCCACCAACAACCTTCAACGTGCTTCTTGGCTCCTACTGGTTCGATAAACCTTGGTTTCTTTCTGAGGGAAAACTTGCTACTGTACGAATCACACCTTCCTCTTGGGGTTCCCAACGGACGTGTGTCTCACGCGCCATCACTACCTAGCGCCCAGAGCTCGTCGGAAGCTTTGCAGTGAAGTTGCTCTACCGTCGCGCCCATTCGTGGTATTCTCCGGTGTCCCCCTATCCTTCTCAACCACTAAAATTTAGGGGCTAAATTAGCCCGCGAAGGAGTATCACGATATTTGGCTGTCTATAGGGGCCAAAGTTTGAAGAGGGGAGGACACCGAAGCAAAATACCCTCTGATTGTTTTAAACATCAGGCTCGATGAGCCCATCTTTCAATTAACAAAGCCATCAACCGGTTAGGAGTACATGGTGACATGAAAGAAAGAAAAAGAAAAAAAAAGAAAAACCAGGGGATACTAGCTAGAGATACAAGCCCAGATGGTGAAGAGATAAAGCCTAAAACAAAGGAACAATGTACACCAGAGCCACCCTAAACTACATGTTCTCCGAGAGCGCCCATGACTTCAACAATACACCGGTAGCTCGGCTTAAGACCCCATGTCTCGAGACGTCACTCCACGGAAATGAACCATGCAGGACTAGCACACTGAACATCCTGGCATACAAAGGACCACCAACACCCCGGAAACTAGCTAATTACGCTAGTGAAGTTGACGAAACTCCAGAGTTCAAAGGGGAAGCTTCAGGACAACACATCCAGGGAGGAAAACAGCGCTCGCGGTGGTCATCGTTGTCAGCACATGCCAGCTGTGCAGTGTTTTCGTGGAAACTTCGGCGCCCACCCCACGAGAACGCCTAAATCTTAGCGCATGCCATCAGGACAAACCACCAGCTGTTGAGGAACACCTGGGTACCTCCTGCCATGACCCACACGCCGACAGCCACCCTAGGCTCGGGAGTGGTCGCGCAAAGGAGAGTCATACCGTCTATATGGAGCCGGGCACTACCTGATTCTCATGCCCAGTCAAAGTCCTTTGGGTCAATATCACTAAGCCAAGAACTTAAGCCACCAGTTTAGTTATACCTTGACCTATTATTGACCCCAACAACCTTTTATCATACTAGATTTTAGTATATTCTCAAAACTAATTTTGATTTTCTCTGGTTCAGACTTGGGAGTCGCATAACCAACAAAACAGTGACGGAAAATAGAAAGAATAACAGTGTTTTATACCAGCTGTTTGTTGGTCTTTGTTATCTAATCAAATGCCTAAGAGCTGTTTAGTTCCAGTCATCAACCAGAAGCTTGGGTTCCACATTTGTTGTTCCGTGACGGCAAGAACCACTACATAAAGTAAGACAACATGTAGTATTCAAAAGAAATACTAGTGTGATTTGGGATGAACATTAAGCACATTGATTCGGTATACAGTCATGAGTCATGTATGTACGTGGACTCTTAGCGCCTCGATTCAGCTCCACGTCGAAGTAGTAATCAGCAGCAGTGCACATCATCCGCGTAGCTGCTGATACTTCCGCATGCAGAAAGAATTCTCCGTCACAGTTTATCTCGTCAAATTTCTCTGCCCAGTCGCACACGATGCAAATACGCGGTATTCAAGAGAAATTATAGCAGACCAGCCCTCTTTAAATAGTGCGAGAGCCCAGGAGTAACTCAGTCATCTCACCGTGCTAACCTTCGAAAGCAAAAGCTAGCTAGCATCATAATCTGATCTACGTACGTACAGCGCTATCTGCAAAGTTAGTTTGTGTGAGCTGATCAGGGGTCAGAAATGATGATGAGATCGAAGTCTGTCATGCTCGTGATCCTGGTGGTGGCGATCACATCACTCCTTGTCGCGTCGAGCTCGGCGCGGCCATTCGGCGGCAATGCACCAGCAGCAGAGGCCGCCGCGGTTGCCGTCGCCTCCGGCGGCGAGTCCATCCTCCAGCTTCTCAAGCCGATGTATCTGCAGAACCTCCAGACAGGGCCAGGGGCATCGTGCACGACGAACAGCAACAACGTTAAGTGCTCGCCGCCTCCACCTATGGCCTGAGCGGGCGCCTGGCTACCTGGCGAGCTGGAAGCCTGGAAGGACTGTACAAGAAGTTGGTTTCATTTATAGTGTGGTGTAGTTATTTGATTCATTGGTTAGATTAGTTGCATTTCTTGATAAATAATTCTTCCAGAGTGCACAATAGGTCTTGGTTCTTCATTCTCGGCTTATGGCAACAGATTCCGGCACCTACTGACCTGAGTCAGGCTGTCGGCTGTTTTGTTCTACTTTTCTTCGCTGTATATATTTTTTCCCATGTGGTCAACTGTAACGGGCAATATGATAACAATGTACATTTGTTTTCTCTGCCGACCATTCTTGTAATATTTTCATCAATATCTAATGTTAATTAGTGTAAGGCCACTATTTTGTTGTCAACCTTTGGGGTGAACGGTTGGTTTTCAACAGGGGATTTGCCTCCTTTCCGGACAAAAAAATACTAATACGCATATGGCTAGCCATTCTCAGTTTCTCACTACAGGAATTCACTGTGTTTACCAAGTGTCAGAGTGTTTGGCGAGTGTATTTTGTTGAACACTCAGTAAACACGTAAGTCTACCAAAGTTTCTGAACACTTAGTGCAAATCTCCAACTTTAAAGCAATACAAACTAAAAGTTTGTAGGAATTTGGCCTCTTTTAGTTGATCTTGTAACTAGGCCTTCCATTTGCCTGCCTCTTTCCCACGCAGCTCGCCACAACCAAGCTAGCTTGATCCCTCAATACCATTTGTTGACGGATGTGGTCCTTTTAGAGCATCTTCACTGGTGCCTCCCAAATATGCGCCGGCAGGGGCGCCGGCTACCGTATGGGGGGCGTCGGCACAACATCCTCTATTTGGGGATGTTGTTCCCACACCGGCGCCCCCCATACGGCGGCCGACTAGCATCTTTTGTGAAGAAATTTGGTGCCGGCGCTCCCAATCGAAGCCCTTAACATAGGAATTCTTTCGGGAGTGTCGGCTGTTTTATGGGGCTCCAAAACATGCCGGCGCTCTTTGGGAAGCGCCCGGTGCGGGCACTTTCTCTCACTAGAATCTCAATAGAGCTATTGGGAGCTCTATTTGGAGCGCCGGTGGAGATGCTCTTATGCCCAATGCGTCCGGTCAGACCACCGGTGAGGACAAACTTACTGTCGATGCTTGCGTGCTGGTTAGACCACAAAATCACTGTCGGAAAGAGGGAGACACGCCCAACTTCAATTGAATTAGTGCGCCCTACAAAATTGTTATTTTAGTACCAATGTATTTGTCATAGGCGCAGTGTCCAAGTCCAATTCAAGTCAACACATTCTAGATTAGTGCGGCACATAAACAATGCGGACCTAGTATGATTTTTGGCTCCTGGGCACCAGTGCTCTTGCTGTTTTCAAAAAAATAAAAATCATATTTATGAGTTTCAAAAACATTTATAAAAAAAATTATGTTGTAGCCAATGATTTGTCCCGCAAACTTGCAAAAACTCAATTTGAAATATATTTTTTATCCTGGGCTACACAAAAATGAAAACGTGTGGATCTGTGTATGCATATTTTAAATCTCAAAATTTTAATAGATTCTATCTTTTTTTGTAGCCTACAATATAAAGAATTTCACATTAATTTTATACGCTTGTAGGTTACATCATTTACTATGTCCAGATTTATTTTCAGATTTTTGAAAACTTATTTATATATTTTTAATTTTTTTAAACACCAGGAGACTAGTGCCGAGGAGCCAAAGACGCTTTCCGACCCAGTATGCATCTTTACCCACGGTCTAGTATACAAATGTACTTTGATGGACTGGAATAACGGAAAATTTAAGTTCGTGTTCCAAAACAAAGTGGGAGTAAACTAGGCAATAGCACGCGTCTGTGCGTTCGAGTCTGCGCGAATTCCAACATATGTAAGTGAAATAGTCCACGCTCACGGTACACCATTCAAAACAAAATAGTTCACGAACACTAGTTTGTTCCGGCCTGTTGGGTACGGTTTGAATGCCGAAGTTCAGTTCCGCATCAAGATCTATAAACTCGGGTCTCGTCAACTCCGTGCAAGTTGGCTTCATCACGTGTTTACGGACCTGTCTTAGAGCAGACCGTCCAGCTATGATGTCCGCAAGCCAAGGAGTGTGGGTTAGAAATTTATTTTATTACAATGAGGTTTGACACGTACGTTCAATGCCGGAACCAATATTCACATGATGGATGTACAAAGTCCTTTAGGCTTTTCGAATGAGTTTCCTGAGTTGATCTTTAGTGTGAAAATCCATGACCTAACATTATTTGTGGTTGGATCAAGGGACGGAGATGTTTGTGCGTCCTTCATTTCTCTAAGAGCTCCTTTGATTAATATGATTATATAGGAATTACATAGGATTTAGATTTGGTAGAATTTTTTCTACATTAATTGTTTGATTCATAGGAACATATCATATAAACTTAATCATACACAAATATATAAATCTTGTAGTGTAAATCCTATTGAAACAAAATATGAGGTCATACCTCATGGAAAATTTCTTTGGCACAATCAATGAGAACTCATCTTCCCATAAGAATTCAACTAGTCATGACTAGGGCTGGAATTAAAACTCGGAACTCGCGAGCTAAAAGAGTAACTCGTGACTCGACTGACGCGACTCGAACTCAGTGTATAACGAGCCGATCCAAGTTTCAAATTGTGTCGTTAAACGAGTTCAAACTAAACGAGCCGAGTTTATCGAACTACCCGCTGGTTCAGCTCGGTAAAAATGGGCAAGTGGTGTCGTGTTGGCCCAAAATGGGCAAGTGGTGTCGTGTTGGCCCATGCCCACTAATGTGGGCAAGTATAATTGTCGTTTCTCGACTTGACAATCTTATTCGCATGATATATTAATTGTTGTGTTTATATTATTCTAGTACCATAATCCTAATGATTGTTTTGCATCACTCATGACCAAATTGCCCAAATATTCAGAAAAATACACTATACATTTTACATGTTGCATTTGACAATTTTAGATGAATTACTCGTGAGTTACTCGCGAGCTTTACGAGTCGAGCCGAGTTTGAAATCTGTACTCCATTGTTAAACGAGCCGGGTCGAGCTAACTCGATTGTCGACCGAACTTTAGCGAATCGAGCCGAGATGGCTCGGCCCTAGTCATGACATCTTAATCCTACTGTTTTCTATTCCTATGTTTTGAAAGAGCCCTAAAGATGTTTCTTTTGGGGGAGTCTCACAGTTATGTTATCAATTGATGGTTCATGGTTATGGTTGTCTGCCGTCCAGGCTTCCACATGCAATTTTTGTTTCAGCTATTTTAGTTTGTATTTAAATTATTTAAATGTGTGAATCATTGATGTTTTGATAGACTCTTAACATTGTTGTTGCAGCAACCGGATATACTAATATAAACTCAATACTCCGTCCGTTTTATAATTGTAGTCGCTAAATTAGATGTATCTATATATAAAATCTGTCTACATACATTGCAATCAGTGAAAAGAATTATAAAATGGAGGGGGTATTCATATTACCCTCTATGGGAAAGAATACTAAGATGATGGGTCACCCCCCCCCCCCCCACACACACACACACACACACTAGATTTTGTTTATTTGTAAGGTTGTTAATAGGTATATTACTCTCTCCATTCATAAAAAAGTTGCCCCGCTTTATCTAGATATACAGTATATAGATATATTTTAATTATACACTACGGGAAAGCGTTAAGGGGTTGACGACCAGAAGACGCCAGCATAGGCCCATTTGACAGTCGGCTTAGGCGCGTTTGCCGTCGGTGTAGAGTTCAATAGGTTAATAGCTGCTTGATAGTTTGTTGTTTTTCAAAATAAATCAATATTTCGATTTGTTTAGCAGTTTAATGTCTAAGCATGCCTAATCTTAGATCAAATTACTTATTAATAGTCAAACTTCCAACTCGGTAACTTACCCTCAGACGACTCCAACCAAAGCATTCTTAAATTTTGAGTTCTATCTAAGGAGCTTCCAATCAAATGATTATACCTTAGTGATAATAGTATCATATCAATTCTATTAACCTTTGTCATGATGTCACACTTTTTTACTACTTGAATTCCAAAACGTTATTTGACTAAACAGCAATGAATAAATAATAATAATCTTGAATTCAAATAGCAATAAAATTATTTTCCCTTTATAAAAAAGTAATTGTATCAAAATCTAAAACCTAAAAAAACTCCTATTTCCTTTTTGATTTTTAGGAATCCAAAAAATCGGTTGTTAATAAGTTGAAATGGATATTTGTTAATTTTTCTAAAAACTAGAACACATAACACATGGCCATCTCGAAGAATTTTAAAATTTACAATTTCTATCATTTTCTCTTATTTTTTTCGAAACTTTTTTTTTTAGAACTGGGCCGATGGCCAAGCCGTCCGCGTAGGTGTGACGCAGTCACTTCGCCGTGTGAGGGCAAGGTCTTCTGGGGCCACGTGTCGCCCCCTATGCTGACGGCATTCCTACAACGACTACACCAACGGCCTGAGCTACGCTGACGGTTCCCGTCAGCCTAGCATGTCCTACGCCAACAGATTACCTAGGCTGACGACCGTGTTGTTGGGCTGCTCGGCTTGGGGCCTCCGCCGACGGCCGCGACTAGAAGCTGTCGGTGTATGTAATGGCCGTTGGCACCTTGACTGTTTCCTGTAGTGATAGATACATATATATCTAACCGATATTTTGCATCTTCCTCCTTCCCACAGGTGGTGGGTCCAACTCCTACCGATCTCCTCCACCGGTTAGGGCATTGGCTTGTAGGATAACGTTGCATAGAAAACAAAAAAATTTCCTACCGCGAACACACAATCCAAGCCAAGATGCAATCTAGAAGATGGTAGCAACGAGGGGGTATCGAGTCTCACCCTTGAAGAGATTCCAAAGCCTGCAAGATGAGGCTCTTGTTGCTGCGGTAGACGTTCACTTGCCGCTTGCAAAAGCGCGTAGAAGATCTTGATCACGATCGCTTCCGGCGCCACGAACGGGCAGCACCTCCGTACTCGGTCACACGTTCGGTTGTTGATGAAGACGACGTCCACCTCCCCGTTCCAGCGGGCAGCGGAAGTAGTAGCTCCTCTTGAATTCGACAGGCACGACGGCGTGGTGTCGGTGGTGGTGGAGAAATCCGGCGGAGCTTCGCTTAAGCGTGCGGGATGTGGTGGAGGAGAGAGACCGCTAGGGTTTGGGGAGAGAGGGGGGTTGGGCGCCGCCCCTCTAAGGGGTGCGGCCAAGGCTGAGGCTTGAAGTGATCAGCCCCCTCTCCTATGCCCCTCATTATATAGGTGGAAGCACCAAGAGTTCTAGTCCAAGTCTTCGAATAAGACCCCAATACTAAAACCTCCCATATGTGGGAAACCTACTCAAGGAGGGAGTCCTACCCAAAGTGGGACTCCCACCTTTCCTTGAGGTGGGTTGGCCGGCCACCCTAGGGGAGTCCACCTTGGACTCCTCCCCTTAGGGTTGGCTGGTCATGCAAGGTGGAGTCCCTCCGGGACTCTACTTTCCATGGTGATTTCTTCCGGACTTTTCTAGAACCTTCTAGAACCTGCCATAAATGCACCGGATCATTTCCAAACTTGGAATATGACTTCCTATATATGAATCTTATTCTCCGGACCATTCCGGAACTCCTCGTGATGTCCGGGATCTCATCCGGGACTCCGAACAAATATTCGAACTCCATTCCATATTCAAGTTCTACCATTTCAACATCCAACTTTAAGTTTGTCACCCTACGGTTCGTGAACTATGCGGACATGGTTGAGTACTCACTCCGACCAATAACCAATAGCGGGATCTGGAGATCCATAATGGCTCCCACATATTCAACGATGACTTTAGTGATCGAATGAACCATTCACATACGATACCAATTCCCTTTGTCACGCGATATTTTACTTGTCCGAGGTTTGATCTTCGGTATCACTCTATACCTTGTTCAACCTCGTCTCCCGACAAGTACTCTTTACTCGTACCGTGGTATGTGGTCTCTTATGAACTTATTCATATGCTTGCAAGACATTAGACGACATTCCACCGAGAGGGCCCAGAGTATATCTATCCGTCATCGGGATGGACAAATCCCACTGTTGATCCATATGCCTCAACTCATACTTTCCGGATACTTAATCCCACCTTTATAACCACCCATTTACGCAGTGGCGTTTGATGTAATCAAAGTACCTTTCCGGTATAAGTGATTTACATGATCTCATGGTCATAAGGACTAGGTAACTATGTATCGAAAACTTATAGCAAATAACTTAATGACGAGATCTTATGCTACGCTTAATTGGGTGTGTCCATTACATCATTCATACAATGATATAACCTTGTTATTAATAACATCCAATGTTCATGATTATGAAACTAATCATCCATTAATCAACAAGCTAGTTAAGAGGCATACTAGGGACTCTTTGTTTGTCTACATATCACACATGTACTAATGTTTCGGTTAATACAATTATAGCATGATATATAAACATTTATCATAAACATAAAGATATAAATAATAACCACTTTATTATTGCCTCTAGGGCATATCTCCTTCATGGCTTTGGTCACCTCTCCCTCTGCTTGCCGCTCCAGCGACGACAGGAGGGAGGGGGACCTTATTCCTCCGTTCTAGCCTAATAATTAGGATTAGGTTTTGCCTGTCGTGGTGCATCGTTGAGGTGGTGGGAGCGACATCTGGGCTAATAAATATGTCTCAACTCTACTCCCACACCGACGACGACCTTCTAGGCGACCTCTCGGAGTTGAAATGGGAACGTGTGCTGATAAGTCATTCATATCGTCAGCTTGGCCTTCTCGTCATTCTATAGATCTGGCAAGATCAATTTCTCGGTGTGCCACTGGCGTTCGTTGTTATCCGTGACAACGCTGGCGGCCGGGGCAAAGTGGTTCTTCTGGAGCGAAGATGTTGGTCCGGAGGTGGTGGATATGTCGTTCTTCTCCGACTTCGTCAATGGGAGGCGGCGTATCTTGGTCCAAGACAGCAGATGGACGTCCCACGGTAGACGTGCCAAAACGACATGTGCCTCGCTGATTGCAGCAGGCATGTTCATCGACTCACATAGCCTTGTTGGTGATGGTGCTTTTTTGGATCTTGCAATGGTGGAGGCTGTCTTGTGTCAGTCTTGGCGGCGCTGGAGTTGGGCGGCGGCCACTGACTACGGTGGTTGCAGGAAACTCTAGGGATCGTTTTGTGTTTCTTGATCTTTTAGGATTTTATCTGCACATTCAAGATAATCGTTTTATCCCGGTTTGTCTTTTATTTTCCACATGTGTTGCTTCAACTTAATTTTCGATTAATGAAATATGTGGTTGCTCTAAAAAAAAAATACATATGTATCTAGAAGAAGCTGAGCAATTTTTAGTGGGATAGAGGGAGTATTAAATATATCTTTTAGCTTTTCTGAAGTTGAGTTTCGTTTAAATTTATTATATATCTGAAATATTTGGACTGCGGTCTCAACTTTCCAAGTTTCATCGTAAGTCTTTGTAGTCTAATGAAATAGCTAAGAATTGTTTAGTACCGATTGGCAACGAGACAATTTGGATTCACATTGGTTGTTACGCAACGGCGAGAGCTACTGCCTACTGCTTACAGTGACATAACATGTACTGAAGCAAAGCAGTGTTATTTGAGATTAACATTAAGAAGATTTATTTGACGTACAATCATGTGGATTTTAATTGGTGTCTCGTATAAACTTCGTACCTTATTAACAATAAGCAGCAGTGCAACATCCGCGTGCCTGCAGAAAGAATTCTCCTTCTCTGTATCTCGTCAAATCCACTGCCCCGTCGCACACGATCGATGCAAGTACGCGGTATTCAAGAAAAATGTAGCCGATCAGCTCCCTTTAAATACTGCGAGAGCCCAAGAATAATTCAGCCATCTCACACTGCTAACCTTTGCAGAGCCATTTGCAGAAGAATCTAGTAACCTGCAGTGTTATTTGCAAAGTTAGTTTGTGTGATCCGATCAGAATTCGGAATGACGATGCTATCCAAGTCTTCTGTGTTTGTGATCCTTATGATAATGGCGATCTTCGTCACGTCGAGCTCGGCGCGACCGTTGGGCGGCAATGCAGGCGCTAGAGAGTACGCAGCCGCTGCCACCGTCTCCGGCGAGTCCATCCTCCATCTTCTCAAGCCGCTGTATCTGCAGAACCTGCAGACACAGCCAGGGGCGTCATGCAGTACGAACAGCCAAAATGTTATATGCTCACCGCCACCACCAATGGGTTGATGGGGTGACCGGCTAGGTATCTAGCGGGCCGGTCTGACTATACCGGAACTTGGTCTATACAGTGTGGTGTAGTGTATGCGTTCTTTGATTCATTTGTTAGTTCCATTCTTGTTGAATAACTTACCCTAAGAGTGTAGGTGTAGCCGTGTAGGTACTACATTCTTGGTTTATGGCAAAAATTCAGGCAGCTAGGCTGGCAGCTTGCGGTATTTTACTTTCCTTAAGCATGTTTTTTTTTCATGTGGTCAACTGTAAGGGACACAAATATGTTTTGATGTAAGTTTTCATAATAAAAGTATTTTGGATGTATACTTTGATCTGCAGATCATTCTTGCAATATCTGCTTTATATGGAAGACCAATAACTTTTGTAGTCAACAGTCAACACCTTTTTTGAAGCACACTTGGCTTCCCAATTTTGTTGTTGTCTCGCAGGCTCCATCCCTAGTCTATATTTGCTTCAGAAAAACTTGAAAGATAAACTTTCATAACAATAGGCTGAGATTTCAAAATTCAGAATACATACAACAAAATTTGTGACATGTACTTTCAGTACCCAATTTATGAACTTCTAACTGACTGAACTTAGCTTTCAAGTATCTTAACTGATCTTTTCAAAACCTTTGAGACAAAATTTCAAAAATGAAAAGATGAAATTAAGGAATAGGAACACTAAAATTTGGAGGAAAAACCTTGAACCAGGTTTCAACATGAACAAATCTAACCTCCATCTTTTTTAGAGGTCCAAAATAAATAAATAAAATTATCATATCCGCCTACTCCAAATTATTGACAGTAAAAAAGGGTGATGACATGTCCATCTGGCAGTAGGCTGCATCGACTTGTCGGCGCTAGCTCAGATCTCCTATGATCATCCAACCGCTGGTTGTCTATTCTTGATGATCTGTTAGGCACACAAATCTTCGTTAGACGATCCAATGCCACCTGTGGGGTCTGAACAACCTTGTGGGCACTAGGGTCTCCTCTAGATAAGCCAACGGACGCCTGAATTGCTGGAGCGCGGGGACACAAGGAGAGAGAGAGAGAGAGAGAGAGAGAGAGAGAGAGAGAGAGAGAGAGAGAGAGAGAGAGAGAGAGAGAGAGAGAGAGAGAGAGAGAGAGAGAGAGAGAGAGAGAGAGAGAGAGAGAGAGAGAGAGAGGGGGGGAGGGAGGGGGAGAGAGAGATGGTAGAAGTTTCTCAATACTTGTCACAAGCTTCTCAATACTTATCACGAGCTCGATACTCTCATATTTTAATTGAAAGATATTTTATTCATAAGATCTCAAGACATCGTTTCCATCTAAAAATGATCATTTTGTTGGGTTTGTCTCTAAACCTGCCCCATGTTGTCTAGAGACTTTCAGACAATCACAACAATTATTTCATTTCTCGCTATTGGTGAAAGCATGCTAAATGTCAACATAATCTTTGTCATAGCTCTCATCCAATTTGAAGCATAGTACAATTACAAATTTGAGTATTCGCATATCAGAAATGAATCTAATAATGATATAATTGTGTTATGAATTAAATATTTGTTCCAGTCGCATGAATTTGGAAATTTTACATAATTCTACTACCTCCATCCCAAGGTTTAAGGTTTTTTTTAAAAGTCAAACCAAGTAAAGTTTGACCAAATTTTTAGAAGAAGTTATGTACAAATATGATATTCTATATATACCATATGAAAATATATTTCATTATCTATTATCTATCTAATGATATTGATTTTGTATTTTGCATGTAATGATTTTTGGTAAAAACTTAGTCAAGCTTGACATAGTTTAACTTTCTAAAATAATATAAGCCTTAAATTTTGGGATTGAGATAGTATGACAGGCAAAATTGTGGATTTATGGCATAGTAGAATGAAGTAATCTTAAGAAATGAGCAAATTAATTTTATTTGCCCCCCAACATACATGCATTGCTTACGAAGTACTTCTAAAATATAAGTGGACGTATAGAAAATTTAAGACAAGTTATGGAGTTACTTAGAAAGTGTACTAAAAAGTTGACACCCATCCTCTCTGTGCTTTTAATTTCTCCACCTCCAGTAAGCTAAGTGCATGTAAAAAATGAGAATACTATGTGTTAAGCGTTATTGGGTTCGATTGCCGTATGACGAGAGATAAAAAAAAATTCTACTTTAAGGTGCATTAAGAAGATGGACAAATTTTGAGGCTAAGTGTCCATTTATTTGTGATCAAAGGGGGTACTATATTAAAATAGCAAAGACTAAACAAGCATACAACTTTATTCTGGCGCAGTCCAGGTTCGAATCTAGACTAGTAGGGACACAACTAACGCAGGACTAGTATGCATGTACTTTCCGTTGACTGGAGCAAGAAAAAATTGAAATTTTCATATCCTAAAACAACTAGGCAGTCAACTAGTCAAAAGCACACGAAGGGCACAGCTCTGAATGGAACATTCAGTTCAAAACGAAGATCGATGGGTGTGGCCGTGTGGGTCTAGTCTCGGACTCACGGACCTCTCCTGAAGCAAACCAGGAGTAAATGACAAAAAACTACCACAATTGTGACAGCGGTGACACGGAACTACCAAATGGGATGCGTTTGTCACATGACTACCACTATTGGGGTCGGTTCGTGACGGAGAGCACTGATTTCACTAATTAGACATGTTAAACCGTTTTCTGACTATTCGGGCCCACATGTTAGGTCTATGTGGCAGTGAAAAGCAAACTACTAATATTATTTTGCAAAAATAACCTCGAAACTATTTTCGTATCACACACGAGTCCAATTCCCGACATAAAAAATTAGAAATAGATAAAGGAATAAAAATTCTCAAATGCTGCCAGGAGGTCAGCGCCGTCATCTTCGTCTCCCTCCCGTCCAACTTGGGCCCGCCGCCGTGGGAGATGGAGGCGCCACCTAGTCCATGCTCGTCTCCACGACGGCGAGTCGCCACCAACCCCCTCCGTCGCCGCCCGCCGTGCGCATATAAAAACGGCGCCGGGCCGCGGGGACTGGCAGACCGCCTGCGCCATCCTCTGCAGCACCAACGACAACCAGGCGCCGGCGCCGGCGCCCAAGGTGAACGGCCAGACGACCAAGCTGGCGCCGCCGAACGCCACCACCCCCGCGTCCCTGGATCTGGCCCCGGCCACCACCAACCTGAAGCGCCCGCTCAGCATCAGCGACCTGTCCCCTGCCCCGCTCCATGGCGCGCAGCTCCGCGTCGCCTACCAGGGCGTCCCGGGCGAGGCCCTCCTCTCCATGCTCATCTCCCTCTCCCGTCGAGGCCCTCCTCTCCGTCCCATCTCGTTTCAACCCAGATCCCCACCAAATCCCGCCGCTGACGGTACTCTTCTCCGGTGGCCATCAGGCCATGGACCGGGCGCCGGCGAGCTACACCAGGCGGGCGCGGACGGGCCGGGTCACGCCACATGCCCGGGCAGCGAGGCACGCGCGAGCAGACACAAGGCGGCGCGTGCGGGCGAGCTATGGCGGGGATGGCCGCGGCGAGCTCCGGCAAGGCGCAAACCTCCATTGTTGATGTTTGGTGTGCGCGCGTGGGTGGACAGGGCGGAGTGGAGGCGGCCAAGTGGAGGCGACCAACTGCTGCGCACCATCATCTTCTCCACCATCGACGACCTGCTCGCAAAGACCGACGAGCCGCATGCGCGGCGACAGCCGACCAACCACGGCCGCGTCCGGCCGCGCCGGCCGGACACTGCACCCGGCCGGCTTTCCCGCGCTCGGCTCCTCCTCGCGCGGCCGTCCGCGCCCGATCCCCAAGCTCGCGCGCTGCGGGCAAGCACGGCGAGCAAGCGCGGCGCGGAGCGCGGGCGAGCACGAGGAAGACCCGTCTACCCGCCGTCTGCTCGCCGAGCTCGCCGGTCGCTGCGTCGGCAAGGGTGCGCCGGAGCGGATCATCGATCCGTGCGGGCTGCGTGAGGACGTGCGGCGGCGCGTTCACGCCATCATTGGCAAGTTCGCCGACCGTGGGCTGCGATCGCTCGCCGTGGCGCGGCGAGAGCGTGCCGGAGCGGAGCAAGGAGGGGAAGGGGTCTCCGTGGCAGTTCCTCAGCCTGGGCCACCGCCGTCGAGGGAGATGGGGGCACCGCCTAGGCCGTCGCCCCGTGCTATTCCCTCGCCGTCGCCGGTGCTCCAGGACGTCGCCGCCGGTGCGCCAGTACTGCCGCTGTGCCTGGCTTTCTCTTGGGTCAACGAGGTAGATGGGACAAGGAAGAAGTTCATTCGTACTTGATTGCTTTTTGAAAAAGAAGATAGGAGGTTTTCTGTAAAATTAGTAGAAAAAAGTCATTTGATTTTGCCACGTGGGACCTGACAGTGGGTCCCGACTGTCGAAACTCGGATTAAGACGCTTAAATTGGAAAATCAGTGCTCCGCGTCGCGGGCGTGCCCCAAACCTGGTAGTCATGTGACAAACGCATCTCATTTGGTAGTTCCGTGTCACCGCTGTCACAATTGTGGTAGTTTTTTGTCATTTACTCAGCAAACCAGAGTACCAGACCATTAAACGGGGCAGCCGAGACAGAGCTGTTGGACTGGTGGTGACGTATCTAGTAGTGTACGTGTCCTCCTATTGAAAACGGTTTCATATGCCACACGAAGCCGGCTTTTTTTTTTCCATTGCCAGGCCCCGTTCCTAGCCAGGTGATCCTGTTCACCGACCTGATCGGTGATTACCGGTTGCCGCACACCCCTTGGTAGCTGTTGGGCCAGCCCAACGTTTTTCTTTTTTGCCTATTTCGAATTTTCTTTTTTTCTACTATTTATTTTCTGTTTTTTTTGTGTGTTTTAAATTTGAATATTTTTTAAATTTTGAATTTTTGTTCAAACCTGATTGTTTTAGAATTGAAATTTTTATGAGTATGAACATATTTTAAATTTGAACGTTTTTTATTTTTTTAAAAAAATATGTTTTACAAAACAATAGAAGATTCAAATTTTGAATATTTTAAAATTTGAAATTTTTTTAAAATTATAAAAAATCAAAATATGTATGATTTTAAAATTTGAACATTTTTTACAATTTGAATGTTTTTAAAATGTGAACATTTTAAAAAATTAAACAATTTTCATATTTTCATATTTGAGCATTTTTTGATTTTTTTTAAAAACAAATGTGAACAAAAAAAAACAGAAAACCGAAAAAACAAACAAAATGGGTAAAACCAGAAATAACGAGCACGCTATATATGGCCTGGCCCATAGCAACGATGGAGGTGTGTGGTACCAGGTTGGCACCGACCTGATCGGTGTATAGGGATCACCTTCCTAGCCTGCATTACATTGGCCAGGATGGGCCAGAGGAGCGAAGACTTCGGCCTTGCGGTGTTGTTCAGACCTGGGGAAAAACTAGATAAAAAATTTGCTAACCAACGAAATCAATAAAATTATGGAAATTTCAAAAATTATTTCGGACATATTGACCATTGAAAAAATATGAAATAAAATCAGTATATATAAGAAATATTCTATCCATGCTCATAGAACCTTACTATCCTAATGGTATGTTTACCATTGCGGTATTGCCATGTTGATTAGCCCAGGTTGATTCTATGCATAGATAAATACTTTAGCATTTTTTTCTTCATTTTATCATATAAGTGAAAAAAAGAAAGGACTTACACCTGAGAGTGAATGACATGCATCAGCGATAAGAAAAAACCTTGTCCTACGTGCACAATCTAGTCCACAAACTGGGTTAAGTGCACTTTTGGTCCCTCGTGTATCGCAAAAGTCTAACTTTGGTCCCTTAACTTTGTTTTAGTCTAAACCTGCACTCAAATTCTTAATTAAGTCTAATTTTGATAGCGGTTTAATGATGGTTGACCGGTTTTTGACTCTCTTTTTTACCACCATTGACAGATTTGGACAGGTTTGGTCCACATAGGACCGTATCACCTTGAGATAAGTCATGCAATTAGCACTTTGAACGGTCATGATCATCATCTATTTTCCGTAGTAACTCTAACTCTTCCCCAACACCTAGCGACAGCGCCTCACACTACTAGGGTTGATAAGCTAGGCGAGAAAGGCAAAATCGTGAACATGACAGGGCTTTTGCGTCAGGAACAAAGGCGGAGGCGACTGAAGTGGCGAGGACTGATGTACCAAGTGAGAAAGGCGGAGACGGCACACATGTGTGTTAAGGAAAAGGTATTTCTATTTATTGACTAACGAAAAACGGTCACAGGTTGATTATAACTAGCCAATTATGTCCATGATGGTAGAAAAAAGAGAGTAAAAAACCGATCAACCATCATTAAACCGATATTAGGGATCAAAATTAGATTTAATTAAGAGTTTAAGGGCAGATTTAGATCAAAACAGAGTTGATGGACAAAAATTAGACTTTCGTAAGACTTAAGGAACCAAAAGTGCACTTAACCCTAATTATTATTCCAAAACTCGTCTTGTCTCACTTGGTTCCAAGTCTCCCGCAATGAGCATCTCAGATTGTGCTGATATTGTAATTTTGTTTTGTGAAAAACACCATAATATAAGGGAATAAGAGTTGCCTGCGGCTTGAGTTGTACAAAAAGACCATGAGACTCAACTTAGTTAAAATCCTAAGCTTTACTTTTAATTCACAATTCGCATAAAAAAGCTAACGCATGCGTCCTTTGCTTTCAAGTTTTTTTTCTAGGAAGCTAGATTTTCATGAAAATTAACCAGGACAACAAAACGTAGAAACAATGGGATATTTTTTTTGAATGGTCACTAACAATGTCGTCACAGAATGTCACATACTAATGGAAGTATAGTCTGCTTTAATGTGACACATGCCAACCGAATATGGGGTTTGATATGTTGTAGGACAAGACAAATCAGCCCTCCTGGTCACCAAAAAAAAGTGGCTATTCAAAAAAAAAAAGGTCAACATAATAGGAAATAGAGTAAAATTTACATGGCTAGTACTTGAACTTGTCAGTGGGGTTCAAATAGGTCATCGTACTCACAGAATACAAATTTACGGTAACTAAATACGTAAAATGGTTTATCTGCGGTCACTAGTCTCCGGTACAACGTTGTATTTAATGACGTGGCAAAGAGTTGACCAGTCTCACGATACGTTTCTTTGCAAAAGACCCCTCAACTAAAAGAAGCAGCAGCCCACCCCTTTTGCAAAAAGCCCCCAACTCTCTCTCTCTTCTGGACTGAACATCCTTTCGATTAGCAGGCACGGGAGGCAGTTGCTGGTGCCGCTCTGCTGCCCGGCCCATCTCCAAGGCGAGGGGTCAAGCCGTGCTCGGGAGATGCGGTACAGGGAACCAGGGAGGTTGGAGGCCAAGGGGCTTCGGGATGGCCATGAATCGACCGTGGCGGCGCTCGGCCGGATTCCGACGACTGGACACCCCGGCCCGATTCCTTCAATGGGGATGTGTTGCTCGACGATTCCTTCAATGAATTCAGAGATGCACCGGTGTTCAGCTACACGCGGATATGGCTGAAACAGATGAGAAGCAATAGTACAAGATATTGATACATAAGATAGCGAGAGCGGCGTGGGTGACGCGTGGAGCGCGACCTGGAGCGGGGAGAGGATAAAGGAGATAGATGCGGTCCTCCAGGCGTCTTTATCTTCTCCAAGGAAGCACGGCAGCGGCAGGAATCGTCATGGCGGCCGGCAGCGTCACCACGACCCCTGGTTCTCTGGCGTGACCGCCTCTGCTCATCCGCGAGCTGTGCCTAATGCAACTTCACTGCGGCCGCAAACGAGCACGACATGTCAGGATGCGCTCCGACAGTAGGTCGGTTGCTGCTCAGCTGCTCGCAACGGTGGACAACGCCTTCTTCATCGACGCGCCGAGCCAGGCCGAACCGAGCTGCTGCCAATAGCGGATAGGAGCGGGTGGCGCAGGCGAACTCCTAGCCGAGGGGAATAGATGCGGTATAGGAAGGGAGAGAAGCGACAGCGTGGGGAGGCAGGAGGACGCACGCCGGCGTGCTCCGGCGGCGGAGTGGCAGTTTTGGGTCGGGGTCGGGTCAGGTGGGTGTGGAAGACGAGAATATGCCCTTTTGCCAGACTTGGTGAACGAATTGGGGGTTTTCTGCAAAATGTAACATAACTGAGGAGCGGACAGACGGGCCCGTGAGTGCTACAACGACAAATACATCCCGTTCTAAGCACCAGTGACCGTAGATAAACCATCCGGCATATTCAGTTACCGTAAATTGGTATTCTTGCAGTACGATGACCTATTTGAACCGCGCTGACAAGTTCAAGTACTAACCATGTATTTTACTCTAGGAAATACTACAAAGACCCGAACAATTATCAGTGAGCGTATTCCACCGTGCCCCATCAGCTCAAAACGTTTGAACCAGTCAGCTAGCTGCCACAAAATTCCATAAAAAGCAAACCAATTCTTTGGAACATACTCAAAGCTAGAAATCCAAGGACAGAGGAGCAATCTAAACAGAACTTATGTAAGAGGGACAAGCAGCGATCACGACCAGGCATGCACAGAAATGCAATGGCCGACCGGCGAACGTGCAGGAAAGGGATACGACTCTAATAGGTGGTGCAAAACTCAATCCATCACAAAATGTGAGTTTTATATCATCTGTCTATTTTTTGTTTGTTTTCTGTATGGTATAACATAGGGTACATCCTCCACACAAGGTAATGTATGGCACGGTTGCCGCACAACCAACTTCAGATTTCCTTACATATATGAAAGCATGAAACGAATAATATGCAATTAAATCTCAAATAAATCTAAAATAAAAAAACAAATAATTACTGATGTTTACATCACAATATAAGTAATTCATCAAATGGTTGTTCAAGTAGCATATAAATCAACACATAAACAAAATTGAAATCACATTTGACAACATGGCGCAGCTGAGATAAACCTAGTAGTTTTGTTGGCCATTCCAACTCCACCACTCATCGATGTGATCTCTTTGAAGAACTCTGTGCACATCATAGGGGTTTAGCAGCAGTCACCTTTTGGAAGCTGCTATACCCAAGAAGTCATGGGCAATTCCTCCTCTGCTTGAAGAACTGATCATGCAGCTTGACACACTCTGCGATGTGATTGAGCAAATTGAGAGACACTTGGAACTGGCGGCGAAAATACCTCTTGAAATACATCGTATGCTCAACGAAGTAGTTGATGATGAGCTTGTTGTCCGCATAAATTCTTCGCCTTGGGATAAACTCGCGGCCGAAGATGGAACCATCATGCTTCGGTCTCATGTTCTTATGCATGAACAAGAGCATAGCAATAACCTCCTCTTCCTCCATGTCAAACTCCTCATCAGAGGAGGTGTAGTCGAAAAACAAAACCATCTACAAACACAATAATATATATTACAAACTACTTCTACGTTGCAATAACATTTTTTGTAAAAGAAAAATTTGAGAGATTACCCTTGAAACTTCTTGTCAAATACCTCATGTGCGCCAAGGTGGGAATTGGCCGGAGGTGGAGGGCGGTCATGGCCTGGTCGAGGATTCAGCGGCGGTGGTGTGGGGTGGCTTCTCCTCTATTGCAGCAGCTCAGCTGAGGACGGTGTTTGCTGAATCGGGCCGCGGTCACGCGTTGGTTCCTTTCCCCGTGGCAGACAACGGTGGGTCGCGGGAGGGAGAGGCGCGGCACCTCCACGGCCAGCTAGATGGATGTAGGCGAGGCGGTGGTTCTCAATCGGCCGTGATCGCTGTCGGTCGAACGGTGTGACGGCTGATTTAGTGAAGCGTTGGCGGAGCTAGGTGACGCTGATTCACGGTTGCACCTATCGAATTGGTTGCTGGCGTGGTCGGTGGTAGGTGAAGGCCACGCGACAGGAAGTGAAATGAAGCTTCAGGCTAGCAGTTGACCTCTCCCACGTCACCGATTTGTTTTACGGTTTTGCTATATCTCAGTCAACTGAAATTTTCTTATGTCTAAGTCACTTAAAAATGCTTGAGTTGCACTATTCTGTTAAAAAAGTGCAATTGCACTTTTCAACCAGAAAGGTGCAACTGGATCGAGTTGCACTTTTATTTAAACTGTAGTTGCACTTTTCTGAGGTGGCCGAGACTTCAGAAAATCTCAGTCAACTGAGACATAGACACACCCTCTGTTTTATATCACCATATGGGTGATGGTAATGTATAATTACATGGAATGGGGCAAAAAATAACAAATCACCCAACATTTACAAATATCTGTTGTAGGCTAAAAAAAATTTATTCGATGTGGTGCAAAAGTTAGTTTTTACGTCGTCTCTCTTACCTATTATCGTACTCCCTCCGCCGTATGAAAGTTGTATGAGATTGGTGTAGATTTAAATATATCTAGACAATAAATAGCATCTAGATACATTTAAATTTTAATAAATGTTAAACAAGTTTCGATATAGAGGGAAGTACACTGGATACTTTGAACAGGCGCCACGTGATCCGATGATGCCGTCTGAGAGGGTCGTCGGTAGCATGCATGCCTCTCTATGCCTCCACTGCTATCGCGCTCGCACGGCCGTCGACCTGGTCTCGTGGTCCATTGGGCCGATTCCCGTATCTGTTCTTCCCGCCGGTAGCTGTCATGGCTGAGCTCAGATCGAGCTGAACACGGTTGGTCCGGCGTTGAACGCACCACATCCAACTCGACCGTTGACGACGACGACGGACGACTGACGAACAGGTATAACTTGGTCGACGGCGAACCGGTGGGTGGTCGATGAGACGACATCGTGGCCCGTCCGGTGCCGTGCCGTGACGGCTCGTACGTCGGCGTACCGGCCGGCCTTCGGAAACTGCGAAATGCTCGAGCTATCTTTACAGCTCCAAAGTCGATAGTTTCTCTTTGTAAATTGGACAAATGGAAAGCTGGCACTAGCCGTCTTGTTTACCAAGCCAACCAGTTGACTCACCGAAAGATGTTGAGATGGTCAAATTGTACTTGTTTGTTTTTTTAAATCCCGATCGAATAAATGTGGAACACGTCTCTCACGATCAGTTGAACGGTTGAGCTGTCTGAACATGCGACAATAATAATGGACTCTGGAGATTTCTTTGGCTTCCGGGCATAATGTTTTCTTAAAATTGAAAGTCACATTTACGATTTCAAAAAGTTGATTTAAACCTGCATGTAGCAATTGTTGTATCCCACAAACGTGCAAAATATTAATTTTAAATAAGCTGAAGATTGAGCTACACAAAAATGATAAAACTGTGAACCTGATTATGCATATTTCATGTCTCACAGTTTTATCAGAATTTTTCATCCTTCTCTAGCCCACGACACAAATAATTTACCATTGGGATTTTGCATGGTTGAAGTTTTATCATTGACTATGTCCAGAATTTTTTGAACTTATAAATATGATATTTTATTTTTTTTGAAATGAAGGGACCACTGATGCTCGGAAGACACTTTTTTCTTAGCTTAAACTTTTTATTATTCCTTAATTCAACTTTCCCAACTTCTGCTTCAGCTCTGCTATGTTGGGTTCAGATTAATAAAATCAGATATATAAAGAAAGGTGCCTGAAAAATTTATAGATATTGCACGAGAAAATATTTGGCAAAGCAAATGTTAATTCTCCTGTGTCTTCCTCTTCTATGTATGATTATGCAATTATAGTCTAATAAAGATAATATAAAAGTCAAATAATCCTCCGTATGTTTTATCCACACATCTAATCTGAGTCCTAAATCAATCTAAACAAAATGAAAGTGCATGCTCAAAATTCTGCATCTAGCTGTGTTCAATTCTAGTTATGTCCACAAAATACAGAGAATAAGTTGAAGGCAAGTATTAAATTTGCGCAAGAAATTATATTGTGAAAAAAATGATCAGTTAATTCTCTTCTGTGTTCATCTTTCCTATGTATGAGTATGCAATTACAGTTGTAAAGAAGAAGAAAAATCTATTCATCCTACTTGTATGTTTTATCCACACGCGCGCCTAATCAGAGTCCCAAATCAATCTACAAAAAAATTGAAAGCAGACGCTAAAATTCTGCATGGATCAGAATGGCCTCTTGAGCCCCTTGAAGTCGGCCGTCTCGATGCACTCGACGCTGCCCCTGGCGCCATTGAGCAGCTTGAGCAGCTCGCTGGCCCGATCCTTGGTCAAACCGCCGCACCCGACCTGGAGCAGCAGCAGCAGCTTCTGGAACGCGCCCACGCGCAGCGCGTCGGCGCGGCAGGCGGCGGCGCCAGCGTCGGCGCCGCGGCAGAGGCGCCAGAGCGCGGAGACGGCGAACTCGGTGGCCATGTCGGAGACGCGGAACATCTTCTTGACGAGCACGGGCACGACGAGCGCGTGGGCGCGCGCGGACTGGAGGCCCGCGTCGGCGCAGAGGACGCCGTCGAGCACCGCCAGGGCCTTCTCGCTGGTGCCCTTGTCGGCGTCCACGAGGAGCTCCGCGACGACGTGCGCGGCGCCGAGGTCGGCGAAGCGGGCCGCCGCGCGGTCCGATGTGGCGACGAGGTAGTAGGCCGTGACGAGGGCCGCCTTGGTGGCCTGCGGGGATACGGTGTCCCTGACGAGGCCGATTAGGGCGGCGCAGGCGTTGGGGGTGCGGGATATGGCGTCGACGGTGGGCCGGTCGGCGGAGGAGGCGAGCTCGCGGAGGACCACGGCGGCGCTGGCCCGCGCGGCGAGGTCGCCGTGGGCGAGCACGGAGACGAGCGTCTTGAGTGAGGCGGGCGAGGCAATGCTGCGGCGGGACTCGTCGTCGAGCGGGAAGAAGACTGTGAGCGCGGCGAGGATCTTCCCGAGCGCGGCGGACACCGAGGCGCCGTCGACGGGCTCGCCGGCGAGGTCCCGGAACGCGGAGGACAGCCTGCGCGCGGCGCCGGCGGCCGCGAGGCAGCGTCGGTTGCGGTCGCTCTCCTTGCCGAGCGCCCTGGCCCTGGCCGCCACGGCCCCGCACGCGGCCGCGTCGCCGCGCCTGGCGGCGGCGGACACGGCCGCGAGCACCTCCGCCGCGTCGGCGTCCGCAACCGGCACCTTGGGCGTGGGCACGCGCTCGGCCTGGTTGGCGACGCACCAGTCCTGGATCATGCGTCGCGTGGCGTGGTTGGGGACCAGGTCGCCGAGGCGGACGGGCGCGCCGGTGACGGGGCAGGTGGCGCGGCCGCGGGCCAGCCACCCCTCGAGGCTGTCCCGGTCGTAGGTGATCCCCGTGGGCGCCGTGACCGGGTCCTTCATCAGCTCCAGCGAGATCGGGCACAGGAAGTGCGCCGGCACCGCCGGTTCTGCTGGCTCGTCGTCGGCCGCCGCCGCCACCTGCCGCCTCCCTCGCCGCAGGAGCGGTAGCTCCGGGACCACCCTCGTAGCTCTGGACATGGGTAGAACCATCGTGTTGTGCTAATGGTGGAAGAAAGAAGACGTGCGAAGCGAGTCGAGCTGGTAGCTGTTGTTATTGAGTCGCTCGCACCTTGCCGGAAACTTTGAATGGAATTAATGGCGCCGGAGCCTTTGAACGGAATGGTTGAACGGGAGGAGACTCGACGAATATATAGGTTGCGGGAGGAGGAGCAGTTTGGACGGAGGAGACTTGGCGGTGGCGGGAGAGAGTGAGTGGAGGAGAAGGATTATTTTGTTGGTTCGATCTGGTCGGGGCGTTTGAATGTTGACCGTTGAACGCGCAACGTTTGAATGTACGACTCCGGCGCCCGCGTCGCGTTCGCGTTGCGGCCGCGGTCATCCAACGGCGCGAAACAGTATATTCCGATCCGAGCCGTTGAGTGTGCAAATTATGACCTCACTCTCTCAATCGATCTGTACAAGACTCACAAAGTCACATCTTCGTCTCACATTATGTATACTCGGTCAATCGAGTATGGCTACCGACTTGGACATCTCCGCTGGGCGGAGTGATCGATGAAAATCGCACCGACTCGCCACAGTTGTGTCTTTTTAACCGTGCTTTTTGGCTGTTGAGATAATACGGTTCAGATGCATACACTCGTTAAACGCATAAATATATTTATTACTCCCTCCGTTCCTTCCTATAGTGCATAAATATATTTAATACATACACTCATGATACCTACATATACTTATCTCCATGAACACACTGGCGCACAACCTACTTTTATGAGACACCAAAACGTCTAACCCGATGTTTAATCTTTGGTGACCTGGTGGTATCACATTAGCCCTAACCATCTAACCATATTCATTAACACAAAAGCAATAAAAAAAAGAGGTTAGAAACCTCACGAAATTTGCAAAGTGGTTACAAACCTACACACTCACGACACTATCGATCATCATCAGCCACCAGCTTCACCGAGACGCTCGATAACTGATCGAATAAGAGAAAGACCTCCATCGTCGCAATAACTAGGGAACCACCATCGTTGATCCAAATATCAAACCTGCCGCGCGAGGCGATGCACATATCTTTGGGGCATGTCCTATGGGGATGTTCCACATGCCTTTCCGACCCCAGACTTGCTGCCTCCCGTTGATGTAGTCAGAAGATCACACAAAATTAACAATCCACTGAACACCTTCTACACTTCAGTGTTGCTCCAAATGCACACCGGCACCGCCACAACCACATGTCCTAGCCGCCTCACTGCTCCTTAATAAATCCCTCCTTCTGGACCATAGAGTCAGAGGCAACGCCACATCAACGGGGACAGAGGATGAGGGTTGACACGGCTGATGGTGTAGCCAAGGCCATCCAAAAACCCTAACATTGCCCGTCTAAAGTATCGCCAAGCTCACAATGACGTTAGTCCCAAAATGCTACTATGAAGGACATCACTAGTGTGAGAGCGGAGCTGTGGTCAATGTATGCGCTTCGGGCGTCCGGCCTCCCACCTCACCAACATGGCACCATAGCATACTAGCCCAAACCCTAACTACAAAGCTAAAACAGAGTAACAAGCTCCACTTCCTCTTGCCACCGGAGCGACAAGTGAAGAGAGCAGGGACCACCACTCTCGGCAGCGCATATCGGTGGAATCGGAGCCGGCTCCGTTGTCACCTACTATAAAATGGTTTCTCTTCGTCGGCACTTTTATCGTCAGGGCAAGGGGAGAAGGGATGAAGCGGTGGCTCACCATAGTTAATCACGAACCAAAAGAATATTATTTCGATTAAAAAATAATGATGCTAGCTGTGCTAATCTATGGCATAAATAATAACCACGGACAGCTCTATATATCTTTGTAATGCTAGCTGTCCCAAAGCTTTTGGCCAGGTCAGCATCCACCCTACAAAATGGTTTCTCTTGGTCGGCACTTTTGGACTGGCCGCCGTACGAGAAATATACGTGTTGTGCGTGTTTGGCTTGATTCGCACGCATCCCATTCCGGTTGGCTAGAATGGAAACACGGCGTCACAAACTTCGTGGCCTTTCGGCTGGATTGATCTGCACGGTTCGTTTTGTTGACTGCTGACTTGTGTTCATTTCGTGTTGAGCTGCACCGCTAAGCACTAGCATGCCAACCAAAAGCAAGGCATCTCCAATTGTCATTCCATGGACAACGCCGTTTGTTTTTGCTGGCGCGAAGAAAAAGAGCCTCAACGACAATGAGCAAACCGCAGAGTCCGCCGACCGTATTTCGCAAGCAAATTTAGGGCCAATTTTGCTCTCGGGCTAGCGCTGATAGTGTGGAGGGAGAGCACGACCACGGTTACTGATTAGTCCATGCACATTGGACGTGGCCCAGTTTTTTGTTTAAACTTGTACGATTTTATCACTTTGTTTTGCTTGAAGTATATTGTAAGTAATTTCACATTGTAAATTTGCATGGTAGTAGTGTACACCGTTGCTACATGTGAATATTTTTCCAATTTTTTTTTCGAATACTTTCTTTAAATGAGGATCACCATTGGGGACACATACCACTTCAAATGGACCGCAGTCCATTTCTGTCCGTCCGACCACCGCACATACAGACCACAACGGACAGTTTTGTTGTATGAAATACTCCTCTCCGTTCGAGATGGCATGGTTTGTATTTGGCGAAATATTGAAAATTTTGAAAATCGTGCCTATCGGTCTCAAAAAAATCTGCCACAAATTGTATAGCTAGGTATACATATCAAGATTGTATGCCAGATTTTTTTAATACGTTTTATTCAGGGAAATATAAAAGACAAATTTCTGACAAGAATACTTCTATTTTACTCCTACATATTGTTAGATTGTTTTTCTATAGCCCAAAACATAACGAGTCTCTACCGAAACTTTGGACTTTGGATGGATATAAGGACCATGCATGCATACCTTTTCCTGAATTTCTTTTTGAATCTTTTTGAAACATAGAAGTATAAATTTCTTTCTCGGTGTGTTAGTGCAACTCGGTCCAGTTGCACATTTGTGACTGCACTTTTTTGACAGAAAAATACAACTCTAGCATTTTTTTAAGTCACTTAGACTTAAGAAAATCTCAGTTAGCTGAGACATAGTAAAACTGTCCCAAATCAAATCTAGACATCTCCGATGATGCGACTTAAATCAAATCTAGACATCAACGACGAATATTGTGTGAAACACACGGACACGGGGTTGTGCAAGAGCATAGTATACGATGCGCATACGGTATCCCGTATCCCGGCGCTGAACGCACGATGTAAAGAGATAGACACTGGATTGAATCAATCGACATTGCCGCCGTCATGGAAAATCCCTGGACGACACCAATTCCGCGTTTTAGGCAGAGTTGGCGTATTTGAACACCGATACATACTCCATATTCAGCCGGCATAAATACATAGCCGGTAGCCGCAGCATAGTTTTTCGATAAAGGAAATATATTAATATCAAAAGATATTAATTACATCTAGCCTCTGCAACAACGCACCATCCTAATGGCAGTACGGATGCACACAACCAAAAAATAGAAAATAAAACTAAGAAATAAAAGTCCCGCCATAGTATCTCAGGCCTAGCAACAGCAGTACATCCACCACCAAAACAACACCTGAAATACAGACTCTCCAAAGCGACGCCTCCAAGAAGGGAACAATGCACCAGCGTCGTCGTCGCCCGATCAAAGATCTTAGATTTTCACTCTGAAGATAGTCCCCGCTCTCAAAACAATGCCTCTAGCAAGATCATTGCAAGGCACAACCAGTTAAGGCCAGACTTTGGGTTTTCACCCTGAATGGTAGGACTCTGAACTTCACTTGTGTTGTCGCCCCCACTTTCATACCACTGCTGCGAATCCCGAAACACCAAGCAAGTTCCTCAACATCGCGAAGACTTGATGAAAGTATAGAGATGGTAAACCTAGAGGGGGGGTGAATAGGTTTCTACAGATTTTAATTCTTTCTTTGCAATATTAGGCTTTGCGGAATATAAAGGTGAGCCTAATGCAAACTAGGTGAAACAACCTATATGAGGATACAACTAACTCGAGCACGAAGGCTCTCACAGGCAGTTAAATCACAAGTAAGGAGTTCGGTTAGAGATAACCGATAGCACGCGGAGACGAGGATGTATTCCCGTGTTCCCTTCCTTTGCAAGAAGGTACGTCACGTTTGGAGGGGTGGAGGTCCCACGAAGGATTCCCCACGCCACGAAGGCTCACCCTATTCTCCGGAGCCTATCCCACGACGGAATAGCTCACTCACTTGTGGTAGACTTTGAGGTAGCCTCCAAACCTTCACAATCTTGCCCGGAGCAAATCCACAACCCGGATGCTTCCGGACGACTCTTGCCCACCTAGGGTTTCCAAGGAACCCTAGAGAGCAAGCTTCTTGATGAATACAAGGGGGAATGAGATTTGGCTTGGTAGAACAGTAGATCGGGTCCTCCTGTATTGATTCCCCGGAGGGATTTGAGTTTGGGTGGAGGAGGAGGGAGATCTGAGGCTTTTGGTATTTCTAGCAATGGAGTATGAGAGAGAGAGCTCAAGAACAGCTTGTAGTGTAGTGTCTAACTGTTCAGAGGTAGGAGAAGGGCTATTTATAGTGTTCTTCGAAATATGGCCGTTGGTCACTTGCCACCTTAGCTTTTCTCCCGACAAACCCGGTCAACCGGACCAATGACCGGATTGCCCGGTGCAGAGGCCGGTCGGACCGGACCAGGGACCGGACCTGCCGGTCCAGACCGGACGGTAGACCGGAGACACTTTGCGACGTCCACGGGCTCCTCCGTTTGGCGCCCGGTTCGCGGCCGGTCGACCGGACCGCACGCCGGGCCCGCCGGTCGGTAGGCCGGCTGACCGGTCGGCAAACCGGATCTGTTAGGTGCACGTTTGGAGCCCGGTTGGCGCCCGGTTGGCGACCGGTTGACCGGGCCGCACACCGGACTAGCCGGTTGGGGGGCGGGCTGACCGGTCGGCAAACCGGATTTCTGCTGTAGACCCCTTTTCGATTGTTGTTGAAGTGGGGGGTCTCCTTTAGCCTTCTTGTTCCTTTGATACACCATTTATGCCTCTTTGCCTAATACCTGAGATTATCCTTATAAACGTATTAGGCCAAATACTCTAGCACGGTGTCATTGTTACCAAAATAATGGATAAGGGTAAAATACCCTTAGAATCTCCCCCTTTTTGGTATACGATGACAAATCGAGCTAGAGTCACATATAGATATTATGATAAGCTCTAAACCTTGATTCCATATAAGATATTACGGCAAGTCCCCCATAATGTGTGCACTTGGAGAATTTGCGTTTGAATGCAAAGTGCACCATTTGTGGAATTTAAGAAGCTCCCCCAATTGTTGCGGTCAGAAACCCACCGGCGGGCAGCGACTGGCAACACAGTAGAGCCGGGAACAACTAGGGCTGCGGCTGGCCCCAGTCCCTCAGAGCGACGGCCCGCAAAGCCTCCTGGTCACACGTCCGATGCTTGTCGCAAGGGCGTGCCACCTGACCTATACCTGGTCGGGAAGGTGTTGGATGATGCCTCGCTTAGTTTCCTGCATGGCATACACGTAAACGTTAAATACGAGCCTCGATCGGCTCCCGGGTTATCTCGTGAATCGGCTCAAAGAGCCGATCCACCCATGATTCGTACAAGGTGTCCGAATATATGGTGGTCCTGCTTGATCAAGATAAAGTTAAAACGATCTACGACGATTTAGGGTTTTCACCGCATAATCGGATCATCCTACTCACGATTGGGCCTCGCGCTCGCGTACGGTGACCGTAAGCCGATCCTAGATAGGGCCTAAAAACCAACACGAGGTTGATCCCCGGAACATCCTGTCTAGGGCTAGCAAACTCCACCCTACACGCCGCTGGATCCTCCAACCCTTTGTAAGGCCTAACTATTGCGGATGTTAAACTAATCCTTGCAGAACAAGGAGCAACCGTAACGGATCGGATCTACTAAACTATGATCAAGCGGGGTGCCGCCCCTACACCTAAGAAAGGTGTAAGGGCGGCTAGATGTATAAGGGTTGCACTACGACAGCATATGATACGAGGAACAATGCTAACCCTAACACATCTAAGATAACTACGTTGCTCGCCATCAAAAAAGCTTCAAGCACGAGCAACGCATGAACAACGTGGGTAGGCTTGTCTTGCCTAGATCGCAAGATGCGATCTAGGCAGCATGGTGCTACCGGAGAAACCCTCGAGACGAAGGTGTTGGCGATGCGCCGAGATTTGTTTGTGTTGAACGTTGGTTGTTGTTTATTTCATAAACCCTAGATACATATTTATAGTCCAAGGGACTTTCTAATTCAGGCGTGCACCTAACCGTGCACGGGTAAAACTCTAACTTCTAAATCGACACGTAATCTAATATGTTACAGATACAAGGGCAAACTAGCCCAAACTTTGCATGTAAGGCCGATTCACGTATTTCTTCTATATATATATCTTCAAGTCCATCTTGATCGCGGCCCACCTCCGACTCGGTCAAATTCCGGTGATAACACATGCCCCCTCGGTTTTGGAAATGACATTTCCAAAATCATTATGCTTTCTTTCGTCGGGTCATGTCGTGGCGGAGCAGGACTGCCGCGAGAATCTTCCATCATTTCGCCTCGCCTCCTTGGCTTCTCTCGCAAAATCTTGACAGACCTCGGTATCTCGGAAGCCGCAATAGCATTAAATTTCCACTAGGCTCCTCCCTTTATTTAACCGTGCCGACTGATTAGCCCTCTTCATCCTCTTCCTCTGTTCTAGCTATCGGCACCAAAAAACCCTCTTCCCTGCAGCAATGTCTTCCTCTTCCTCCTCCCCCTCAGGCCTCCCCCTCCAACCATCGCCGAAGAACAAGACTGAGGACGACCTCCATTCCGGGGCGAACCCCATCTCCTCCGGTAAGGAGGAGAAAGAAGGAGAAGTAGAGAAGACCAAGGCCTCCCCCTCCACCAAGCTCCCTCCGAAGAAGCGCTCCCGCATGTGGGCGGACAGCGAGGACGAAGATGATGACGAAGAAGGAGAAGAGGAGGAGGAGGAAGATGATTCCTCCTCTTCCGCTGGGTACCCGTCGACGAAACGCTTCCGCTCTTGGGCGGACAGCGAGGATGATGATGATGATGAGGAAGACGAAGCTCGACCAAAGGCTGGGGCAGCAGCGACGAGGAGCTTCCTGGGAGCAGCGCCGACGACATCGACGACGGCGATGATGAGGACAACGACGACTAGTAGAGTAGGACTAGTAGTAGCAGTGCACTAGGCACCAGATCCCTCTTTTGAGAGCCATCGGCTCTTCCTTGTAAAGCTGCTCCTTTGAACTAATGAAAATTGTTCTCCCAATTTATCTTTCAATTAGTTCAATTTCAATCCTCCAGCTCGTCTCACCAAGGCCGACAGCAACGTATCAGACCCCTCCTCTTTAGACGCCCATGAAGCCGGGCTCAGATATCGATTAGACCGTCCGTCAAGCACTTCTCAAATTCAGACTGTGATTTGATACTCCGCAAATCTATAGCCGATGACTGTTCATCGGCCATTTTTGAGAATCCAGTCTTCCCCCCTTTTTTGTAGCAACAGGACGGTCCAAACCCTGTAAAAGACGACAGCCTCCCTTTCCAGCTCCCCTCCGTAGCCTTAGCAGTCTTCTTCTGCAAGCAGCTCAGCGTTTTCGGAGAAGGCCGCGATACAGGGTCAGCCGATGCAACTCCAATCGGCTCCCGAAAAATAGAGCATCCACCAAATTAGCTGCCCCCGAGCCTTAATCAAGGCGAGAACATCAGCGAGGATGCACAGATCTAACAGGAAAGGCTTTGACTTTAGGTAATCTGGTAATCCGAGACAGCCACCAGGAAGAGCCAGCCAAACTTGCCCCATCGATCAGCTTTTTTCCGTTGAACGCCGGTGTCTTGCATGTCAAATTGATGTCACCGCTGAACTATCGCAAAGGGTTGTCGGCTTACTGCAACCGAGGCTGCTCTCGTGGGTCTCGTGTAATTGTTCTAGAGTCGATGGCGGCGGCATCGGCTTTCTATCCTTAAGTCGATGTCTGCTGCATCGGCTGTGCTTAAATTTTTTTGAATTTTTTACGGCCGATTTATGTATCGGCCCCCATACCTCAATACTCATCATCAAAGAATATCTTGGGCTGCTAGGCATTTGAAAGATACTCCTTCTTCATATCCTCGTGTATTATCCACCTGGGTGCCCCCCGAGCCGATTCTGTCAAGAGGATTGATGGTATCGGCTCTTTAGGTATCCCCTGTTGGATTAAATGCTGAACCCAGGCAGAATGGATGGTGAGGATAATTTTTTGGCCGATTGCTGGAATCGGCCTCCACGTTGCTTGTTCGATGAAGGTTTTGCAATGTTCCTCCACAAATTTTTGGGGCCGATCACAAGGATCAGCCTCGACACGTTTGCTCATTGATGTGCTCCAGCTACATGGTTAGGCCAGCGGATACGACCAGCCTACCTTCATCCTCTATCATGTCGATGCGCTCGCCGTCGTCCACCTTGAGTGCATCGTTTAATCCTCGAGCAGTAAACTCCGTTGGGAGGACGAGGACCATGTTTGTGCCAGCCGATGTCTCATCATCGGCTTTCCTTTGCTTGGGGCGCCACTCTTTTCTTTGTGGTCGACCCTCTTCGTCCAGGGTTCGTTGAATTTTGGCGGCCAGATCAGGCCGAGCCTTCCTCAACGTGTGCAAGTATAATCTTTCAGCTTCTTCCAACCCACGCAGACGCTGAACCCTTCGTTTTTTGGGAACGACTGAGCCCATCAGGGCACCACCTTGGCCGATGATACTTGTCTTCTTCATCATCGTCCTCTAGTTCCTCGAGATCTTCCACCCGAGCGGACTCAGCATGCCTGTTCCGAGGCGGGAGAGGCCCTAGACGTTTGAACACGGACACGTTAGGCTGCATCCTTCTTCTTCGTTTGCATTCGGGCAGTTGCCGATTGTTGGCAATCGGCTCATTCCTGAATCCCAGCAGTGTCTGAAGAAGGGGCAGTCCCAGTGCCTATCCACGTCGTCTTGCTCCCTCGACTTTTCCTTGGCGCGGCGCTCGTATCGCTCCTCGTCATGATCATGCCAACGACGTCTCCTGTCGTCCCTAGCCAGATGATCTTCTTCATCATCGTCGTTGTATCGTCGGCGTTGGTCATACTGACTCACATACTTGTTGAGGAGGTGATCAGAAAGAGGTCGCTGATATCTTATGTTCTTCACTTCTCCCTCTGTGACGTAGCGCTTGCCGTCTTGGCGGAGCCGATCGCGCGGAGCGGCTTCCTCTGTGTCTTTGCTATGAGAGCAGCTGCCCTCATCTCCGTCCAGAGTGGTGCCCAGGCCCTACCATGTTGATATTGCACGAGAGATCTGGCTGGCACCCTCCATGGTAAGTATACTCCACCATGTTCACGGCGGGGAAGGGGTGTGTGTCGACCTTCATGGCGTACTGGTTGAAAATTAACCGTCCATTTTCTATCGCCATTTGGATCTGCTGCCGCCACACCCTGCGGTCGTTAGTGGTGTGGGTGAACGTGTTATGCCACTTGCGGTATGGCTTTCCGTTCAGCTCCTGCACCGTGGGGATCTTGTGGCCTTCGGGTACCTTTATATGCTTCTCCGTGAGTAAGAGATCAAAAATCTCGCTCAGTTTTGGTCACGTCGAAGTCGAACCCTTTTGGAGGGCCTTGTGGCTTCACCCATTTGCGGGACACGGGGCCTGCCGCTCGAGTCCATTCAGCCACCTGCTACCTCTTGATCTCCCGCAGCACCTTCATCCTCGTCCGCCTCAACCAGGGCTACCGCACGCTTGAATTTGTCCCGGTAAACATCCGGGTGGCGCTGTTCATATGCTCGACAGCTTCGCACCATGTGCGCCAATGAAGGGTAGTCTGCTTGGGAGGCCACGTCCTTAATCGATGATGAGAGACCCACCACCGCCAACTCGATCGCTTCTTTTTCACTTACATGAACCGAAAAGCATCGGTTCCTAATGGTCCCGAAGCGCTGGATGTATTCGACACTGTCTCCCCGCGCTTCGTCGTACTTGTGCTAGATCGGCAATGCCGGCCTCGGAAGCCTCACGAGTGATACTGCTCATGGAACTGCTCTTCCAACTGCTTCCAAGTCCGGATGGAGTTCGGTGGCAGCGATGTGTACCACCCGAAAGCCGATCCCGTGAGGGACTCGCGAAGAACCTCACACGCAACTCGTCTGATGCTGAGATCGTGCCCAGCTGTGCCAAATATCGGCTCACATGCTCGATGGAGCTGGAACCATCCGATCCACTAAACTTTGTGAAGTCCGGGAACCGATATTTGGGTGGTAGCGGGATCAATTCGTAATCGTTGGGGTACGGCTTGGTGTAGCCGAACGTCTTCCTTTTCGGCATCATGCCGAACTGATCTTTCAGAATTGTACAAATCTGATCCGCGGTGATGGCTGAAGGTGTCGAACCCTGAAGATTCGCCGGGGTGGCATACTTAGCCAGCCATGCTTGCTTTTCCGGTTCTGAGCCAACTGCAGGAGTTGGGCTCTGGAGGTTTGTCGGAGTGGCGTACTTAGCTAACCACGTTTGCTTCTCAAGATCGGATCCCGACGTTCCTCCTGCTGTTCCAGAGGCCCCTGCTGTTGCAACCTGGTTCGAGAGTGCCCAGGTATTGCAGTCTGGTACGTATGCGCACGTGTATCCGTGCGGGATCTCCTTGGGTGCCTTAGGTAGGAATTGGTAGTCACTAGGATCACCACCAATCTTGTAGACGACGTATGCCGATGAGTTCGGCACTTCTGGTGCTGCCCATGCGAATGGCAGCGGTGGATGGGACTGGAGTGGCATCTCCCCCTTGTAAGTCCCCAGAGCTGGTCCCGACGGAGAATACCGATGGCTCATGATTTCCTGGATCACGCGCAGAGCGACACGCTCCAAAGTGTTCACCGAGCTCTCGCAGTGGCGGTGCAGCGAATGAGCCACCATGTAGTTGATCTCCCGACGCAGCGACCTGGTGCGTTCTTCTCGACGGGGCGGACAGGTCCACTCCATCGAGTGCGCCTTCGGTGAGAACCCCTTCCACCTGACGCCATGGGAGCGGGTTCTGTGGAAAGAGCCGATGAGTTCGGCTTCGAGGACTGCCTTGATTTCGTCATGCTTCTTCTTGAGCTCGTCAGTCAGATCCTCGTACTTGACCGGGGTGCTTTCCGCCATCTCGGATGTAGATGGCGATGCGGTGGATGTCGGAGATCGTCCCACCGGGCGTGCCAGAATGTGTTGCGGTCAGAAACCCACCGGCGGGCAGCGACTGGCAACACAGTAGAGCCGGGAACAACTAGGGCTGCGGCTGGCCCCGGTCCCTCGGAGCGACGGCCCGCAAAGCCTCCCGGTCACACGTCCGATGCTGTCGCAAGGGCGTGCCACCCGACCTATACCTGGTCGAGAAGGTGTTGGATGATGCCTCGCTTAGTTTCCTGCATGGCATACACGTAAACGTTAAATACGAGCCTCGATCGGCTCTCGGGTTATCTCGTGAATCGGCTCAAAGAGCCGATCCACCCATGATTCGTACAAGGTGTCCGAATATATGGTGGTCCTGCTTGATCAAGATAAAGTTAAAACGATCTACGACGATTTAGGGTTTTCACCGCATAATCGGATCATCCTACTCACGATTGGGCCTCGCGCTCGCGTACGGTGACCGTAAGCCGATCCTAGATAGGGCCTAAAAACCAACACGAGGTTGATCCCCGGAACATCCTCGTCTAGGGCTAGCAAACTCCACCCTACACGCCGCTGGATCCTCCAACCCTTTGTAAGGCCTAACTATTGCGGATGTTAAACTAATCCTTGCAGAACAAGGAGCAACCGTAACGGACCGGATCTACTAAACTATGATCAAGCGGGGTGCCGCCCCTACACCTAAGAAAGGTGTAAGGGCGGCTAGATGTATAAGGGTTGCACTACGACAGCATATGATACGAGGAACAATGCTAACCCTAACACATCTAAGATAACTACGTTGCTCGCCATCAAAAAGGCTTCAGCACGAGCAACGCATGAACAACGTGGGTAGGCTTGTGCTGCCTAGATCGCAAGATGCGATCTAGGCAAGCATGGTGCTTACCGGAGAAACCCTCGAGACGAAGGAGTTGGCGATGCGCCGAGATTTGTTTGTGTTGAACGTTGGTTGTTGTTTATTTCATAAACCCTAGATACATATTTATAGTCCAAGGGACTTTCTAATTCAGGCGTGCACCTAACCGTGCACGGGTAAAACTCTAACTTCTAAATCGACACGTAATCTAATATGTTACAGATACAAGGGCAAACTAGCCCAAACTTTGCATGTAAGGCCGATTCACGTATTTCTTCTATATATATATCTTCAAGTCCATCTTGATCGCGGCCCACCTCTGACTCGGTCAAATTCTGGTGATAACACCAATATCTTTAGGAAACAAGCATGGTATGGACAAGTATATCAAGATATATAAGCATAAAGCATGATTATCCTAATAGAGTGATTTAAGCATACAAATAGTCGTCCATACACGTCCATACACAAATTATTCGAAGTAGCAAATGGTTCTTGAGAAATCAAAGCAAATAAGAACAAGCCATATAAGATTCAAATAAAGCAACACCCATGGCTTGTGACAATCAAAGAACCCCGTGGTCCTAGACTCTACTCTCTTCTCCCCTTTGGCATCGGAACACCAAAAGGCGAAGAAAAGAGGAGAGATGCTATCGCACCCATCAATAGAACTCATGCCCGACGGAGTAGGAGCTCTCGCCATCATCGCGCGCAGCTGCATCACCTTCATCCTCATCACCATCATCATCAGTAGGAGTAGGAGCACGAGCAGTCCGAGGAGGAGGGCCACCATGAGCATACATGGATAGGTCGAAGTTCTGGAGCATCTCATCAGTAATGGGAGGCATCTCCCAAGCAGGTGCAACCACAGGCTCCATCTCAGGGCCAGAAGGAGGAACAGGAGCATTCCGTGCAGCCATGAACTCACTCTGTCTCCTCCGTGTCTCCTGGTTCAAAGCAAGACTCTCATGTGCAACATCATTGGTATTTTTTCACATTTGCCACATGATGGAGAGGAAGCGAGCGGCACCACGCTGAGGGCGCCGAGAGTAGCTGGAGCTGGCTGCAGGATCATGGTGTTCCTTGGAACGGCGCTCACGGGAGGGCATCATGGAAGGGACTTCCGGGCGACCGTCCTGAGTAGGGAACCTGAATGGTTCCATGATGACTCTTTCATCAAGAGTGTTGAGAGAAGCGGGAACAATGTAGTTGATGAGCCGCTGAACATACTGAGCATAGTTGGGAGTCATGCGGTCCATAACTGCACACTTCAGTTCAAAGTGAATAAGATCACAACCATCAATTTTCCTTATCCTGGCAGGGTGGCAATAGTACATCAGATTCAGGTGGTAGTTCCTGACTTCACTAGTATCGCCTGACTTGTCGATGAGACTCTCACGGAACATCTTGGCAAGGACAAGGTATGAGTAGTACATCCCGAGAGATAGTGGGAGGCCCAGCTTGTGGGGTTAGTGGGATAGCAAAAGGAGATGTCACCTCTAGTGAGCTTAGGCCGAGTATGAATTCCGTACCCTTGAGCACGGCCACCACCAAAACCCATGGCCGCACGGAGCCGAGTGTAGGTGCAGGAGTACTTCTCCCTGCCATTCATCCAAGTCATGGTGCGGTCCGCATCATCATGGAAGAAGACGGTGCAATGGAACTGACGGACTAGAAGGGGACAATAGGTGGGATCTTCTTGCTCATCATCGGGCTTTAGGCACACAAGGTCATATAGTCCCATACCCTTCAAGGTTTCAACCACAAAGCGGTACTTTGTGGCTTCATGCAAGGCAAGCTCTTCAGGATTGATGGCCTTGGGCATCACAACAGCACCATTCTTCATACACTCTCGAGTATTATAGAAACCATCCCATAGGGATGCTTGTGTCTTGGTCCAGAAGAACTTGTCCCCACCAGTGTAAGTCCGTTGCTCATAGCGATACGGATTCACCGTCCTCATTTCATGCCAATCAACACGGTTTGCATCCGCAATATTGAAATCTGGCACTATTTCATCATCCTCTTGGGCGGCATGCTTATCCTTTTTCTTACCACCAACTGACTTGGTTCTTCCCCCGCCCGAGCTGCTAGTGTCGATGAGTCCGATGAGCTTTAGTGGGTACGCGACCACTAGTACGACAGGATGGATTCTCAGAAGTCCGTCCTCTCTTGGCAACAGTGCCACGTGCCTCACCACTCCAACTACCTGTGAATGAGAAAATAGAGCGAGGATAGCAGTGGGGTAAGTGTACATGTCATCAATAAGAGGAAAGCCAAAAAGCATAGCATATATCCAAGTGTATTGATGAGATTGTGCAAAAACTGGGCGATCCGGCGCACAGGCCGGTCCAACCGGGCGGCAGACCGGACGAGCCGGTTGCCAATCCGGTTGACCGGGCGGCACGCCGGGCCATCCGGTTGAGAGGCCGGTTGTGGTGACCCGGCATACCACTGCATGGTGTAGTATGCAAGTCTGATATAACACCAATGAAACACCGTTCCACTCGTATTATATCGCTCAGAGTGGTACAACAGAAACATATGCGGGTCCAAGGCATGTCTATAGAATTACAACACAGACTCTTTACAAAAGATCCACAAAGCCTCCTACTTTACAATGAGGTAAAACTGCAAATAAACTCCAGAAGAATGACTCGTGATCTAATCTTATCACGGACTCTAATTATAGAGTATTTGACTAGCTAAAGAGGCTATGACTAGATTCTAGCTAAATAGGAACTAGGTTTAGAAAGCCAGTTCCCTTCTACTACTTAATCTAGGTTTTCTCCATGGTAGTTGTGGTGTTTGACTCTTTCGGCAGGTTCCTGTCCCCTTGAAGTATTTGTAGACTCTTCGGTCTTCGAGTTGCACGGTAGATCCTCCTTCGATGCCTCCATATCTAAGCAGGGGATTTAAGAGTGGGATGAGTACGAGCGTACTCAACAAGTTCATTATAGGAAAGAGGTGTTTAATGCACTAGCTACTGCATTAGACCAGAAAGTCTAATACCAATGCAGGTTTTCATAACCATTTCTTAAAGAGGTTGCTTTTATTCAGAAGAACTATGTCCGTCAGCCTTCACCGGTTTACTAGAACTTCATGGAGTTCCTTTCCGGCCGCGTTCGCGATTCCATATCCCGGAACGAGGAGTGACAGGTCACGGTTCTTTACACTCTGCGAGGTGTGTTGCTTTACCCATAAGAGATCTTAACCTTGGTGCCAACCAAGCTGCAGGCTTGTCCACACTTCCTATGGTGTGAGGCCCGGTATAAGGTCTAGCCAATCATGTTCCTCCGCTACCTCGCACACCCACCCTTTGTTGCATACCCCGACCCTGGGTCCTCGCCGGTCCCATTATTCGCACTCACGGGTGGACCCCGACCACGACAACAGTTTGGGACTCGTTAACCAAACTCCTTCGCCGGTAGCTGCAACCCATCATAGACCGCAATACCGTGGGGACTTAAGGCTTCCCCAGCCAACCGCTTGTTCTTCGGGCGACAAGTGTCTACGGACTATGCCGTGGGGACTTAAGGCTTCCCCAGCCAACCGCTCGCCCCCGACAGATACAAGTGTCTATGGTAGAGCGCATCTGTTGATGTACGAGAGGTGGAAACACTTTTGACTACTCCGTCCCACTCCGGATCTTACGGTTAACACGGGTATTACGACACAAGAATCACTGGACGACATTTGTTATTAATCCTAGATGGATATTAACCCTTGCAATGGAACCTCTACCATATCCACACAATCCATGGTTCCATTGCCCACCACATAGTCATATTCATAGTTATGAAAATAGTGGTTTTGGTTTTTTATGCAATAGTGATAATCATAGTACTTTGCAAGTAATTTGATAAAGATACTCAAATGGTATGAGCAAGCGATGAACTTGCCTTTCTTGACTACAAGATTATGCAGTCAAGGTCTTCGATACGCAATAACTCCAAATTCTGAAATAGCATCATCGTCCGGTAAGGACGATGTTTAAAAGATTGGCAAGGATGCAATAATGCATAAGTATGAGATGCAATCGCTCTAAGCGTGACCTAACCCCGATGATTTAGGATCAGTGAGTTGTAATGATTGGTTCAGGGTGTGTTGCACTTTTAGAGTGATTCACATACAAGGTTCTTATTCAGGTGTGATTACTTGGTATCCTAAACATGTGCTGCAATATAGCATAATAATAGCATTAATAGCACACAACAATAACATTTGGTATACTCCTAACATGTAATGAATAGTGGTTGGTTTTAGCACTCTATGGCATGGTTAATGATTAATTATTATATACTCCAAAAGAATAACTTTTGAAGAACATGTTCTTTAATAAAGAACAAGTATGATAATTAGGGTTGTGGGGTTCTATGGTTTACTATGGTTTCCACTGCTTCTGGAGTAAGTAGTACATGGATCCAAACAAGATTGGATTCATCAACACCTAGGCTTGTAAGGTTGAGTTAAGCCTAAGCATCTTGATCAACTTATTATAAATAGTTGCTATCAAAGTTGGTTTACCTTGCTGATGATAGTTGGATATTGGCTATAGGTTCTATTAGGCAGGATTGATGATGATTCTTTATTTACTTCAAAAGAATAACTTTTGAAGAACATACTTCTTAAATAATAAGAAGTATATCAATTAGGGTTGAGGTGGTCTAGGTTTGCTATTTAATTCCCTAAGTAAAGATTGATTGGTTCCTAAATAGGATGGTTCATAAGTATCCAACACTAGTAGGGTTTAGTGGAATATGGTTAGGTAATGTTTTGGGATTTGGCATAGTTGCTTCTGAGGTTCATCACATTGATGTGATGCTGAATAGGAATGAATAGGAATGATGGTTTTGGGTAATAGGATATAGGGTTTACACTTGGTTGACCCTACTTGATTATTTAGGTCTGATGAAGATGAACACATAGAAGACTAATTTAGTAATGATAGGTTACTACATTTTATGTGGTCATGGTAAACATATAGTTGCTACTATGGTTCTATGACTACTATGGAAGTACCATGATCACAAGTTCTAACCTATGTTTTAGGTTAGAAGCAATTTAGAGTTCACATGTAATAATGGAACTAGGGTTCCTAATTAATTTAGGGTTTTAGGAGTCACATGAAATGATAGGGTGGTAATATCATTCCATGTGGAATTTAGGGTTTGCTATTTACAATTTAATTCTATGATTAATAACTTCATGTTAAAGTTGAAGTTATTAATAATTTTGAAATAAAATTAATATTTAATTTGGCTTGTTATATTTTTTAAATAATTTACTAATTAGGGTAATTATTAATTAGGGTTAAAGTTTCCCTAATAATGATTTAATAGGATTGCAAATAAACAAAATTAGTTTTCATGTTTTCTTTATTTGCTTATTGGTTTTATTTAATTTATAAATGGTTTCTTAATTTCTGAATTTTTAATTGTATTTAGAATTTAAAATTAAAGGCTTAAATAACAAGTATTAAATAATTGAATTTTTATTAAAAATAAAAATTTCATTTTATATTTTTATTGGATAGAGTATTCTTTTCTAAGAATTTTAATATCTCATTTATATTTTTCTGACTTAAATTGGATTTTCTAAATTAATTTGAAGTTGCAGTAATTTATGAATTTGACATTAAACAAACTAAATACTAAAGTTACCCGGCCAGGGCTACCCATAGCCACAGACAGGTGGGCCAGTGGTCCACGTCGGTTTTGACCAAGTCAAAATCGAGGACGTGGCCATGAGCACGGTGGCCGGCGGGCAGACATCGCCGGCGGCGACGATTTTGGCCACGCACGGACGAGCAACCGGTACCAAACGAAACTACAAGCCACAGGGAAACTACTGGTGGTAGCGCCGCTAGCTATTGGTCACCGGAACAGCGGCGGCGGTGATGCCCGACGGCGGAGCTCACGGTTGATCGGTGTGACGGCGATGTAAAGGGATTTAAAGGGAGCTGAGGGGTGCTGGAGCACCAGCGGCTCACCGGGATCACAACGGGCTTGACGGCGAAGCAAGGGGAGGTCGGAGTCGTCGCAATCGTCGTCTCCCGGCGTCGGAGAAGATGAGCTCGACGGAGATGCTCCGGGGTGATTCGGTTCGATTCCTCGGGCTGGTGGAGCAAGTAGAGGACGGCGGTCACCATGGTGGTCACGGCGATGCTTGGGGAGGCTCCGAACGACGACGATGGATATGGCCGAGGCGAGCCAGGGTTTCTGTCTGAGAAGAATTGGGGCAGAGGAGAAAGAATCCGAAGCCATTGTTCGTCGTTGGGCTTTTATATGGTGCCGAGAATGTGCCTCGTCACGCCGTCGGTCGAGGAGAGGGCGCCAGCGCGAGGGGAAAGACGAACACGGCGTCGCGGTGGCCTCCAGCGCACGGAGGGGATGAGGACGACTTCGTCCCTAGACTTTTAGACGAAGGGGTATCTCGGGCCAGGCTGGGCCGTGCTGGGCTTGTGGTTGCTGGGCTGCTCTGCAGGCTTCTGCTGGGCTGCGTCGGCCAGGTAAGCTTCTACTCCATTTTTTTCTCTGTTTTCTTTTTCTTCTTATTTTCTATTTTTGAATTCTGTTTTTAATTCAATTTTGAATGCTTTTTCTATTTTGCAGGTATTTCTTATTTGAATAATACAAGGAATAACCTAAGATTCTACAAACACTTTGGTAATGTATTAGAAAATTTAATATGGTTTCCATAACATTGGTTTGATTGTTATTATTGGGATTTGGATTCAATATCCATTTGGGCATGAATTTGAATATCATCTCAAGCATATTCAAATTATTTTCCAATGATATTTTTCTCACTTAGTGATATGTAGGTTTTATTTGGTATTACTTTGCAAGAAAAAATTTCATGGTAATATTTATTACTGGATTGTAAATAAGAAGGTGGCTTTAATGGCATGCTTTCATGTATTAAAATGTGTCTAAGGATTTGACCTCTTATTTGGGAATGTGGTCACTTGTACATAATTTTATGTGAGCACTTGCTTGTGAAGGTTTTGTAGATTTGATTAGATCCATATTTCAAAGGTGGCACTAGGATTATATTTAATAACACCTTGAATTACTTAGAGTAGGTATTACTCTCATCATGGTTTGGTTTTGATTCTAATGATAAGTGGTTGATTACCACTTATGGGTTTTAATTATTAAATATAGCACAAGGTTAATCTTTGGTTCATAATTGAAACCAAAGACATAGTTTGTGAGCAATTTCTAAGGTTCTAATGAGATTCACCTAATGGCAATTGGTTTGAATCTCATCTATGGCCTGGTTTGTATTATGATCACCATAGTGATACATAAACTAGGGTTGAGGTTTAATTCTTGGTTGTGAGATGGGATGACACCATATTGCATGTGCTAGGGTTAATCTCCCCCAACCAAGATAATATGGTTACTTTCTTAATTGCTTCTGTGCTCATTTAATTACTAAGGATTTGATAATTGGTTTTATCTTCTACAATTATTATCCTTAATTTATCATTAAGTTAACTACATTGGTTATAGTTCTTTTTATAGTTAACTTTGGTCTTATGGATGAATGGTTTCTCACCATATTAAATATGGAGTTTTACTCTAAGGTTTTCTTAGGTTCTTTGTTTTATGAAATATAGGTATGGTAGGATTCTACTTATGATCACCAAATGGTTCACAAGTAAAAGATAAAATATAAACCTAGGGTTGCTTACTAGTTATCTTCCTATAATTTCATGTGGGAATGAAATCTACTTATTCTAGTAGGGTTTAACTTATCCTCACATACTTCAAGAGCATGATCATGGTTAGACATGATCCACTTGTTCTTGATATCTTTACCTCAAGTTCTTAGGGTTTATGATCATCACTCAATTTATAATGATCAAGGTTTGGCTTCCTAAATTATTTCTAATGGAATGGGTTCTCACTTCCCTGATCAAGCATTGCCTTGATCAACTAGGATATATCACTTCTATATTACTTTCTAGGATGGTCATGGTCATGGTTGTCTCATTAGTTTTATATCCCAGGAAAATGCCTGAGATATTTACTTAAAGTTCCCTCAAGAACTGATGGTTTAACCATTTGGATATTGGAATAGATAGAACTAGGATTAGTATGGATGGTCTCTCTCATTTGAGAAGGACTTCAATGCTAACCTAATATTAGGCTCCATAGAGGTTGATGTGATCATCAAGATCTATGTTTAACATTAATGGTTATCTCTCTCTAGGGTTGTCTTGAAGATGATGATTTAAATACTTGGATGTATATCCAAGGTTTAACTCAAGTTTCGTTATTGCTTCTTTAATAATTATAATAGAACTCTCACCTCTCTAGGTTTGATGTAAAACTATTTGGAATAGGGAAGAATATATATTTCTTAAGTTGAATCTCCTTGTCTTGTTTCCAAGGTTGCAGTAGAATGGATATCATAGGGTTTATGATAAGTGCATGGATTAGTTTAAGACATGGAGAAGATAAGTGAAGAATGGTTTCTCCATTTTATTGTTACTTGATTTCCAAATAGATTGATGTTCATAGGTTATGGCAAGGAATTCAATGTTATGATCTTTAATAAGATCCAGTAATTGTTCCTTGATTCATATGTTCTTGTGTTGGTTTTAATTCCATTTGATCTAACCCCTTAGATCAAATCATCTCTACCCAAAACAAGGTTTTAGTAAAGTCACATTGAGGTTTATAGCGCTTGACTTGATGAGCTACTTCAATTCCACCAAGGTCAAGTGAAACTTCGACTATCTGTGACTGTTTTACTTTAAAGCGCGAAAATTTCCCAGATTTTCTATGCATGAATGCAATGCACACATCTGTTTACTCTATTTTTGTAACCCCAATACCTGGGATATTACAGTCTCCACCCCTTAAACTAAACTTCGTCCTCGAAGTTTGGACTCTCTCACGTTTCAGAATGTGGATTTGACTTGTATAGACTACGACATTTCTCGAACTCCATATTGATCTTACTGGATATCATTAAATATATCCCTTGTCCAGATTCTTCCTGGAATCCATTAGTATCTGTCTCTGAACATTAGTTTCATACTCCAGTTCTATGATTTTTCTCTGGAATCTAATAATACACGTCTCTGAGCCATGGCTTCTAACTTTAATTATTTGATTTCTTTCAATATCTTTCTCATTGAAGATTCAAGGATTGGGACTTCTTCTGTTGTTGCTAGTCTTAACTGAAGACTAATTTGATAACCTACTCCTAATTGGTAAATAGGTCTTTGTTTTCCCTTACTACCAAAATTACAGTAATGGTGCTTAATAAGGTACTTAACATGGAAATGATCATGATGTTTTATTCCTCTAAGAATGGATTAGATTCATTTAGTCCATCCAATCATGGTTTATAATTGATACCTATAACTCTTTAAATTCATTTAGGTTCCATGAAAGGAATCTTTCATGTAGTCTCTGATTCTGGTATGGTCAAATCCCTTCAGTCTTTGACCTCCTTGAGCTATATTTGTTTTCTGATATTTCCTTCATCCAACTTCTTTATCTTTGACTTACTTGAGCTTAAGTACTTCTGAGTAGATATTACTTACTTGCTCAAGTTATAATCCACTTCTTACGTCCTCGAGGTATGAACCTCGGCTTCTGGTCTGACCTCCTTCTGAAGGTATTGTTCAACAATCTTATGAAAATAAGATCGAACTTCCTCTCAGTTCAGACCTTCTTCTTCTATTATGCTCAAAGTATTGAGTTATTGTATATCCAACTCAATCTTTACTCTACCCCTTAGAGTTTTCTTATGGTCTTCAACTCCTTTTCTTCCAACTATTGGACTTATGGTTGGAATATTGGTCTGGTTCTAACTTATGGGTTTTACTTCTTCTAAGATCTCGCGAAGAATGTTTGTGGTGTATCCACTCGATTGTGGACATCCAATGTGAATCCTTCAACTAAATGATTATATATCTAGCTATTTGGCTGACAAGATTTTTATTTGTTCACAAACTTTTGTTACAACTAATTACGTGGACTATTTGTCACTACAAGAAAAGTTGCCATGGCCGACGAAGTTGAAGTCGCGCCGTGGTTGCTGGTGTACCATGGCCGACGATTTTGGTCCCTCCGTGGTGCATGTCAAAACTTTTTTTTTCTCGTTTTTGAGGCCACCTAGCCCGACGAAAGCGGCCAAAACGTCGCGTATGGTGGCCCGGGACGTGGTGCATCGCGAATTCTCGGGTTCGCCGGCCGAGTCAACGCAAATCCGCACCGCCGAGGGATGTAGGGCCCGGATGGCAGCCTCTCCGGCATTGTTTTTTTCTCGATCGCGCCATCTCGTTCAACGTTCTCCGATCGAGCCGTTTACGATGCAAGATCATGGGTCCCGCATGTCATCCTCTATGAACCAAAATTCTTTCTATTCTTGGATTTTTTTGACCCCCGATTTCTGGCTACTTCCTTTTTCTTTTGATCCCTTGCCGCCTTGGAAACGTTGAGACCGCTGTCTGCTAAATGGGACCCGCATGTCATCCTCTATGTGCAATCAACTTTCTTTTCTTGGAGTTTTTTTGGCACCTCAAATTTGGTCACTTGCCTTTTTCTTTCGATCCCCTGCCGCCTCTCAAACGGTGATACCGCTGCTGCTAAATGGGACCCGCATGTCATCCTCTATGCACTATAAAACTTTCTTTTCTTGAATTATTTTTGGCACCTCATATTTGGTCACTTGCCTTTTTCTTTCGATCCCCTGCCGCCTCTCAAACGGTGATACCGCTGTCGCTAAATGGGACCCGCATGTCATCCTCTATGCACTATAAAACTTTCTTTTCTTGAATTATTTTTGGCACCTCATATTTGGTCACTTGCCTTTTTATTTCGATCCCCGCCGCCTCTCAAACGGTGATACCGCTCGTTGCTAAATGGGACCCGCATGTCATCCTCTATGTACTATAAAACTTTCTTTTCTTGGAGTTTTTTTGGCACCTCAAATTTGGTCACTTGCCTTTTTCTTTCGATCCCCTGCCGCCTCTCAAACGGTGATACCGCTGCTGCTAATTGGGAACCGCATGTCATCCTCTATGCACTATAAAACTTTCTTTTCTTGAATTATTTTTGGCACCTCATATTTGGTCACTTGCCTTTTTCTTTTGATCCCCTGCCGCCTCTCAAACGGTGATACCGCTGCTGCTAAATGGGACCCGCATGTCATCCTCTATGCACTATAAAACTTTCTTTTCTTGAATTATTTTTGGCTCCTCATATTTGGTCACTTGCCTTTTTCTTTCGATCTCATGCCACGTTTGAAACGTTGAGGAACCTGCTGGCTCATGGGACCCGCATGTCATCCTCTATGTGCTATAAATGTTTATTTTCTTTATTTTTTTTCACCCTCTGAGTTTTGGCTATTTCCTTTTTCTTTTGATCCCCTGCCGCCTTTGAAACATTGAGACCGCTGCTGCTAAATGGGACCCGCATGTCATCCTCTACGTACAATAAAGTTTCTTTTCTTGGATTATCTTTGGCTCCTGATATTTTGTCACTTGCCTTTTTCTTTCGATCTCATGCCGCCTTTGAAACGTTGAGTAAGCTGCCGGCTCATGGGTCCCGCATGTCATCCTCTACGAACAATAAAAGTTTCCTTTCTTGGAGTTATTTTTTACCCCTAATTTCTGGCTATTTGCCTTTTTCTTTTGATCTCCCGCCCTCTCGAAACGATGAGGACGTCGTATGGCGGTCGGTCCCACATGTCATCCTCTATGAACAATATAAGTTTCCTTTGATGGATTTATTTTGAACCCCTAATTAATTTCTGGATATTTCCCCGCCGCCTTGGAATCGTTGAGGATGCCGCTGCCTCATGGGTCCCGCATGTCATCCTCTCGTAACGGTAAATGTTTAATTTCTTGGATTTTGTTGACCAAACGATTTTTGGCTTATTTTTTCTTTCGATCACCTGCAGCCTTTAAAACGTTGAGGACGCTCGCCGGCTCACGGGTCCCACATGTCAACCTCTATGAACAATAAACGCCGAGGATGCCGCTGCCTCATGGGTCCCGCATGTCATCCTCTCGTAACGAAAATGTTTCTTTTCTTGGATTTTTTACCAACAGCATTTTTGGTTTATTTTTTCTTTCCATCCCCCGCCGCCTTTAAAACGTTGACGACGCTCGTTGGCTCATGGGTCCCCGATGTCAGCCTCCCGTACAAGAAACATATGATATCTTGATTATTTTGCATACAATAAACAATGTATTGCGCTCTGAGCTATTTCAAACGGATAACTAAATCTTTATTTTTACATAAACAAACTTATATGTTGAATCTCCTTGTTTTTTTGTCTTTGCGAAGCATAGGACTTTCCTGTTTTTTTAGAAAATTCGGAACTTTCCTGTTTTGGAGTGGGCTGAAATTGTACGAGTCAAAAGGCCTAGCAGATAGTTCGAAGGCCCGATGTCCAGATGCAGCCCAATTGAAATCTTTCTTCTTGGATTTTTTTCACCCCCGATTTCTGGCTACTTCATTTTTCTTTTGGTTCTGTGCCGCCTCTCAAACGGTGAGACCGCTGCTGCAAAATGGGACCCGCATGTCATCCTCTATGTACAGTAAAATTTCTTTTCTTAGATTATATTTGGCTCCCGATATTTGGTCACTTGCCTTTTTCTTTCGATCTCATGCCACGTTTGAAACGTTGAAAAACCTGCTCGCCCATGGGACCCGCATGTCATCCTCTATGTACAATAAAACTTTCTTTTCTTCGATTTTTTTGGCACCTCATATTTGGTCACTTGCCTTTTTCTTTCGATCCCCGCCGCCTCTCAAACGGTGATACCGTCGTCGCTAAATGGGACCCGCATGTCATACTCTATGTACAATCAAGTTTCTTTTCTTGAATTATTTTTGGATCCCGATATTTGGTCACTTGCCTTTTTCTTTCGATCTCATGCCACGTTTGAAACGTTGAAAAACCTGCTGGCTCATGGGACCCACATGTCATCCTCTATGTACTATAAAAGTTCATTTTCTTGGTTTTTTTTTCACCCTCCGATTTTCGGCTATTTCCTTTTTCTTTGATCCCCGCCGCCTTTGAAACGTTGAGGACTCCGTCGGCTCATCGATAAAACTTTCCTTTCTTGGAGTTTTTTTACCCCTAATTTCTGGCTACTTTCTTTTTCTTTTGATCTCAAGCCGCATTTGAAACGTTGAGACCGCTGTCGCTAAATGGGACCCGCATGTCATCCTCTACGAACAATAAAAGTTTCCTTTCTTGGAGTTATTTTTTACCCCTAATTTCTGGCTATTTGTCTTTTTCTTTTGATCTCCCGCCCTCTCGAAACGATGAGGACGTCAGTAGTGTGTCGGTCCCACATGTCATCCTCTATGAACAATAAAAGTTTCCTTTGATGGATTTATTTTGAACCCCTAATTAATTTCTGGATATTTCCCCGCCGCCTTGGAATCGTTGAGGATGCCGCTGCCTCATGGGTCCCGCATGTCATCCTCTCGTAACGGTAAATGTTTATTTTCTTGGATTTTGTTGACCAAACGATTTTTGGCTTATTTTTTCTTTCGATCACCTCGCAGCCTTTAAAACGTTGAGGACGCCGCCGGCTCACGGGTCCCACATGTCAACCTCTATGAACAATAAACGCCGAGGATGCCGCCGCCTCATGGGTCCCGCATGTCATCCTCTCGTAACGAAAATGTTTCTTTTCTTGGATTTTTTACCAACGTATTTTTGGTTTATTTTTTCTTTCCATCCCCCGCCGCCTTTAAAACGTTGACGACGCTCGTTGGCTCATGGGTCCCCGATGTCAGCCTCTCCCGTACAAGAAACATATGATATCTTGATTATTTTGCATACAATAAACAATGTATTGCGCTCTGAGCTATTTCAAACGGATAACTAAATCTTTATTTTTACATAAACAAACTTATATGTTGAATCTCCTTGTTTTTTTGTCTTTGCGAAGCATAGGACTTTCCTGTTTTTTTAGAAAATTCGAACTTTCCTGTTTTGGAGTGGGCTGAAATTGTACGAGTCAAAAGGCCTAGCAGGATAGTTCGAAGGCCCAGATGTCCAGATGCAGCCCAATTGAAATCTTTCTTCTTGGATTTTTTTTCACCCCCTGATTTCTGGCTACTTCATTTTTCTTTTGGTTCTGTGCCGCCTCTCAAACGGTGAGACCGCTGCTGCTAAATGGGACCCGCATGTCATACTCTATGTACAATCAAGTTTCTTTTCTTGAATTATTTTTGGATCCTGATATTTGGTCACTTGCCTTTTTCTTTCGATCTCATGCCATGTTTGAAACGTTGA
>NC_061508.1:281555199-281655582 GCF_022539505.1 Lolium rigidum
AACGCGACGTGGAGGTCATGGCGGGCGACGTCGTGAGGCGCGGCGCGTGCAAGCCTCTTCATCATGGCTACTGCGCCAGGAAGGGAGGTAAGGAGTAGGGGAGGATGCGTGTGCAGTGGCTAGCTTGCAGACGTAGCGTGCAGGGCACACGAGGTCGAGGCCGACGTAGGCGTCCTTGCGGGCGTCGCGTCGTGTCGCCGTCCTGGTGCGCGTGCGGGCCTATGGCCATGTCTATAGTGTGTGCGGGGATGAGGAGGTACTGGTGGCGCAGGGGAAAGTGCTGAGTTGCAGTGTGCACGCGTGGGGCTGGTGGTGTCCTCGGATGGGTGATCATGTGCCATGGCATGCGTGTTTTGGGTCAAGTCTTGCTCTCCTCCACCAAGGGTCGTGTCTAGCGCGATCAGCAGGTAAAAGGGAAGCTATGTGACATGGTCATAGGGGGAGGAGAGGTCCAGGGGCAGGGTTGGGCGTGGTGGTGAGCATGATGGCTGGCATGGTGTGACAAGGCTGTGCAGGGCTTCTTCTGGGATCAACCCCGGTTTGGTGATGATCGGTAGGCTAAGGTGGGTCTATGTGACATGGTGAGGGTGACCAGAGAGGTAGGATAGCAAGTGGTGGCATGGTGAGGTCTACATCAATGGCATGGGCTTGGCATGATCTTGTTGTGCATGAATTTGGTGTAACCAAGGTGCTGCAAGCTTGAGAGGGGTGAGATGAGTGTGTGTGACATGGTGTACCAGGTTGGAGAGGCTAAATGTGTGCACAAAGAAATAATCCCAAAAGTGTATGTGGTACATGTGATGAGTGGCAATCATGAGCATGGTGATCATGGCTAAGGTGGTGTCACTTCTTGGATGTGCTTTTAGAGTACCATGGTGTACTAACAAGGATGGAAAGAGAGGGAGAGAGAAAAAGTGAGAAAGTGATGATTAAAGTGAATTGTACCCCATTTTCACTTTATGTGTACTTTTCATCTCCAAAGCAATGACCTCCCTTGTGTGTAACTTTGGACAAATGGCTGCATGGTTGTGTTCTAAATGATGTTGGGCAACAATGTTTGGCATTGGTTTGAAATTTGGAGAGGTTTTGTGAAAATTCAAAAACTGGAGGGAATCTAGAATTTGTTTCAAGGTGGCATCTTGGGTTGACTAAATAGAGCAATGGTCAAAGCTTTGGTCAAAGTGGTCAACACAAAAAATGTTCATCTTGATGAGTTCTTGGATGAGGTGCAAAGAGTTGTTAGGGTTTGGTTTAAGAATCTCTTAATAGAAGAGCTCAAAGTGGGTAAGATAATATAAAATGGCCAAATGACCATTATCATATATAAGTTGCATTTGAATTCTTCTTTGATTTGATTTGGGTTTCTTTGATGCAATTGTGTTTGTTTATCATATATAAGCATTCTACAAGCAAGAGATCAAGCAATGGTGGCCTTTGGTGAAGATTTGCAAAACTGGGTCTTATGTGTATGTGAGTGAAATTGGGATTATCTCACAATTTGATTTCTCTTCATTTGATTTGACTTTTCTTGACTCTAATGTGATTCTTATTAGTTTAGAAACATTTTCCAACCATTGAAACCAATTCAAATGGTCTTGCTCAAAGATTTGCAAAAATGGCCATAACACATAAGAGGTGATGTGTCATATTTCATTAAACTTGTAAATTGTTCATTTTGCTTCACTTGGGCATGGGTTAGGGTCAATTTAGTATTATATTAGGTTGAGAGATGGTTTTACATCAAGTGGTCAAGGTTTAGAGTCATAGGGCAAGAATTGGGTGTTATGGCTATGTGTCACATATGCCTTTATGCATATGTTGCATTTGAGTTTTAATTTGACTTGGCTTGACCCAATTGGTGTTGTTGAGTGTTGCAATGGTATATAGGAGTGATCCAACCATTCACAACATGTCTTAGGGTCAAGATTCGTAAATTCAGAAATTTGCATTTTACTCTCATATGCCTCTATGGCATTTTTAGTTTCTTTTTATTTTCTTTGGAAACAACTTGAATTAGGTTTGATAAGTACTAGGTAAGGTGTGTGAAGGTTTTCCAAACCTCTAAACAAAGTGGAAAGTTCTAGGGTAAAGATTTGTAAAAATAGCCATAGGCACATATACCTTTTTCTTATTTAATTTCCTTTTATTTTATTTTAGCTAGGATGGTGAAAAGAGGGGTGAGGTTTAGGGTTTAAGATTATTTCAAAACTACTATTACAAGCAAACATGGCAATAGCACAAGAATTAAGCAAGATCACTATGTATCATACTTAATTTAATAAAAGTTTTTTGTTGGTTCCAAAATTTGGAACTAGGGAAATTCATTTGTTTTGTTTTGAAATTTTTGGGATGTTACAGTTATGGCCACGTCTGTGCCCAAATTCTTTCGAGATAAATAGGGAGCCTCCTTTCTTTTTACCTTTTACCCCGTTCACTGCTCATCTTCTCCTTCAAGCCTCCTGCTCTTCCGCCTTCTCATCAAAAGCTTCGTTCACCATGGGCAAAAAGAAGAGTGGCAGCACATCGGAGGCGGCCAAAGTTAGCCGCAACCGGAGCGCTTACGCCATTACCAACCGTGACATCAACAAACTTCGCGCCCTCGGCTTCATCTCCGCATCTGAGGATGACGTTCGTCTCCCAGGTCAGGTTTCTCGCCCGAGTCCCCCAAAGGGCTTCACCGTCATGTTTGTCGCTTTTATGTTCCGTGGCCTCTCTCTTCCGGCGCACGAGTTCCTTCGCTCCCTTCTTTTCTTCTATGGGATTCAGCTCTGGCAGCTGACCCCAAATTCCATCCTCCACCTTTCCATTTTTGTCACCGTTTGTGAAGCTTTCCTCGGCATTAAGCCTCACTGGGGCCTTTGGAGGAAGATTTTCTATGTGAAGCGTCACAATGATAGCAATGGACCCCCCGTTGTTGGTGGCGTCGGCTTTGATGTCAGGAAGGAGGTCGATTACTTCGACTATCCGATGAAGGAATCCGTCCAGGGCTGGCGCAACAAATGGTTCTACCTTCGGGACCCTGTCGTTTCTGGGCGGCGTTCAAATCTCCCTCCTTTTGACGATGTCTTGGTGGCTCACAAGAAGAAGTCTTGGAACAACGCCCTTTCTCCCGAAGAAAAGGCGATAGCCGACGAGCTTTTCAAGCAAATTGTCACTTTGAAGAATTCAGGAGGCATGACGATGCGTGGTACTGAAGTAGTTTCAGTTTTCCTACAACGTCGAGTGCAGCCGCTGATGTCTCACCCTCACCAGCTGTGGCTTTTCACTGGCAAAAATGACAAGTCAAGGGTCAACTCTGCCGACCTGTCGGCAAATAAGCTCCAGAACGAAGTTCGTCGCCTGACATGCCTCGGCACCAAGGACATCATTGTCCTGACATCGGCGCGCCCTCCTTATGATTTCAAGCATCTTCCGTCTGAGGTAACCTTATCGTTCTTCATTTACTGTCATTACCCCCTTTTTTTTTATACCTTTCATGTTTTCTATCCTTCCGCAGGTCCCCGCTGTCGCCCAATGTTATCCTCCCTCACCCGAGAGTGGAGTGGTATTAGAAGACGATGATGACGATTCTGAGGGAACCGAGGATGCTCAGCATGCCCTTGAGGACAGCGATGTCCGATAGGAGGAAACTGCTGAAGATGGCGCCTTCTTCAAGAGCAAACGTCGCAAGCAGGTACATGATGATCTTATCGCTTCGGCTGAATCAAGTTTTTCGGAAGGAGATAATGATGCCGACGAAGCTGCTTCGCCTCCTCCTGCTAAGAAGGGTTCAACAAGTTTCTTCGTGGAGGAAGATGATCTTGACCTGTGAGCATTTATACTCTTTGTTACTTTTATTTCTTGTCACCTTGTATACTAACTGCTCGCCATACTTGAACAGCTCTGCCGATGACGATGACGATGTTCCTCTTGCAAAGAGGGCTAAACTAGCCTCTGAAAGAGTAGCATCGGCTAAGGAATCGAACCCTTCTCCTGCGAAGTCGACACCTCCATCCCGAACGGGTGTAGAGAAGATCCCAGTGTCGAGAGTTATTCCTTCCGATGATGCTCCCACCCCGCCGGCTGGCCGTGATCACGTAAGTATTTTAATCTGTCAAGCTTTGCTGAATTTCCATCACCTGACTCCTCTTGACTTTTTCCTGGCTGCAGCCAATTTATGCTACGATCGATGCCGTAGCGGACTTTGCGGAACAATTTACTCGCCTTGAAGCCGAAAACTCCCAACTTCGGAAGGCCGTCAAATCTTCGGCCGATCGGGTGGTCGAAGCCAACCGGCTTGCTGCCGATGCCAAAAGTGAGAATGCCTTGTTGAAGGAAGAAGTGAATCGGCTGAAGCGTCAAATGAAGGATGACCAAGATGCCGGGCGTGCAGCGGCGGCTGCGATTGATGAGAAGGAGGGTGTCCTCCGTGAATCCATCAAGGATTTATTGGGTAGAAATCCTTACGGTGCTCCGTCCCTTTCTTGATGCTTTCTCCATTGATTACTAATACTCTCTTTTTCAGAGGCCGCCAATTTAACTGTCAGCCGACGCCACCAGCTTCGGGAAGATTCTACGGCTGACGCCTTGTCACTTGCTGCTGAGTCAAATGTCCAGATCCTCAGATTATTGCAGAAGTCCAAGGGAGCACTGTCGAAGTTATATTCGATGATCTTCCCTAAGGCGAAGTTGGACAAGACTCTTGATGAAATGGCTGAAGCCTTCCTTGTTGATCCCTCCGAACCTATAGAGGTATCGAAACGTCGCAGCCGCTCGATTGGTGCAGTTCTTACTTTCCAGCTTGCTTATGGGCCACGGGATGGGGTCGGAATTGGAAGAGTTCTCTAAAGCGCTGCCTCGTTGATGATGAAAATCATCTAGTCGACCTTGAGCCTTTCAAGAGATCGGCAATAACTTGCGCTAACCGGCTTCGAAGTTGGTGGCTGAAGCACAAGCCGAGCCTGCTCCCGAGTCGGCCCATGGTTCAACGTCGGCTAATCCTTGAACTGTTGTTGTACATAATACTTTCGTAATTTTTTTAAATTCGGCTTTGTTGCCAAACATCCTTTTGCCTGTATGATGTGCACTCAATGCTCCCGATGGGAGTTTCTTTTTTATATTAATGCTTGGTCTGAAGTGAGGACGTGTTGCAGATTCCCTCATCTTCCTCCCGTGCCGAGCTCTTTCCGAACCCTTCGGGTAATGATGAATCAGGCCTTGTTCGTCAGTTACGTGACCAGGTGTCTAGTTTAAATAAAGATATTACTTCCCTTCGTGCGATGGCTGCCTTGGTGAAGAAGAAGGGAGAAATAGCGACCGCCATTGAACAATACGCTCTTGATGGTCTTCATGTTGCTACCGAAAGTTTGAACTCGTGAGTGTTAGCCTGCCTTCTGATTCTAGGTATAGCTTGAATGTTCTCACATTCGTTCCTTTTTCAGTCGTGGCTTCGGATGCAGCTGAAGAGGACAGAAAAATTCATGACGAGGTTGAGACGATGACCGACGTTGCACACCCAACACATGGTTTATGGCTGCATCGTCCGAAGGCCGTCATCATGGCGAAGTTCAAGTACCGGGTGATGAAGGCACACTATTACTTTGACAAATACTATGCCCTTCTTACGATGGTTTGGCACACCTTGTTTCCTCTGGATCGGGCACCCGATACTTTGTCTGGCTTGTTCACCCGATTCAAATCTCCAGAAAGGATTCGGCTGCTGGTGCGGAAAGAGCTTCTAGCTGGTGCTGAGCTTGCTTTTGCTTCAATATTGGCATGCCATCCATCTTTAGACTTAAGAGCCGTGGCAAACACTGAAAGGGATTTAGGCCAGTACTATGATGCTGCCAGAGGTCCTGCTCACACCATTGTTTCTCGGATGGAGTCATGTCTGGAAAAGGAACTGAAGGCCCACTGGGACCGGGGATCCCGATTATGAACGTAATAGTCTTGTATTTCGCATAAGATCGTTTGTCTGCGTACGCTGTACGCTTATGTTTATTTGATTGATACTTTATTGTCGAGTGCGGCTGAGTGATCAGTTCAACCTGCTTACTCGACGACTTCGTTATATTTTATGCAATGTTATTGCGAAGTCGATATGTAATTTATGCGAAAGTTCGGCTTCGTCACACGGTGCACCTGTTTGAGCCTTATTTTAATGTAACCATCGATCGCAGCACTCGCGTACTTTCGAGGCTTGGATTGGTTGTTTTTGTATGCCATTAATCTTAGCTCTCGCTGAGAGTATTTAATTAATGTCATCGTGTAAACACGTTTTTTCTGGGCCAACGCTCACGATGGGAGTTAGGCCAACGCTCCCGATGGGAGTAAGAGCCGATGGAAGCGGTTCCGAACGTTTCGTTCGGGTGCCAAAGCCTGAAGCAAGAAAAAGGGTAATAGAAATCTGATTAGATCTTTATTCATAATGCAAAAACAACCTTATGGTTCATTGAAAAAAAAGAACAATCGTATCCTATGTATAAAACCGTCGCAATTGCGCGATGTTCCATGGATTCTCGACGTCTTTTCCTGATTCTCGGATTCTTGAGCCGATAGGCTCCTCCCGGTATCACTTCGGTGACGATGTATGGTCCTTCCCATGGGGATTCTAGCTTCAAGGGTCTTTTTTGTTTCAACCGAAGTACCATATCTCCAACACTGAAACTTCGACTGCGTATTCGTCGGTTGTGATAATTTCTCAGTGCTTGCTGGTAGACCGTTGTTCTTGCCAAGGCAATATCTCGTGCTTCGTCAAGGAGATCGACAGCATCTTGTAACGCGATATTGGAGGAGGACTCTGTGTACGCTGTTACTCGAGGTGCTTCAAATCGAACGTCGGCTGGCGGGATCGCTTCGGCTCCGTACACCAGGAAGAACGGAGTGTATTGGGTTGACCTCGTTGGGGGTGGTACGCAAACTCCATAGCACGGATGGTAATTCTTCAACCCGAGCTCCGGCTGCACCTTTAAGGCGTTTCTTTAAACCATCCCCTATTAAACCATTGATCCTTTCCACCTGGCCATTGGTCTGTGGGTGAGAGACTGATGCGAACTTCAATTTGATTCCCTCATCGTCACAAAATTTCCTGAATTCCTTGGAATCGAAATTGGAACCGTTGTCTGTGACGATGCTATGGGGCATACCAAATCGACATGTTATTCCTTTGAAGAATTGAACCGCCGTTTCAGCCTTTTGATTTCGCAGTACTGGTACTGCCTCGATCCACTTAGTGAATTTGTCGACTGCAACCAGTAAGTACGTGTGTCCTCCGGGTGATGATCTTGGCAGTGGTCCAACTTGATCAAGTCCCCACTGAGCGAACGGCCATGCCAAAGGTATCGTCATTAAATCCGTTGCAGGAGCGTGTGGTTTCGACGAGAAACGTTGGCACGCATCGCACTTCATGACTAGATCCCTGGCATCCGATGCTGCCGTTGGCCAGTAAAATCCTGCCCTAAAGGCTTTCGCCACAAGGGCTCTGCTTCCTGCATGATGCCCGCAGGTTCCTTCATGTATTTCGCGTAACAGTGCTCTTCCATCGTCAATGGCGATGCACCTCTGGAAGATCCCTGAGATGCTGCGCTTGTAAAGCTCACCATTTATTACTGTAAAGGCCTTTGATCGTCTAACGACTCGCTTAGCTTCCACAGAGTCTTCTGGCAGCTCTTGTTTTGACGAGTACGCTAAAAATGGTTTGGTCCATAGAGGCTCGAGGAGGAGGACTTGCTCGGAAGAAAGGACTGGAGATTCTTCAGCCGAAGGTTTTTGCAATGAGCTTTTTTCCAGTTCTTCACCCGATGGTTTTGCAGACGGTTTTTCTTTAATTGATCTCTGAGTGATCACTTCGTAAAAAACTCCATCTGGAATGGGGGAGCATGTGGACCCGATGTTCGCCAAAGTGTCGGCTTCCTCGTTACTCGGCTCTGCCGATGTGCTTAAGCTCGCATCCTTCGAATTTAGCCTCCATATTCTGATACAGCTGGCGATAAGCAACCATGTTGTCGCTGACTGCATCGCATAAGTTCATTGACTGCTGGACCACCAAGTTCGAATCTCCGTAGATTTCTAGGCGCGTAGTGCCACACGCCTTCGCCATTTTCATTCCGTGCAGCAGCGCTTCGTATTCCGCTTCGTTGTTTGTTGGTAGGGAGAAATTCATACGTAGTATATACTTCATTTTATCTCCCTGTGGTGATATCAGCACCACTCCTGCCCCTGCTCCTGTACTTCGTTTTGACCCATCAAAGTACATTACCCATGACCCCGACATGTCGGGTGTTGCTGGTGTCTGTGATTGGATCCAATCTGCCACATAATCTGGGAGAATTTGGGATTTTACCGTCGTTCGGTTGACGTAAGTTATGTCGTGTGGCGCTAACTCGATGGCCCATTGAGATACTCGACCTGTGGCTTCTGGATTGGTCATTATGCTCTTCAGGGGTGCTTCGCTCACAACTTTGATCGGGTGCTCCGTGAAGTAGTGCCTCAGCTTACGAGCCGACCTCCATATCGCATATGCCAACTTCGGTGATGAGGATACCTCTGTCTTGCGGGGTAAGCACTTCACCGAGATAGTAAACAGGCCTCGCACACCATGAACTCTCCTCGCTTCTTCTCGCTCGACAACCAAGACGCTCTGAAGACTTGAGATGTAGCGGCTATGTACATCAGCAGTGTCTCCTTTTCGCGCGGAGTCACGAGTACCGGGGAGGTCGATAGGATTTTCTTCAAGTTGTCAAAGGAGTCTTGTGCTTCCTTTGTCCACTCGAACTTTTCTGACTTTTTCATCAAGTTGTAGAAGGGCAAAGCTTTCTCCCCTAGCTTCGCGATGAACCTGCTAAGCGCTGCTAATCGACCTGCCAGCTGCTGCACTTGGTGCAGATTCTTTGGCGGTTCCATGTCGAGAATAGCTTTGATCTTCAAGGGATTGGCCTCGATTCCTCTGGCTGATATGAAGTATCCGAGTACTTGCCCTCCTGGTACTCCAAAGAAACACTTCTTGGGATTTAGTTTAATTTTGTATCTGTCCAGATTGTCAAAGGTCTCTCGCAAGTCATCGATGAGTGTGGCCGCGTGCTTTGTTTTCACCACGATGTCGTCGATGTAGACTTCAATGTTTCTTCCAATCTGTTCCGCGAGGCGGCTTGCATGCAGCGTTGATAAGTAGCTCCTGCATTTTTTAACCCGAAGGTCATGACGTTGTAACAGAAAACGTCGTGTGGAGTGATGAACGCGGTTAGCTCCTCGGTCCTCCTTCTTTAGTTTGATCTGGTTGTACCCGGAGTACGCATCGAGGAAAGAGAGACGGTCGCATCCAGCCTGTAGAATCGACTATCCGATCTATTCGAGGCAATGGGAAATGATCTTTGGGGCAGTGTTTGTTAAGGCTGGTGTAATCGATGCACATGCGAAGGGCGGTTGTGTCCTTTTTGGCACCATGATCTGGATTAGCCACCCATTCAGATTCCTTAAGCTCTCGGATGAATCCCGCCTTGCGGAGCCGATTAACTTCTTCACCAATTGCTCTTCTTTTGGGTTCGGAGAATCATCGCATCGGCTCGTCGTATCGGCTTGGTCTGTCGGGTCAACATTTAGGGCGTGCTCGGCGAGTTCCCTGGGGATACCTGGCATGTCGGATGGCTCCCATGCAAATATCTCCCATTGCTCACGGAGGAACTCGATGAGCGCGCTTTCCTATGCGACATCTAGGTCAGCCGAGGTGTTGACCATTTTCTTCGGATCAGTTGGGTGCACCTGCAGTTTCTTGGTTTCCTTTGTAGTATCGAACTCATCGGATCTTGCGTTTCGATTGTCGGCTGGTGGCTGTGTGTGATCTGTGATGGCGTCGATCGCGTTGAGTTCTTCCTTGGCTCCAAATTTCGAGGCGATCTTCTGAAATTCCCTGTCGCAGTTGTCTGACCTAGCGAAGCTGCCGTGAACGGTTATTGGGGTCCCGTTGTTGCCTGGCATCTTTTAGCTTCAGGTATGCATAATGAGGCACGGCCATGAACTTGGCAAACGCAGGTCTGCCGAGGATGGCGTGGTATCGAGATTCCCGATCGACTACCTCGAACTCAATCCTTTCTTTCCTGAAATTACGGGCGTGCCGAAGACTACGTCCAATGATGTTTTTCCCAGCGAGTAAGCGGGTCGAGTCGGTATAATGCCGTGGAACCCTGTGTAGGATTCTTTTAGCATGTCGACTGTTAAACCCATTGCCCTCATTGTGCTGGCGAATAACAGGTTTAAGCCGCTTCCACCATCCATAAATACTTTGCCCATATTGTATCCTCCAATCTGTGCTTCCAGGACGAGGGCCGCGTGACCGGGCCTTGGGACGGCCTTCGGGTGATCCGCCTTGCTGAAGGTGATGCTCTGATCTGACCAATCAATAAAATTCGGCGTATCGACCATGGCAACTTCCGCGTATTTTACTTCTCGGGAGAACTTTTTGATTTCTCTTTTCGAAAAGCTGGTTTTGTGGATCATGTTGATCTGTCCACGCAGTGCTGGGAATGCCTCGACCGGTTTGTACTCGCTTTTTCCATTGGTTCGTATGGTTCCGGTACATATGGCTCGGCTGATGACCATAGGACCTCGCTTTCTCTTCCATTATGCGAACTCTTGATGTGGCTTCAGCTCTAAGATCGTCGCAGAACTGCCGAATCTCAAGGAAGTGTCGGCAGTTCCTTAACAGATGGCTGGACTTTTCCCGACCATCCTTAGGATCGAAATAGGAGTGGAGATAACACGGTGCTTCAAGCTGCTCTGTAGCTGAGAGGTGTGGAGAACGGGTGCGTCCTCTGATTGATGACATGTCATAGCATCGAGGGTGGGCTGCTGTTTGGCCTTCCTCTTCACGGTGCGAACTCCTTCGTCTCTTTCTTTGTCCGAGCCCGCGGCGTCGAGATTTTCCCGATTGCTCTCTCGTATGCTTCTGGGCGAAGCCTTTAGGGTTGCTGCCGAAGGGACACCTTCTTGAGGCTCAGCCTTTGAGTGGGACGCGCCGGCCCCGGGGAGGCGGAGGAAACCTCCAGAGTCGACGATGAAGTGGACGCCACCGAAAACAGCTTCCGTGTTGCGAGACGTTGCCATAAAGTTCGGGTGAAGCTCTTCGCGGTGCGGCACAAATTCGAAGGATCCGCAGCGGATCGGGTCTCTTGACTTTGCTGGTGTCGGTGACTCGAGTAAGAACGCCGCGGACGTAACTGGTGCTGCCGATGACCTGCCTTGTGCCGACAGGTTTCCCACAGACGGCGCCAATTGTCGAGGGTACTCCTCGCCAATGCCCTCCGATAGGGGCTTAGGGTTGACGGAATCCTGTAAGCTGACACGAGACATCGGTTCACAGACAAGTAGGGAGAGCGATTTACCCAGGTTCGGGGCCCTCGATGAGGTAAAACCCTTACGTCCTGCCTGTCTGTTCTTGATTATGATGATAATGGGTTACAATGGGGTGCCGAATAGTTCGGCTGAGATCTCGTCGAGATGGCTGTTGCTAAGATGCCCTAGCTCTAAGCTTTCTCTGGCTAAGATGGCTAAGATTGATCGTGTCCCTCGGCAGCCCCTCTCCTGGCCTTTATATAGGAGGCTAGGTCTCAAGAGGTCTCACCGAGTACGACTAGGTTTACAGTAGTTTTAGATCCGATCTTTCCTTGTTCGATCGCTTCCTTGTCTTGCCCGTCAAGGAACCTTCTGGTGCGCCGTCCTGGTGGCCCATCTCGCCTTCAGGTGTCTTCATGGGCCTCCAATTAGTCAATACAGGATAGGGTAATGTGGGTTACCCGAAGGGTAGTGCCCACGTCAATTCCCCACGCCACGAAGGCTCACCATATTCTCCGGAGCCTATCCCACGAAGGAATAGCTCACTCACTTGTGGTAGACTTTGAGGTAGCCTCCAAACCATCACAATCTTGCCCGGAGCAAATCCACAGCCCGGATGCTTCCGGACCACTCTTGCCCACCTAGGGTTTCCAAGGAACCCTAGAGAGCAAGCTTTTTGATGAATACAAGGGGGATGAGATTTGGCTTGGTAGAACAGTAGATCGGGTCCTCCTCTATTGATTCCCCGGAGGGATTTGAGTTTGGGTGGAGGAGGAGGGAGATCTGAGGCTTTTGGTGTTTCTAGCAATGGAGTATGAGAGAGAGCTCAAGAACAGCTTGTAGTGTAGTGCCTAACTGTTCAGAGGTAGGAGAAGGGCTATTTATAGTGTTCTTCGAAATATGGCCGTTGGTCACTTGCCACCTCAGTTTTCTCCCGACAAACCTGGTCAACCGGACCAATGACCGGATTGCCCGGTGCAGAGGCCGGTCGGACCGGACCAGGGACCGGACCTGCCGGTCCAGACCGGACGGTAGACCGGAGACACTTTGCGACGTCCAGGGGCTCCTCCGGTTGGCGCCCGATTGGCGGCCGGTCGACCGGACCGCACGCCAGGCCCGCCGGTCGGTAGGCCGGCTGACCGGTCGGAAAACCGGATCTGTTAGGTGCACGTTTGGAGCCCGGTTGGCGCCCGGTTGACCGGGCCGCACACCGGACTGGCCGGTTGGGGGGCAGGCTGACCGGTCGGCAAACCGGATTTCTGCTGTAGACCCCTTTTCGATTGTTGTTGAAGTGGGGGGTCTCCTTTAGCCTTCTTGTTCCTTTGATACACCATTTATGCCTCTTTGCCTAATACCTGAGATTATCCTTATAAACGTATTAGGCCAAATACTCTAGCACGGTGTCATTGTTACCAAAATAATCCCCCAATCCCGCCTGCATGATATTCTCTGCTTCTGACTTCACTATGGACCAAAAGTCTCTTGATGTCAACACAGAACAGAGCTTCAGGCCGCTCACTTCGGAACCAAACGGTCGGAATAAAAGCATGGGTGCGCGCGACCGAATACCACCCGATTCAATGAACTCCAGGCAAAAGATGCACTGTTACATTCGCTGTCGGAGCATTCCAGAACTCATCACTCCAGCTAGATGAAGAAAGATCGGCATCCGGAACGTCTTCATCTTCGCGAAAGAAGAACCCTAGGACCACCACCATGAAAGCCGGAACGTCTGGGCCCCACGCCGCCGCCATGGCTGGGAACCACGGTCCATCTTTCTCCTCCAACCCGGTCGATGGAGGCCGGCAGCCGTCGGGATAGCGGCTACGCACGCCCACGACGTGGAGACGGTCGGCTGCTGCCCGCCAGGAAAGCCTGGCCGAGCCTCAATGCCGCCGCCTCGCGACCATGTATCTTGCCACCGCTGCCCGATCCCGCTGCCGCCCTTCCTCCCCGCCAAGATCCGCGACACCACCACGTCCCCCGCCATGATCCGGGTGATGTAGCCGAAGGCCACCACCACCAGACCCTCTTTCCACCGTCGCCGCCCCTGAAGGACCCCACCTCCACGTGAAGGGGAGTCTATGGGCGCGCCACCATCGCCCCTGCCTTTGGCAGCCGGACGGGGCCGCCACCGCTGATCTCGACGACGGCAGCGGCCAGGAGGAGGGAGATCGGCCAGCCTCTGGCTAGGGTTTGGGTCGTCGCCCGGAGCCCCCTCGCGCGAGACGACCCGAGGCGAAGATCGGGTGGGGAGGGAGGAGAGGGGGTGTGAGGGGTCGGTGGTGGAGGGTGGGCAGCGGCGCCGGGAGAGAGGGTGGGCACCGGCTAGGGTGGAGGGGCAGCTAGGGTGGAGGGGCGGCTCAGCATATTCCATGACAGAAATATAAATTGGTAGATCTTGCCGGAGAAACATATGCTAGAAGTCAAGTGCAGGTGGTGATCGATGTGGTTGTATTTCCTTTGGCCTCACAAAGCCAAGACCAAATGAAAGGTCTACTCGTGCGGAAATTTTATTTTAATCTAGGGTGGGTGTATATGCTCCTGCTATTGGGAAAATATTTAAAATATTGAAAAGAAAGCTGAACAAAAATTTGACGCGTACATATCGACATTCCATATGTGCGTGCTAGTTTTCGCCGAAAATTGATATTTTTGTGTCATGTGTAAAAAAGGATACACATGACACAAAAAATGACGACCTTTTGTGAAAAAAATTTGCGAACACATAGAACATTAAAATGTAGTGCTAAAATCTAATTAATATATGGTGTACAAGCTTTTGCTATTGGAAAAAAATATTTTAAATATTAAAAAAATCTGAATTTTTTTTTGGCGCGTACACCTCAACGCTCTATATGTGCACGCCAAGTTTCTCGTAAAATTGATAATGTTTGTGATGTGTTCTGACAAATATGCCAGAGAATTGTAATGGTACCTGACAAAGACATACTTGAGCAGTGTGTTTGGCAAACGCCATATTTTCCCTTGTTTGTGTCATGCATAAAGAAGATAAAAAAATATCCATGCAGAGAGATTTTTTTAGCACCGAAAATTATCTTTTTTGACATGACACAAAAACTATCGATTTTTTTGTGAAACAACTTTACGAACAAATAAACATTAAGAGATGAACGCACATAAACATTAAGATGAACGTGTGACATTTTTTGTCAGATTTTTCAACATTTTGAAATAATTCAAAAGTAAATTTAAAAATCAGGAGCATCTGCTCATGGGAGCCAAAACGAGCCGCGTCCCTACTCTTGCGGCATTACAATAGTCCCCGGCGAGGCTCCAAAACGCACCTCGTTTTTAGTGTTGGAAATAATAAAACTCAAGGTAGAGACATTATTTCAGAAGACCGTGTGTTTCTTTCTTGCCAAATCTTCTATGGCACCAACGTAGCAATCGAAGCTATGGCTTTTCTCGATTTCCCTTCCTTACGAATCATCTCCGATTTCTCTTGCTTACATCATCTCCCCTCACCACTCTTTGAAGGGACACGTGGGTTGCCAACTATTTGGCTCCACATTGTGAAGCACGAGCCATTCCTTCACTTTGGACCATATACAGATATTGAACCGGTATTTGAAGAGGAGGTGTGAGGCTGTTTCTTGTGCGTGGTTACAAAGCCTGCATTGCTCACAATTAGGCCGTCCCCTTCTATCAATTCTATCCGCCGTTCATATTCTATTTTGAATGACCAGCCAAGCAAAAATCTTCCTTTGGTGGTGCCAATGTGCCCATGTTTTCCAAACCAAGGATGTCACATGGAGAACTTGTTTGTCCAAAAAAGTTGCATTTTGTAAGCAGACTTACACGAGTGCATCCATCATTTGTGAGCTTCCAGACAACTGAATTTGAATTGTTGGAATCCATGTGCACCGATGGCAGCATCTACCAAAAGGTTGTAAAATTGCACGATGTGATCAAAAGAGAGGCTATCATGTGTGTTCACGGTTTACGTGGGTAACCCAATGGCCATCTTCCAAAGCTTTGGTAACATGCTCTCCTTCTTTTTCGAGCATTTGAAAATGAGGGGGGCGATGTCCTTTGATCGCATTCCATTGAGCCATGGAGCTTCCCAAAAGAGATCTTTCGTTCCATTTCCTATGGTAACTTTTGTAGCCGCCACAAACAGATGTTGAGGCGTGCAAGGGGCCTCCAGGCCAATCCATGGCTTGGTATCATCATTCCACTAATAGCATAACCATTGCATGAGTAGGGCCGCGGCAAATTTTTGGAGATTGATGATCCCAAGCCCTCTATGTTCCTTTGGCTTGAACACCGTCTCCCAATCAACCTTGCACTTTCCTCCGGAAACCTTGTCACAAGCAGCTCAAAGAAAATCCATTCTTTTATCAATTTTCATGAGGACCTCTATGGGGATGTTGAGTACGGTGATGAAATATATGTAAATGTTGGTGAGCACGGACTTCACAAGAGTTGTGGGGCCGGCCATGGTGACATGCTTTCCAAGCCACATGACAAATTCGGTCATTTGTCTTCCAAAGGTTCAAAGTGAATTCTCTTTTTTTTCATAGAAAGTGGAAGCCCAAGATACTTCATTGGGAAGCTCGTGCAGGAAGCCGAAAAAGCTTGAAGAATGTTGTCAAAGTCAATTCCCACACATCTTATAGGAGCAACTTGGCTTTTTGCGCAATTCGCTACAAGACCGGTGACCTCACTGTATTGATATTTGGTGGAAGCTAGGAAATTGATGTCGTCTTTGTGATTATTGTCCACACTATTTCCTGTCTCAAAGAGCTGGAGCCAGCGCGCCTCCATCGCCCTCCCTCTATAGATATAGGACACGAGCACGACCAGCTCGTGAAAGGAAGAAAAGTAAATTCTGCCCTTCACAAGACTTCAGGTTTTAGAAAAGAAACATGAAAGTGGAATTGTTTAGCAGTACGAGCACATGCATAGAAATGGAGAGCGAACCTATGAACGCCATTCTGGTCCACAGACTCCCTCTATATATGAAGGCATCGAATCAAACTATATGACATCCTACTCGGATAAAATAACCTTGCATCTTCCAGATACGCCGCAAAAGTAATCACTAGCAGCCAGCGGCTTGCAATCATTCAGAGTAAATTCCAGTTTTTACCCCCTGGTTTAATATTTTTGACATTAATTATCCCATTTCACTATTTTTTATTCGTATTACCCCATTTAGCGGAACTATTACCAATTTTTACCCTCCCTAAAATTTTACACGGGATTTGTCCTGTGAGTGCATCACAGTTTTTTTCCGGTTTCTTCCTGCATCCGAAGAAACGTTGAACCTAAAGTTTTGCCTATAACTACAACCTTGTATGTGTCGTGGCCTTCCGTTGTAGGTATATAATGATGTGTACGTGTATGTGACTGATGAGCCAGCATCTTAGTATATGTTGTTGCTATTGGTATAATGTTGTGCTTCAACATTTAGAAATAAATTTACTTGGTCTGGTGTCATTGCCTTGCCTCTGAAACGGCTAGTGGCCATATCGATTTGTTCCCTACCATCATTTGATTGCTACATCAAAATAGTGTATACGTACACACTATGACTATAAAAAAGTAGAGCGTGGCTCGATGATCACACCGATTTGGGAGTGGAAACATTCGCCGGGGGAAAAAGAGCGACGTCGCCTACCATGTGTACCTGACAAACGGACTGACCTAGCAAATAGCTCTCAGATTTTTAAAAGGGGTAAAAGCTGGCAAAACTTCTGCTAAATGGGATAATACAGATGAATAATTGTAAAATGGGGTAATTACTGTCAGAAATATGAAATTAGGGGGTAAAAGCCGGAATTTACTCTTTTCCAAAAAGGTGCTAAGCATGTACTTGGAACAAGGGCGATTCCAGCACAATTCTGTCACAGAAGAGAATGGGACAAGAAAAGCATGCTGTGAAGTGTGATCTACGGTTTCAGGCTTCAGCACTCCATAAAATCACATCACACAATGCCTCCCACGAAATAAGGGAAAACTACAGTACATTACATCATATGATAATACCAAAATGCTGCAGCCGGACCTCATCGGCCAGCTCAACCGAAGCTCGAGCTCCCAACATTGAGTAACTTGCTGATGTTTCATGCACGCGTTAGAAGAACACCTCGGGACTACTGAAGTTTGACATCTACAGGAAAATCAACTACAGTATATATACAGGCACGGCCTACCCCAGCAGAAAGACATGTAAGCAATACTAGTTGACCACAGCAGATTAACCGTTGGACTCAACAAGGCAAAATTCGCACCGCGTAAGCAGAAGCGGACGAGTTACTGGGTCGTGCATGACGGGAAACCTGCCAGGTTAATGGGCTAACAGCAGTTGTTCATGTGCATATCCACAAGACAACGGGTAGTATCACAATACACATATGGGTATGAGTTTCAGAACGAACACCATCACTGAAACGGTGGGATTTTGTTCTTCTACGGGCCTTTCTCGCCGTCAGCCGACAGTGTGACGAGTGTACCTGCTGCATACGCGATGGTGCTACTCTCATCAACACCTGTTCTGGGGAAGTTCTTGTTTTCTCCACATTGTGCTGCTGGATGCTTTGGAGCCACATTCTCTGCGCGCAACAGGTAAGATGTTTTAGTGAGTATAGAAACAAGGCATCGTGTAATGCGTGTAAGAACATATTCTCAAGCTGCATACTCTGGCTGGGAGTGTTCCACTGTGTAGTTGCCAAATTTGAAGGACAATCAGGGCCTTGCTGAGCTGAACTTGGCGTTAGGCACTCATTGCGTGACGTAACAACACTCTTCTCTTTTGGTAAAGGACTTGATGACAGAGGTTCAAAGATCACAGGGACCACGTTTGCTGCACTGGAATGGTGGGCTTCAGGCATGGTGATTTTTGCAGGAACTTCGGGCATCTTGCCACGGAGGTGAGGCGCCATACTTCTTGGCGCAGAGCCTGGGTGTGGTGCTGCCATACTTCTTGGTGCACCGAGCTCACGAAATGCCTTACCGCGGAGGTGATGCGCCATACTTCTTGGCGGAGAGAGATAAGGTGCCATACTTCTTGGTGCACTGATTTCAGGCTCCATACTTTTTGCTGCAGATAACTGAGGGGCTTGACACACTACGCCTGGAGTTGCAGCAACAATGCCCTGAGCATCTGTCGATGATGAGTATCTGTGTTCCCTACTGGGCACAAGGGATCCCTGGGCTTCAGTTGTCATACTTGGCACAACAGAATGTAGGCCTTCCATACTGGGAGATGAGGAGTTTCCATGTGTTGGTCTTGATACGTCAGAGTCATGGCCTCTAGAAGAACTTTGTGAGAGGAGATCATGACCATTATATTTCATTCTTGGTCCAGCAGCATCCCAGACATTAACACCGCGCAACACACTCCTTACTAGGGCATCACGACCTAGAGGTGCCTCTACTGGTGCAAGAGGATCTTGGCTGTTAGTACATTGGGGTGAAGAGCTTTCAGAACAAATACTTAGGGTGGGGGAATGCTGTCCTTTGAGAGCTGCATTTGTCACATGAGAACGTCCAAATGTGGAATTTACTGGACCATCATGACTAGGAGTTGCAGACTCAACATCCATATTTCTTGTCCAAATGGAGACAGATTCCGGTGTTCTACTTGTAGGAGAACTGACCATTTTTTCAGAAGAGTTGTACCATAGTGATGGCTGCAATAGGAGGGAAATAGTTAGGAACAGAAACATGCATGGACAAGCCAACAACTTGCAGAGACAAGGACTAAATATAATAGTATTTACAAAAATGGGAATCATACATACAAACTACTGAGTGACATACTAGAACCTCTGACACCATTGAAGGGTAGAGAGTGGAAATATTGCAATGACTATAATATTGATTTGTCATTTGGGAAAACATCATGAAATAAAGCTTTCCAAGAAGATGCATACACATTGTGAGGCGGAGAAGGTAAATAGGATGCCAACTTTGTCGAACAGTACATATCCCTTCGTTTCACAATATAAGGATGTACTTCCAGTGCCCATATTTGAGCTTTGACCATAATTTGGTAATGCTTACAAAACCATAATTATGAGAAACTGCTTTATAATACAAATCCAATGGTGTCTATTTTGTGTAAGATAACAACAATTATTATTGGACTAAATGTTGGTCAAAGCACAAATTTGGACAATCAAAATACACCTTACAAGTTCAAACAGGAAGTAGTACTACACAAAGAAGCTAATAATAACTATGCCATCAAGAGTTCAGCAACAGCTAATTTTTTAGACGTTTAGGAGACCATTAATTCCATATGAATAATTAAAAATATCTACAAACTAAAATTTGATATTCTTACTTTTATTCAAAAAAAAATTGCACGAATCTCTAAAGGCTTGTCTCACTTCCTTGGACCCAAGGTATGGGTTAGTCATAATTTAGCTAATGTTAGCTCTCTCATTGACACACTTATTGTGGCAAGCCAGACATCTTGCAGAATTTACTCCTACTACAGTGGTCATCAAATGTGCACTTATATACAGTATACTGCCAGAGTAACTTACGCTGTACTTCAGTTTCGTCAAGGTATCCAGAAGTAATTCCTCTCCAACTATTATCATCATTCTCTTGACCATTTCATCACGAGTAATCTTATTTTCCTGTGCAATAAAAATGTGTTTGAATGAACACCCAGAAGTAAACTGACTGCAAAATTCAATGATAATTGACAACTGAACTGTAAAATTGCCAAGCTAGCAACACCTTCAACTCCTCATAGTGGCGGTAGAGCAATTCCCTTGCTAAACACGATATACTGTCTTGAATTGCTTCAAAGAGAACTCTGAATGAGATCCATGGAGAGGTTGGCCCTTCATTAGTTCGGCACAGTACCTACATACAGGTGAAGAGTCCCGTTTCAACAAAAAAAAAACATACAGATCATAGTTGAAAGAATTATTAGTTATATTAGTTTATGATAGTACTAGAAGTGCTCCTTTGATCACATAAAGGAACAAAGAGCAGTAGTGTTAAACTAAAATTTTGACATGCATTCTCACAAATGCTAATACTCTGAAATGCATTCAAGTGAATAGCATGTTATACCCTATAGCTCCAATTGGAAAGTAAGAAAATAAGAGTTGAAGGCGACTCACAGGTTGAAGAATAGAAAGATCGACTTTCACTTCTTTTGGAGGTGGGCGCAACCACAAACCCTTCAAGCTAAGAAAATACTCTGAAAATAAGTACAGTAAAGTGGATCACTAATTTAACCCATGTAGATATACATGAACAGAACACTAAACGCCTAATATTACCTTGAACTTTTGGAGCAAGCCTGAAACTTATAAGATATTCCAAAGAAATATGAGTTCCTAGATGTGATGGCCACATTACATAATAGTTTGGGTTTGAGCAATTATCAACGCCCGAATCATAAATGCGTAGAAACTCCTCCTGTGAACCTGGTTTGATAACTCCTGTGTTGCCCAATATGGCTCGGCACAGCAGCATATACTGTACCCCTTTTTCGTCAACATCACAAAAGCCCACACTGCGAAATGATGAAATGTTATAAACCCTCCAGTAATGTGCAACTAAGCAGAACATTAAAACTATCTAATGAAACAAGAACCTGGTGAAGGCACGGTTTTCGGGTGACAGATAAATGCCAGCGCCAATTTCAGTCTCATGAGTGATCTTTTCAGTGCTAAGAAGACCATTAGTTATAACACTGACGATGTCTTGCTTTCCAGATCCAAGCCATCCATATCTAGCAATTGCAGTGCCAGATTTCTGTCCTGTCAACCTCATCTGTCTTTCGAAAGCTTCAAGTCTACACTGTGCAGTGATATCCTTTGGGGAGTACCGATGAATATGAAGAATGTTGTTAGGCACTGCAAATGAACCCATACCAGAGAGGAACAGATTCTGAACAAACATAAAGCTTTCGCTACCTCTTTCAACATGTACAATCTTCTTACGCAATACATTCAGAGCAGAAGAATTCTGTAAAACTGGAGGGCTGGCTTCAAGCATAACTTGTTTTGCAACATCAGATGGAGGCTTCATGACATTACCGCCCAGAACACCTTGTGCACCACCTTTACCAACACCCGTGCCTAGTCTTGTGGATTCATCAACTTCCTCATCAAAGAATGAAGACGGAAAAGACCACTTGTTAGTGCCATCAAGCCATGCGACAGATCGTTGTTTTCTTGTATTTAGGTTCACCAAGGTCATCGATAAGAAATCAACCAGAAGAGGCTGGTCATCCATCACAACAACGACACTAGATTTGTCTTCTTTGAATGCATCAACAATAGATTTCACTACTTTGTCAGGAAAATCACACCAAGAACCTTGTCTGTAGAACACAACACGACTTGGCACTCCACTTTTCAGGTAATTAACGCAATCATTAGCCAGATTAGGTTGACTGTGGCAACTGTGAGCAGGCTTAGAAGATGCATTCTCCTTTTCAACACGACCAGACTTAGATTTTTTCTGCAAGAAATCATCAACAGGCTTGCGCTTCGGGCACAAAGCATTTGACTTTTGCGTTGGATCCATTGATGCGTTAGTTCCTGATAGAAAAACAAAGAGACATGGAAATGGGTAACCTTAATATCATACACAATATGCAAGTCTTCCTTTACTTCATAAAAAAGAGTAACACAATCATGTAAAGTAACAGTAAATGTACACCACTACAAGTATGGAATACATCAGAGAGTTAATCAGCACCAGTTTGCAAACGGAATTGGACTTCAGCAGAGCACATCTCAAAAGACTAGATATTGAAATGGTTCAGATACAGGCCTCATCATTCAGTGGATGCATTCTCTACACTTCTAAAGAGCAATGCAGTAAAAGTAATCAAGTACTTGTCTGTGCCATCTTTTGATATATAATTCAATATACAGGGGTAGAGAATACAAGTCATCGGCAGTCTGACTATGCTTCTCAATGAGGAACAGATTATTCTGGAACTTAATTCCTTCCAGTGGAGTAGCGAACACAAGCTATTGAGTTTTAAAGCTCCCAATTATTCTTGTACAATGTATCTTACAGAAGCCATCTTCATCAGAGGAGCAGAGGTCAATGACAGCTAAATGAATTTTCAGTTGAACAGTCTCTTGTAAACAGAGGAATAATCATGCAGTTGGAAGGAAATATTTGATACCGAAAGATAATCTAGAACTAACAATTACCCGTCAAAGAAAATTTCTGGCAGAATGACTATCTTAGATGTAGCTTTACGGCGCATTTCATGTTTGCATAATCAAATAAACATTAAAAAAGTTTCGAATTTATTTAAACAGAGAAACTAGGAAATAAAACAGTCCAGCGTTCTTATAAAAGGAAACTTCATCTACAGTGAGATTTTTCTTGAAAATCAACACTTCCTGACCGCCAGCGTTTCAGCGCATATATATACACCAGCGCGAGCAATAAAAAAGGGAAATTTCTTGTAACAGAGTAGCAAAGTAGCGTCTACATGATATTTTCTTGCGTATCTGCTGGGGAAAAGAACAAGCCCTACTTCGAATGAAACTAAAATGAGAAAAAGAAGAAGAGAGCAGATTTTTTTCCGAACAGTTAAAGGATCCGTATCACTGCCGTATGAGCAGCCAGACCGAAAATTCTTACATCGACAAGCAAGCAAACCGGGTGTCGCGGCGAAGTGGCTGTGAGGGATGGTGAGAGGGCACGAGAGGAGGAGGAGGAGGAGGAGCAGGGCCTTACAGCTGACACGGAAGAGGGAGGGGCGCGCTGATCAAGGACCCGCCGCCACAGGTGGCGCGGGCAGGCGGCGGTAGAAGTGGCGGGCGCGGTTAATAGGGCGGCGACGGCGGCACCCTCTCCGGTGAGTCGACGGCAGCGTCGTCAGACATGAGGGGCGGGTTTGTCGCGGCGGGGTTGGAGAGGTCGGCGTCGGAGGCGAAATAGAGGAGAGGGACTGGACGTGGTAGGGCCCTTGTTAGGCCGAGCGAATATCTGGCCCATTAGCGTGCGTGTTTCTTTTGTCTCAAAACAAAATCAAAACTTATTTTTTTATATGGAACACAGAAAAAAATGTACTTCTGAAATTTGATTACATAATTTTTTAGCATTTCAAAATGTGTTTTCACACGATGGATTCATATCCACCACTGAGCCTAATTAGACCCCCCCCCCCGCGAGGCAGTACTAAAATCAGGCGGCGAGTTGTGTATGTGCCTTTGCTGCTTTTGTGGAAGTTCGTGTGCGGAACACACAATCCCTTGCATCGTCATCGGATAATACCTTCCGTCAGCGTGTCCATTAGACAAGCGCTGCCCAAAGAGACATCTCCCTCAGCTTGCTGCTACGCCCACCTCCAAGCCCGAGCTCCCATCCTCGGCAGCTGTTTCAAAATTTAAAATTGTTTAAATTTTGAAAAATTCAAAATTAAAAATTGTTCAAAACAAAAAATGTTTGGAATTTTTTTTAAAATGTTCAAAATTAAAAACTGTTCAAAATTTTAAAAATCAAAATATAAAGATGTTAAAAAACGGACGGGCAAAAAGCAGGAAAACCGAGGAACCCACAAAAACCTGATAAAACAACAGAACCGAACAAACCAAAAACCAGAAGACCACAAAACAAAACCGCCCTCGCTATGGGCCTGGCCTAGTGCGCGCTCCACTCAGGTAGCCCTGGCGATCAGGGCCGCATTGAGCAGCGAATATGATTTTGCTTGAGCGAATATCTAGCTCATTAGCATGCGTCGTGTGGCCGTGAATTTCTTCTTTTAACATGGAACACAGTCATTCCATTAACTCACCCGCACCAGCGTCGCCAGCTCATGGGCTGGCTTATTACATGACCGAGGTACATAGACAATGCGATACTCTACTTCACTTCACTTCATGGAATAGAGCTCCAAGGGGCGCATCCTCATAAGGGCATCTCCAGCGGCGCGACGCAAACGGACGCTGAGCGACCGTTTGTGTTCGCCGTGACCGGAAATGCGTCTGCCACTACCTCTAGCGGCGCGACGCATAGTGACCGGACCGTCCGTGGAGACGCAAACCTGACCCAAATATGCACCAGGTTTGCGTCTCTGCGGACGCTAAACGGACGCGCAAAGTGTCCGCTCGGTCCTCGCACGGGCCCGCCTGGCAGGGACACAACTGCTTCGTCTTCCACGGCATTACTTGCGGGCGGTGCGCTGCAGCCTTTGCAGGGCCGCGTTAATGGCGCGCCTCGCCTTCCGCGAGCGTGCGCAGCTAGGCGGCGTTGCAATGGCAGGCCATTGAAGGCGAGATGGCGTCCGAGTCTCTTAAAGGGACGCTGCCGGCGGCTATTTCCCCGACCAAACCATTGGCACTATCCACCCCACCGACGCCATGGGGAAGAAATGCTGGCCGTTTCGCAATACCAAGAACGACCACGAGTCTAGCGGCTCGCGGTCCGGCAAGAAGGCACGGGTCAGCCGGTACGTCCGCGTCGACTTCGCGCGGCAGCTATGGGAGGAAAACCAGCCGGTACCATGGCCGGACGCGAACTTGCCGGGAGGGGGCTGGTACCTCAACTCGAGGCGCGTGCCGGTTCCCCCGTGTCGCGCGAGGGCCGAGAGCGGCGGGACGAGGTGCGCCGCCGCCGAGCGATCTTGCCGCCGGATCTGCGGGAGGATCCGGCGTACGCGCTGAACTCCTACAACTGGATTTCATTCGGGTCGTGGGAGTTCGACGCGCCGCCGCGCTGGCTAACTCGGCGACGTAGACTACTTCGAGCGCGAGATCGCCGCAGAAGAAGAAGAGAACGACCAGGAGGACGCGGACGAGGACACCGACGAGGACGAAGATGAGGACGTGAACATGGCACACTACGACCACGACGACGACGGGCCGACGTGGGATCCGGAGACCCAGCCGCTGAACATTTTTGAGGAGGAGGTCATTGCCATGGCACTGGCCAACAGCGAGCAGGACGAGCTCAACGAACTCGCTTTGTGGGACTGGCTCGCAATCCAGCTCCACGTGTCAGCGCTCGCGCAGGGGAGGCCGATGATACGTCTCAAACGCATCTATAATTTCTTATGTTCCATGCTACTTTTATGATGATACTCACATGTTTTATACACATTATATGTCATTATTATGCATTTTCCGGCACTAACCTATTGACGAGATGCCGAAGAGCCGATTCTTGTTTTCTGTCTGTTTTTGGTTTCAGAAATCGTACAAAGGAAATATTCTCGGAATTGGACGAAATCAACGCCCAGGGTCTTATTTTTCCACGAAGCTTCCAGAAGACCGAGGGAGATACGAAGTGGGGCCACGAGGTGATGCCACAGTAGGGCGGCGCGGCCCAGGTCCTGGCCGCGCGGCCCTAGCGTGTGGGCCCCTCGTGACGCCCTCTGACCTGCCTTTCCGCCTACTTAAAGCCTTCGTCGCGAAAACCTCAGTACCGAGAGCCACGATACGGAAAACCTTACTGAGACGCCGCCGCCGCCAATCTCATCTCGGGGGATTCAGGAGATCGCCTCCGGCACCCTGCCGGAGAGGGGAATCATCTCCCGGAGGTCTCTTCATCGCCATAATCGCCTCCGGATCGATGTGTGAGTAGTCCACCCCTGGACTATGGGTCCATAGCAGTAGCTAGATGGTTGTCTTCTCCTCATTATGCTATCATGTTAGATCTTGTGAGCTGCCTATCATGATCAAGATCATCTATTTGTAATCCTACATGTTGTGTTTGTTGGGATCCGATGAATATTGAATACTATGTCAAGTTGATTATCAATCTATCATATATGTTATTTATGTTCTTGCATGCTCTCCGTTGCTAGTAGAGGCTCCGGCCAAGTTGATACTTGTGACTCCAAAAGGGAGTATTTATGCTCGATAGTGGGTTCATGCCTCCATTAAATGCGGGACGAGTGACGAGAAAGTTCTAAGGTTGTGGATGTGCTTGTTGCTACTAGGGATAAAACATCGATGCTTTGTCTAAGGATATTTGTGTTGATTACATTACGCACCATATTTAATGCAATTATCTGTTGTTTGCAACTTAATACTTGGAGGGGTTCGGATGATAACTCTGAAGGTGGACTTTTTAGGCATAGATGCATGCTCGGATAGCGGTCTATGTACTTTGTCGTAATGCCCCGATTAAATCTCATAGTACTCATCATGATATATATATGTGCATTGTTATGCCTTCTTTATTTGTCAATTGCCCAACCGTAATTTGTTCACCCAACATCTGTTTATCTTATGGGAGAGACACCACTAGTGAACTGTGGACCCCGGTCCTATTCTTTACATCTGAAATACAATCTACTGCAATTGTTCTTTACTGTTCTTCGCAAACAATCATCATCATCCACACTATACATCTAATCCTTTGTTTACAGCAAGCCGGTGAGATTGACAACCTCACTTATACGTTGGGGCAAAGTACTTTGATTGTGTTGTGTAGGTTCCACGTTGGCGCCGGAATCCCTGGTGTTGCGCCGCACTACACTCCGCCACCAACAACCTTCACGTGCTCCTTGACTCCTACTGGTTCGATAACCTTGGTTTCTTACTGAGGGAAAACTTGCTGCTGTACGCATCACACCTTCCTCTTGGGGTTCCCAACGGACGTGTGTCTTACACGCCATCAAGCATTTTTTCTGGCGCCGTTGCCGGGGAGATCAAGACACACTGCAAGGGGAGTCTCCCACATCCAATCTCTTTACTTTGTTTTTGTCTTGTTTTACTTTATTTTATTTACTGATTTGTTTGCTCTTATATCAAAAACACAAAAAAATTAGTTGCTAGTTTTACTTTATTTACTGTCTTGTTCTCTATATCGAAAACACACAAAAAATTAGTTACTTGCATTTACTTTATCTAGTTTGCTTTATTTACTACTGCTAAAATGGGTACTGTTGAGAATACTAAGTTGTGTGACTTCACTAGCACAAATAATAATGATTTCCTATGCGCACCTATTGCTCCACCTGCTACTACAGCAGAATTCTTTGAGATTAAACCTGCTTTACTAAATCTTGTTATGAGAGAGCAATTTTCTGGTGTTAGTTCTGATGATGCTGCTGCCCATCTTAATAATTTTGTTGAACTATGTGAAATGCAAAAGTATAAGGATGTAGATGATGACATTATAAAATTGAAATTGTTTCCTTTCTCCTTAAGAGGAAGAGCTAAAGATTGGTTGCTATCTCTCGCCTAGAAATAGTATTGATTCTTGGACTAAATGTAAGGATGCTTTTATTGGTAGATATTATCCTCCCGCTAAAATTATATCTTTGAGAAGTAGCATAATGAATTTTAAGAAATTAGATAATGAACATGTTGCTCAAACATGAGAGAGAATGAAATCTTTGGTAAAGAATTGCCCAACCCATGGACTGACTACTTGGATGATCATCCAAACCTTTTATGCAAGACTGAATTTTTCTTCGTGGAATCTATTGGATTCAGCTGCTGGAGGTACCTTTATGTCCATTACTTTGGGGGCGGCAACAAAGCTTCTTGATGATATGATGATGAATTACTCTGAATGGCACACGGAAAGAGCTCCACAAGGTAAGAAGGTAAATTCTGTTGAAGAAACCTCTTCCTTGAGTGATAAGATTGATGCTATTATGTCTATGCTTGTGAATGGTAGATCTAATATTGATCCTAATAATTTTCCTTTAGCTTCATTGGTTGCCCAAGAAGAACATGTTGATGTGAATTTCATTAAAAGTAATAATTTCAACAACAATGCTTATAGGAATAATTTGGGTAACAACTATAGGCCATATCCTTCTGCTAATGGTAATGGTTATGGTAATTCTTATGGGAATTCTTACAAAAATAATAGGAGTGTACCCCCTGATCTTGAAGCTATGCTTAAAGAATTTATTAGTACACAAACTGCTTTGAACAAATCTGTTGAAGAAAAGCTTGATAAAATTGATATTCTTGCTTCTAAGGTTGATAGACTTGCCTCTGATGTTGATCTTTTAAAATTGAAAGTTATGCCTAATAAGGATAATGAAAATAAAATTGTTACTACAGCAAACGCCATCCAAGTTCGAATTAATGAGAATATTAGATTGATGGCTGAATTGCATGCTAGGTGGGAAAGAGAAGAAAATGAAAAACTAGCTAAAGAGAATAATGTAGCTAAAGTTTGGACTATTACCACCACTAGTAATGATAATGCTTCACATGTTGCTACACCTCCTACTATCAATGGTAAAATAATTGGTGTTGGCAATGTTTCTACTCCTAGTGCAAAGCGTGCAAAATTACCTGAAACTGCTAAAACTGCTGAAACTGATAAAACTGCTGAAATTTTTCAAAATATTGGGGACAATGATCCCATTGCTGTAGGTCATAATGATTTAGATTTTGATGATTGTCACATCTCTGAAGTTATAAAGTTCTTACAAAAACTTGCTAAAAATCCCAATGCTAGTGCTATAAATTTGGCCTTTACAAAACATATTACAAATGCTCTCATAAAAGCTAGAGAAGAGAAACTAAAACTTGAAACCTCTATTCCTAGGAAGTTAGAAGATGGTTGGGAGCCCATCATTAAGATGAGGGTCAATGATTTTGATTGTAATGCTTTATGTGATCTTGGTGCAAGTATTTCTGTTATGCCTAAGAAAATTTATGATATGCTTGACTTGCCACCATTGAAAAATTATTATTTGGATGTTAATCTTGCTGATAATGCTATAAAGAAACCTTTGGGGAGGATTGATAATCTTGCCACCATGTTGATTTTGTTGTCTTGGATATTGAATGCAATGCATCTTGTCCCGTTATATTGGGAAGACCTTTTCTTCGAACTGTTGGTGCTACCATTAATATGAAGGAAGGTAATATTAAATATCAATTTCCTCTCAAGAAAGGTATGGAACACTTCCCTAGAAAGAGAATGAAGTTGCCTTATGATTCTATTATTAGAACAAATTATGATGTTCATGCTTCATCTCTTGATAATACTTGATTCACACTTTCTGCGCCTAGCTGAAAGGCGTTAAAGAAAAGCGCTTATGGGAGACAACCCATTATTTTACTTCTGCACTTTTGTTTTATATTTGAGTCTTGGAAGTTGTTATTACTGTAGAAACCTCTCCTTATCTTTATTTTATTGCATTGTTGTGCCAAGAAAAGTTTTTGATAGTAAAGTCAATACTAGATTTGGATTACTGTGCAGGAACAGATTTCTTGCTGTCACGAAATTGAGCCGCCCCTGCTGTTGAAAATTTATAAAAATCTGCCAATTTACGTGCGTGATCCTCAGATATGTACGCAAATTTCATTCAATTTGGGCATTTTCATCTGAGCAAGTCTGGTGCCTCAAAAAAATTCGTCTTTACGGACTGTTCTGTTTTGACAGATTCTGCCTTTTATTTCGCATTGCCTGTTTTGCTATGTTTGATGGATTTCTTTGTTCCATTAACTTTCAGTAGCTTTGTGCAATGTCCAGAAGTGTTAAGAATGATTATGTCACCTCTGAATATATGAATTATACACTGACCCTCTAATGAGTTTGTTTTGAGTTTGGTGTGGAGGAAGTTTTCAAGGGTCAAGAGAGGAGGATGATACAATATGATCAAGAAGAGTGAAAAGTCTAAGCTTGGGGATGCCCCCGTGGTTCATCCCTGCATATTTTAAGAAGACCCAAGCGTCTAAGCTTGGGGATGCCCAAGGCATCCCTTCTTCATCGACAACTTATCAGGTCACCTCTAGTGAAACTATATTTTTATTCCGTTACATGTTATGTGCTTTACTTGGAACGTCTGTTTGTTTTTGTTTTGTTTTTGTTTGAATAAAGTCGGATCCTAGCATTCCTTGATTGGGAGAGGTACACGCTCTGCTGTTTCGTATGAACACATGTGTTCTTAGCTTTATTCTTAATGTTCATTGCGAAAGTTGAACTATTTCATTCATTGTTATATGGTTGGAAACGGAAAATGCCGCATGTGGTAAATGGTATAATGTCTTGAATAATGTGATACTTGGCAATTGTTGTGCTCATATAGATCATGTTTAAGCTCTTGCATCATGTACCTTGTACCCATTAATGAAGAACTACATAGAGCTTGTTAAAATTTGGTTTGCATGATTGATCTCTAGAGTCTAGATATTTTCTGGTTAAGGTGTTTGAACAATAAGGAGATAATGTAAAGTCTTATAATACCTAAAATATGTTCATATGTGAGCTTTGCTGCACCTTTTACACTTGAGTTTGCTTCAAACAACCTTGCTAGCCTAGCCTTGTATTGAGAGGAATTCTTCTCGTGCATCCAAATCCTTGAGCCAGATACTATGCCATTTGTGTCCACCATACCTACCTACCACATGGTATTTCTCTGCCATTCCAAAGTACATTACTTGAGTGCTACCTTTAAAATTCTATTCTTTGCCTTCACAATATATAGCTCATGGGAAAATAGCCTTAAAAACTATTGTGGTGAAGAATATGTACTTATGTGTCTTATTTCTTAATAAGTTGCTTGTTGCGCGGTAACCATGTTTCTGGGGACGCCATCAACTCTTTTACCTTTGTTGAATATCATGTGAGTTGCTATGCATGTTCGTCTTGTCTGAAGTAAGGGCGATTTTCATGATCAAATGGTTTGAGTATGCATATTGTTAGAGAAGAACATTGGGCCGCTAACTAAAGCCATGATTCATGGTGGAAGTTTCAGTTTGGACAATTAATCCTCAATCTCTTAAGAGAATTTTAACTGTTGTTGAATGCTTATGCATTAAAGAGGAGTCCATTATCTGTTTTCTATGTTGTCCCGGTATGGATGTCTAAGTTGAGAATAATCAAAAGCGAGAAATCCAATGCGAGCTTTCTCCTTAGACCTTTGTACGAGCGGCATAGAGGTACCCCTTTCGACACTTGGTTGAAACATATGCTATGCAATGATAATCCATGTTAATCCAAGCTAATTAGGACAAGGTGCGAGCACTATTGGTATACTATGCATGAGGCTTGCAACTTATAGGATATCTTATACATAACACATATGCTTTATTACTACCGTTGACAAAATTGTTTCTTGTTTTCAAAATGAAAAGCTCTAGCACAAAAATAGTAATCCATGCTTCCTCTCGCGAAGGGCCTATCTTCTACTTTATTGTTGAGTCAGTTTGCCTACTTCTTTCTATCCCAGAAGCAAACACTTGTATCAACTGTGTGCATTGATTCTTACATGTTTACCTATTGCACTTGTTATATTACTTTGTGTTGACAAATTATCCATGAGATATATATATGTTGAAGTTGAAAGCAACCGCTGAAACTTATATCTTCCTTTGTGTTGCTTCAATGCCTCTACTAAGAATTTATTGCTTTATGAGTAACTCTTATGCAAGTCTTATTGATGCTTGTCTTGAAAGTACTATTCATGAAAAGTCTTTGCTATATGATTCATTTATTTACTCATTATCTTCATCATTGCTTCGAATCGCTGCATTCATCTCATATGCTTTACAATAGTATGATCAAGATTATGATAGCATGTCACTTCAGAAATTATCTTTGTTATCGTTTACCTACTCGAGGGCGAGTAGGAACTAAGCTTGGGGATGCTTGATACGTCTCAAACGTATCTATAATTTCTTATGTTCCATGCTACTTTTATGATGATACTCACATGTTTTATACACATTATATGTCATTATTATGCATTTTCCAGCACTAACCTATTGACGAGATGCCGAAGAGCCAGTTGCTGTTTTCTGCTGTTTTTGGTTTCAGAAATTGTACAAAGGAAATATTCTCGGAATTGGACGAAATCAACGCCCAGGGTCTTATTTTTCCACGAAGCTTCCAGAAGACCGAGGGAGATACGAAGTGGGGCCACGAGGCGACGCCATAGTAGGGCGGCGCGGCCCAGGTCCTGGCCGCGCGGCCCTAGCGTGTGGGCCCGTCGTGACGCCCCCTGACCTGCCCTTCCGCCTACTTAAAGCCTTCGTCGCGAAAACCCCAGTACCGAGAGCCACGATACGGAAAACCTTATTGAGACGCCGCCGCCGCCAATCCCATCTCGGGGGATTCAGGAGATCGCCTCCGGCACCCTGCCGGAGAGGGGAATCATCTCCCGGAGGTCTCTTCATCGCCATGATCGCCTCCGGATCGATGTGTGAGTAGTCCACCCCTGGACTATGGGTCCATAGCAGTAGCTAGATGGTTGTCTTCTCCTCATTGTGCTATCATGTTAGATCTTGTGAGCTGCCTATCATGATCAAGATCATCTATTTGTAATCCTACATGTTGTGTTTGTTGGGATCCGATGAATATTGAATACTATGTCAAGTTGATTATCAATCTATCATATATGTTATTTATGTTCTTGCATGCTCTCCGTTGCTAGTAGAGGCTCTGGCCAAGTTGATACTTGTGACTCCAAAAGGGAGTATTTATGCTCGATAGTGGGTTCATGCCTCCATTAAATCTGGGACGAGTGACGTAAAGTTCTAAGGTTGTGGATGTGCTCGTTGCTACTAGGGATAAAACATCGATGCTTTGTCTAAGGATATTTGTGTTGATTACATTACGCACCATACTTAATGCAATTGTCTCGTTGTTTGCAACTTAATACCGGAGGGGGTTCGGATGATAACTCCGAAGGTGGACTTTTTAGGCATAGATGCATGCCGGATAGCGGTCTATGTACTTTGTCGTAATGCCCCGATTAAATCTCATAGTACTCATCATGATATATATATGTGCATTGTTATGCCTTCTTTATTTGTCAATTGCCCAACTGTAATTTGTTCACCCAACATCTGTTTATCTTATGGGAGAGACACCACTAGTGAACTGTGGACCCCGGTCCTATTCTTTACATCTGAAATACAATCTGTCGTTGCCTAATCGACGGTACCTCGGAGGAGGGATCCTCACGAGGAGGAGAAGAAGTAGGGGCCATAGGGCGGAGTGCACACGGGACGGTGGTCCGCGAGTTACCCAGCTTCGGAACACCTGCACGATGACAGGGCCTACCGCCGCTTGTCCGGAATTATCCGGGGCGCTTTCGCGTTGTTACAATGAGTTGTGGTTGTGCCTCTAGGGCTCCCGGGATCTGGCTTATAAAGGCGCACGGATCTAGGGTTTACATGGAGAGTCCTAGCCGGAATACAAGTTGCCTAACTACGGTACAATGTCTTGCCGTGTACGTCAAGGATCCGCCTTCCTCTAAGTACGTGCTGGATCCGGATACTTCATGGGCCGTCACGGATCCGGCCTCCTTCGTAGGTCGGTTGAGATCCGGCTTCCTGTTCCTGGGCTGGACTTCATCCTTCAGGATCTACAGCAACTAGGCCGCCCGATGGGCCACATGCCTCACCACCATCTATGGGCCACCCGGGCTTGCCGGATCTAGGCCATGCCGTTGATATACCCATAAAGTATACCCACAACAGTAGCCCCCGAAGTTCTCCGAGATTCATCATTCCTCCGACTTCATTCAACTCGGATCCGAAGAGAATCTTGAAGAACTTCAAAACTTTTACTTGATTCCGGGTTCATTCACTCGGAAATCCTTCGTCTTCAAATTAGGTATCGCAACGGAGATTTCTTTTTTCCCGCGCACAACCTCCTTTTTTCCCGCGCTAAATTTTCGCAGATGCAAATCTTCAGCCGGAAATATCGGGAGCGCATGGTTAAGTTACCTCTACGTCGTTTTACCGCACTTGACCTAAGACACGTGTCATCCATCCAACGGTGCGACCGTTCCGTTTCCACCGTTGGATCCGAATCCCGAATCTCCGCGCGCGGCCTATAAATACCCCCGCGGCTCGGTAATTCCTCATTCTTTCACCGCACCTCACCATTTCTTCTTCTTCCTCGCGCCGCGCCGCCCGTCAGATCTCATCTCCGGCGAGCTTTGCCACGGTGAGCTTCACGCGTCGCCGGCCCAGGCTTCTCCTCGTGCTAAGATTCCCACGGTTGAACGGGACATCCTGTCCGCCGCCGATTCGTGGTCACGCGAGGCGATTCCCTGCAAGTCCGGCGACCTCGACTCCACCGGAGCTCCGTCGAGCCACCGCGCCATTGACGGTACGTGCGCCGGTCCTGTAGAAGAAGTAGTAGCTGTAGTATAGATTTTCCGGTTACTCAAATTAGCTCGCATGGGTGCAGCCGGAAGCATGCCTCACGGTTCTCCTCACTGCACTGGTAGTTCTCCGAGTAACCCGGAACCCAGTGCCGTGGAACCAATTTGCCCGGATCCCATTGCGTTCCTACCACCATATGTTTCCGACATCCGGCTAGCTCAACCATTTTCCGCATCTTCCAGCACCACTCCAAGCCGGATCCCTTCCCTCAAAGAACGCCAAGAAGAACTCGAAGGTCAAGCGAGGATGGCAACCAAGGTGCAGGAAGCGGAAAACAAGAGGGCTTCTAAATCTCGGATCTGCGAAGGAGAACGGGGTCAATGGTGGCACTGTGAAACCACTGATGTGGAGCTCAGAGAGCTTCAGAACGAGGGTATGATCTCCGCCTACTGGAGCTTCATACGTGACACCGACGTCCCCAAGCCCGGAGCTGACGGAGTGGTCATGACTAAAGCTTGGGTGGAGCGCGGATTGTCGCTCCCCTGTTCAAAGTTTTTCCTCTCCATCCTCAGCACATATGGGCTCCAGCCGCACAACATCTGCCCAAACTCATACCTCCTCCTCTCCAACTTCGTTACACTTTGCGAAGGGCATCTCGGAATCCGTCCGGATGTCAAGTTATGGCAGTTCTTCTTCCGAGTGAAGAAAGAAACGAAGGAAAAAGTAATGGTGAACTGTGGGAGCATGACGTTCATGCTCCGACCTGGACGCATGTATCCACCTCATGACTCGCACGAATCCGTCCGGTACTGGAACGCCGGATGGTTCTATGAAAAGAACATCCCAGTTCCGAACGTCCACGACGGCCTGCCCAAATTCGTCAACGAGCCTCCAGAAGAACTTGCGAGCTGGAGCTTCGTTCCCTCACTCACCCAAACTCCGATCTTGGAGAAGGCGGCGCGGAGAATATCTTGGCTAGTCCATGATGGGCTAACCGGAGCTCAACTCACACTCAGCTGGTTTACCCGGCGGATCCAGCCACTGCGGCATAACGCGCGATTAATCTGCGCATACACCGGGACGGACGACCTGCTCCGGGCTACCCGCCACGACCTTCCGGCTGACTCTCTGAAAAGGAGAATCAAAACGCTCGTGAAGATAGGCCAACCGGTCCCGGAATTGATCAAGGATATCTACACAAACGACCAGTGTCCTCCGGTAAGCTCAGTTTCCTTTGTCACTTCAAACTTCACAAGTTTTTTGGATATTGATCTTAACTTATATGCTTATTTCCTCCAGCTCGATACTCTGGCGGAGGAAAACTTTCGCACCATTCTTCGTGTTCCTGTCAGCGGCGACGGGGCGGAGGAGGTTCCGGACGACGAAGAAGAGGAAGAGGAACAGGCACCCCGCAGGGCGGCCCCTCGACCTTCGAAGCGTCCCCGCGCCAAAGCTTCCGGCTCAGAAGCCGGAGCCAGCGGCGAGACCTCCGCCAAGAAGCCAAAGACCGTGAAGCCCCCTCCGCTAAATTCGAAGAGAGCGGAGCAAGCACGTTTGAAAATGCTGGCCACAGCTGGCAAACGCTCGCGCCCCATCATTCCCGGCGCCCCGTAAGTTTCCGAGTATGGTACATCTCTACTTGGATAAAGTTGTTTATGACGTGAACCCCTTCGCTTGCATGTAGGAATCCAAGCACCGCCGCCACCCGGACCACCAACCAAGAGCCCATCACCAAATACATGAAAAAGTCTCCGGCTGTAGGTCCACCCACTCCAGCTCCGCCAAGCACGTCTCATACTGCTCCTCAAGCGTCCCCTTCTCAAGCTGATCGTTCTCCCCCTCCTGCCGCCAATACTCCACCGGAAATTGTTCCGATTAGCAGCGAAAAGGTGGGCGGAGAAGATCCTAAAGACAAAGGACCTGCTCAAGACGAAACAGGAGTACAAGGTCAAGGAGAAACCGAGGTTACTTCTTCCGAAAGAACCGGAGCCGGTACATCTAATCCTTTGTTTACAGCAAGCCGATGAGATTGACAATCTCACTGTTACGTTGGGGCAAAGTACTTTGATTGTGTTCTGTAAGTTCCACGTTGGCGCCGGAATCCCTGGTGTTGCGCCGCACTACACTCCGCCACCAACAACCTTCACGTGCTCCTTGACTCCTACTGGTTCGATAACCTTGCTTTCTTACTGAGGGAAAACTTGCTGCTGTACGTGATACGTCTCAAACGTATCTATAATTTCTTATGTTCCATGCTACTTTTATGATGATACTCACATGTTTTATACACATTATATGTCATATTTATGCGTTTTCCGGAACTAACCTATTGACGAGATGCCGAAGTGCCAGTTCCTATTTTCTGCTGTTTTTGGTTTCAGAAATCCTAGTAAGGAAATATTCTCGGAATCGGACGAAATCAATGCCCAGCATCCTATTTTTCCACGAAGCTTCCAGAACACCCGAGAGCCACCGGAGGGGAGCCCTGGTGGGCCCAGATGATAGGGCGGCGCGGCCAGGGCCTGGGCCGCGCCCCCCTACTGTGTCGTTGCCTCGTCAGCCTTCCGACTCCGCCTCTTCGCCTATTTAAAGGTCCCTGACCTAAATCTTCGATACGGAAAAGCCACGGTACGAGAAACCTTCCAGAGCCACCGCCATCGCGAAGCCAAGATCTGGGGGACAGGAGTCTTTGTTCCGGCACGCCGCCGGGACGGGGAAGTCCCCCCCGGAAGGCTCCTCCATCGATACCACCGCCATCTTCATCAACGCTGCTGTCTCCCATGAGGAGGGAGTAGTTCTCCATCGAGGCTCGGGGCTGTACCGGTAGCTATGTGGTTAATCTCTCTCCTATGTACTTCAATACAATGATCTCATGAGCTGCCTTACATGATTGAGATTCATATGAGTTTTGTATCACTATTCATCTATGTGCTACTCTTGTGATGTTATTAAAGTAGTCTATTCCTCCTTCACGGTGTAATGGTGACAGTGTGTGCATCATGTAGTACTTGGCGTAGGCTATGATCATAATCTCTTGTAGGTTATGGAGTTAATTATTACTATGATAGTTTTGATGTGATCTATTCCCCCTTTCATAGTGTGATGGTGACAGTGTGCATGCTATGTTAGTACTCGGTTTAAATTGCAAAGATCTATTATGCTCTAAAAGTTACTTAAATATGAATGTCGAATGTTGTGGAGCTTGTTAACTCCGGCATTGAGGTGCTCTTGTAGCCCTACACAACGAATGGTGTTCATTATCAAACAAGAGTATATTTAGCACAAAGGAAGAGAACTTATTTATTTATGTGATCAATGTTGAGAGTGTCCACTAGTGAAAGTATGATCCCTAGGCCTTGTTTCCAAATACTGCAATCATCGCTTGTTTACTGTTTTACTGCATCTTTATTTCCTGCAATATTACTACCATCAACTTGTTGCGGTCAGAAACCCACCGGCGGGCAGCGACGGGCAACACCGTAGAGCCGGGAATCTCCCAGGACTGCGGCTGGTCCTGGTCCCTCCGAGCGACGGCCCGTAAAGCCTTCGGCACGCATGTCCGATGCTGATGCAAGGGCGTGCCACCTGACCTATACCTGGTCAGGAAGGTGTTGGATGATGTCTCGCTTAGTTTCCTGCATGGCATACTCGTAAACGTTAAATACGAGCCTCGATCGGCTCTCGAGTTATCTCGTGAATCGGCTCAAAGAGCCGATCCACCCATGATGCGTACGAGGTGTACGATCAGATGGTGGTCCTGCTTGATCAAGATAAAGCTAAAACGACCTACTACGATTTGGGGTTTTCACCTCATAATCGGAACATCCTACTCGTGATCGAGCCTGGCGGCCACGCACGGTGATCGTAAACCGACCCTAGACAAAGCCTAAAAACCAACACGAAGTTGATCCTCGGAACATCCCTGTCTAGGGCTAGCAAACTACACCCTACGCGCCACTCGGATCCTTCGACCCGTTTGTAAGGCCTAACAATGCAGATATTAAACTAATCCTTGAAGAACAAGGAGCAATCATAACGGATCGGATCTACTAAATAATGATCAAGCGGGGTGCCGCCCTTACACCCAAGATAGGTGTAAGGGCGGCTAGATGCCTAAGGGTCGCACGACGATAGCATATGATACGAAGAACAATGTTAACCCTAAAACATCTATGATAACTACGTTGCTTGCCATCAAAAAGGCTTCAGCACGAGCAACGCATGAACGGCGAATAAACGTGTGCTGCCTAGATCGCAAGATGCGATCTAGGCAGCATGGTGCTTACCCGGAAGAAACCCTCGAGACGGGGGAGTTGGCGATGCGCCTAGATTGGTTTGTGGTGAACGTGATTGTTGTTTATTTCATAAACCCTAGATACATATTTATAGTCCGTAGACTCTCTAACGTGGGAATAATCCCAACCGGGCACGAGCCCAAACTCCTTCTAACCGATACGTATCCTACTATGTTACAGATACACGGGCAAACTAGCCCAAATTTGGTATACAAGGCCGATTCATGTATTTCTTCTATGTATATTCTTCAAGCCCATCTTCAATCGCGGCCCACCTCTGATCCGGTCAAATTCTGGTGATAACACATGCCCCCCTGGTTTTGGAAATGACATTTCCAAAATCATTATGCTTTTCCTTCGTCGGGTCATGTCGTGGCAGAGCAGAATCATTGCAGAGTCTTTCATCACGTCGCCTCACCTCATTGGCTTCTCTGCATGAATTGATAGTTTCGGCATCACGTCCTCGAAAACCGTCGCGGCATTAAATCTCCACTATATCTCCTTTTGTTTAACCGCATTGAGTAATTTTCTTCTTCATCCTCTTCCTCAGTATCAGACACCGAAAAAAACCCTTCCCCACCATGGATTCATCCTCCTCCTCCGCTGCATCGGCCATCTCCTTCCAATCCTCTTCCTCAAGCGAGCTGATGCAAAAGCACAACCAACATGAAGAGCCGGAGTGGGACTTTGGCTTCGTGCCCGACGGCCCACCTGAGGTCCTCGTCGGGTCAGACGGGGATTCGCCCCTGCCCGATGAAGAAGAGGGGGATGGAGAAGACGACACCTCCTCCGACGAGGAAGAAGAGGAGGGCGACACTTCCTCTGACGAGCCGCCGGCGAAGCGCTTCCGCGGCTGGGCCTGGTCAGATGACGACGAGGATGATGATGACGAGGAAGAAGCCCCCATCGAGGGCTACGGCAGTAGCGACGAGGAGCTTGCCAGCAGCAGCACCGGCGGCGGCTATAATGGCGACGATGAGGATAGCGACAGCCCCTAGAGCAGGGGCCAATTAGCGTAGGACTAGTAGTAGCAGTGCATTAGGCATCGGATGATTTTTTGAGAGCCATCGGCTCTTTCTTGTAAAGCCGTCCCTTTGAATCAATAAGAATTGTTCCTCCAACTTGTCTCTCAATTCATCTAATTTCAAGTCCTCCATTTGCCGCACCAATACCGACAGCAACGTGTCGGATTTCTCTCCTCAGACGCTCATGAAGCCAGATCCAGATACCAATTTAGACAGTCAGTCAAGCACTCCTCAAATTCAGACTGTAATTTGATATCTGACCATAATACTTTGCAATTCTATAGCCGATGGCTGTTCATCGGCTGTTTTGAAAAATCCAGTTTCCTTCATCTTCTTGCAGCAACAGGACGATGCAGGGTCAGCCGATGATACTCCAACCGGCGGTGAGGACATACCGTTCAAACAAACAGACCCAAAGTTGAGTGAATCCGAGCAAACTTGCACCATCGATCACCTTTTCTTCCGTTGAAAGCCGATATCGAAGGCGAAGCATCAATCGCTTAACCGACAAAGGGTTGTAAGTCCTTGAAGAGAAGGTTCTGGCACTAAATCGGCTGATTGTCGCTGAAAAAGCTCTCACTGTTCACTCCCAATATCATGAGAATATTTGTGCTAGAGTCGATGACTATGCATCGGCTTTGTTCCTTAGTTCTAAAGTCGATGTCCGTGCATCGGCTGTATAGCATGAAACAAATTTTTTTTTACGGGCCGATTTTTCTATCGGCCCCCAATGTTTCACTGCACATGTATCGCACATGTTCATCTGATTAGGTGCCCCCCGAGCCGATTCTGCCAGGTAACTGCTGATATCGGCTCTGTGGTTAGCCAAGGCACTATATGTGAACGTCGGCTCTGTTAGGACCAGTGTGGACTTCTTCCAGCTCATCAGCCGACGTAAACCCATTGCCCATTAGATCGACGTTGAACCCAGGCAGAACGTATGGTGAGGATAATTTTGGCCGATTGCTGGAATCGGCCTCCATGTTGCTTGCTTGATGACGGTTTTGCAATGTTCCTCCATAGATCCTTGGGGCCGATCACATGGATCGGCATCGCCATGTTTGTCCATAGATGCTGCTCTTGTTACACGGTCAAGCCGGTGGATAAAACCAGCCTAACCCCGTCCTTTGTCACGTCGATGCGCTCGCAGTCGTCCAAATTGATGTCTGAGAGTGGCTCTTGGCCTGATGTCTCCCAAACGTTCATTCCATCCATTGAAATCTCGGCTGAATCATCTGCGTGGACGACTTCTACTTCATCTCCATCCCACTGTATTAGGCATTGGTGCATCGTGGATGGAATGCAACAGTTGGCGTGGATCCAATCTCTGCCTAGTAGGACAGCATAGGTGCTCTTGCTGTCGACAATAAAGAATGTCGTAGGGACAGTTTTCCTCCCTACGGTCAGATCCACGTTCAGAACACCTTGTGCGTCAGACGCTTGGCCGTTGAAATCGCTCAGAGTCACATTGGTCTTGATCAGATCCGAGCTAGAGCGTCCCAACCGACGTAGCATGGAGTATGGCATAATGTTGACTGCCGCTCCGGTGTCCACCAGCATCTTGTTGACAGGCTGCCCATTGATGTAACCTCGCAAGTACAGGGCCTTCAGATGCCTGTAGCTTCTTTCTCGTGGCTTCTCAAAGATGACCGGCCGTGGGCCGCAGTCAAGTTGTGCCACACGTGCTTCGTCTAATCCTCGGAGCACTAAACTCCGTTGGAAGGATGAACACCATGTTTGTGCCAGCCGATGTCTCATCATCGGCTTTCTTTTTCTGGGGCGCCACTCTTTCCTTTGTGGCCGACCTTCTTCGTCCAGGGTTCGCTGAATTTTAGCGGCCAGATCAGGCCGCGCCTTCCTCAACGTGTGCAGGTATAACCTTTCGGCTTCCTCCAACCCACGTAGTCGCTGAACCCTTCGCTTTTGGGAACGGCTGAGCCCATCAGGGCACCACCTTGGCCGATGATACTTGTCTTCTTCTTCATCATCGTCCTCTAGTTCCTCGAGATCTTCTACCCGAGCGGACTCAGCGTTCTTGTTCCGAGGCGGGAGAGGCCCTAGACGTTTGAACACGGACACGTTAGCTGCATCCTTCTTCTTTTGTCTACATTCTGGACGAGTCTGCCGATTGTAGGCAATCGGCTCATTCCTGAATCCCAGCAGTTGTCCGAAGAAGGGGCAGTCCCGGTGCCTATCCACGTCGTCTTGCTCTCTCGACTTTTCCTTGGCGTGGCGCTCATATCGCTCCTCGTCGCGATCATGCCGACGGTGTCTCCTGGCGTCCCTAGCCAGACGATCTCTTTCACCATCGTCGTTGTATCGCCGGCGTTGGTCGTATTGACCCACATACTTGTTGAGGAGGTGATCAGAGAGGTCGCTGATATCTTACGTTCCTCACTTCTCCCTCTGTGATGTAGCGCTTGCCATCGTGACGGAGCCGATCGCGTGGAGCGGCTTCCTCTGTGTCCTTGCTATGAGAGCAACTGCCCTCATCTCCGTCCTTACCAGAGTGGTGCCCGGGTCCTACCATGTTGATATTGCACGAGAAACCTGGCTGGCACCCTCCATGGTAAGTGCACTCCACCATGTTAACGGCGGGGAAGGGGTGTGTGTCGACCTTCATGGCATACTGGCTGAAAATTAGCCGCCCTTGTTCTATCGCCATTTGGACCTGCTGGCGCCACACCCTGCAGTCGTTGGTGGCGTGGGTGAACGTGTTATGCCACTTGCAGTATGGCTTTCCGTTCAGCTCCCGCACCGTGGGGATCTTGTGGCCTTCGGGTAACTTTAGCTGCTTCTCCTTGAGTAAGAGGTCGAAAATCTGCTCAGCTTTGGTCACGTCGAAGTCAAACCCTTTTGGAGGACCTTGTGGCTTGACCCATTTACAGGACACGGGGCTTGCCCCCGAGTCCATTCAGCCATCGCTACCTCTTGATCTCCCGCAGCACCTTCATCTTCATCCGCCTCAACCAGGACCACCGCACGCTTGAATTTATCCTCGGTAAACATCCGGGTGGCGCTGTTCATATGCCGACAGCCTTCGCACCATGTGCGCCGGTGAAGGGTAGTCTCGCTTGGGAGGCCACGTCCTTGATCGATGATGAGAGACCCACCACCGCCAACTCGATCGCTTCTTTTTCACTCACATGAACCGAATAGCATCGGTTCCTAACGGTCCCGAAGCGCTGGACGTATTCCCGCCACCGTTTCCCCGCGCTTCGTCGTACTTGTGCTAGATCGGCAATGCCAGCCTCGGAATCCTCTCGAGTGATACCGTATGTGGAACTCGCTCTTCCAACTGCTTCCAAGTCCGGATTGAGTCCGGTGGCAGCGATGTGTACCACCCGAAAGCCGATCCCGTGAGGGACTCGTGCGAAGAACCTCACGCGCAGCTCGTCTGATGCCGAGATCGTGCCCAGCTGTGCCAAATATCGGCTCACATGCTCGATGGAGCTGGAACCATCTGATCCATTAAACTTGGTGAAATCAGGGAGCCGATATTTGGGTGGTAGCGGGATCAACTCGTACTCGTTGGGGTACGGCTTGGAATAGCCGATTGTCCTCCTTTTCGGCATCATGCCGAACCGGTCTTTCGAGGATTGTACAAATCTGATCCGCGGTGATGGCCGCAGCGTCGAATTCTGAAGATTCGCCGGGTGGCATACTTAGCCAGCCATGCTTGCTTTTCCAGCTCCGAGCCAACCTGCAGGAGCTGGGCTCGGAGGTTTGTCGGAGTGGCATACTTAGCTAGCCACGTCCCGCTTCTCAAGATCCGTTCCCGGCGTTCCTCCCGCCGTTCCGGAAGTCCCCGCTGTTGCAGCCTCGGTTCGAGAGTGCCCAGTTACTGCAGTCTGGCACGTACGCGCACGTGTATCCGTGGGGGATCTCCTTGGGCGCCTCATGCAAGAATTCGTAGTCACTAGGGTCACCACCGATCTTGTAGACGACGTATGCCGATGAACTCGGCACTTCTGGTGCTGCCAACGCGAACGGCAGCGGTGGACGGGACTGGAGTGGCATCTCTCCTCGGTGAGTCCCCAGAGCTGGTCCTGACGGAGAATATTGATGGCTCATGATTTCCTGGATCACGCGCAGAGCGACACGCTCCAAAGTGTTCACCGGGCTCTCGTAATGGCGGTGCAGCGAATGAGCCACCATGAAGTTAATCTCCCGACGCAGCCGACCTGGTGCGTTCTTCTCGACGGGGTGGACAGGTCCACTCCATCGAGCGCGCTTCAGGTGAGAACCCTTTCCACCCGATGCCATGTGAGCGGGTTCTGTGAAAAGAGCCGATGAGGTCGGCTTCGAGGACTCGCTTTGATCTCGTCATGCTTCTTCTTGAGCTCCTCGGCCGGATCCTCGTACTTGACCGGAGTGCCTTCCGCCATCTCCGATGTAGATGGCGATGCGGTTGATGTCGAAGATTGTCCCACCGGGCGTGCCGTAATGTGTTGCGGTCAGAAACCCACCGGCGGGCAGCGACGGGCAACACCGTAGAGTCGGGAATCTCCCAGATCGGCGGCTGGCCCTGGTCCCTCCGAGCGACGGCCCGTAAAGCCTTCGGCACGCACGTCCGATGCTGATGCAAGGGCGTGCCACCAGACCTATACCTGGTCAGAAGGTGTTGGATGATGCCTCACTTAGTTTCCTGCATGGCATACACGTAAACGTTAAATACGAGCCTCAATCGGCTCTCAGGTTATCCTGTGAATCGGCTCAAAGAGCCGATCCACCCATGATGCGTACGAGGTGTACGATCAGATGGTGGTCCTGCTTGATCAAGATAAAGCTAAAACGACCTACTACGATTTGGGGTTTTCACCGCATAATCGGAACATCCTACTCGTGATCGAGCTCGGCGGCCACGCATGGTGATCGTAAACCGACCCTAGACAAGGCCTAAAAACCAACACGAAGTTGATCCTCGGAACATCCCGTCTAGGGCTAGCAAACTACACCCTACGCGCCACCGGATCCTTCGACCCGTTTGTAAGGCCTAACAATGCAGATATTAAACTAATCCTTGAAGAACAAGGAGCAATCATAACGGATCGGATCTACTAAATAATGATCAAGCCGGGTGCCGCCCTTACACCCAAGATAGGTGTAAGGGCGGCTAGATGCCTAAGGGTCGCACGACGATAGCATATGATACGAAGAACAATGCTAACCCTAAAACATCTATGATAACTATGTTGCTCGCCATCAAAAAGGCTTCAAGCACGAGCAACGCATGAACGGCGAATAATCGTAGTGCTGCCTAGATCGCAAGATGCGATCTAGGCAGCATGGTGCTTACCCGGAAGAAACCCTCGAGACGGGGAGTTGGCGATGCGCCTAGATTGGTTTGTGGTGAACGTGATTGTTGTTTATTTCATAAACCCTAGATACATATTTATAGTCCGTAGACTCTCTAACGTGGGAATAATCCCAACCGGGCACGAGCCCAAACTCCTTCTAACCGATACGTATCCTACCATGTTACAGATACACGGGCAAACTAGCCCAAATTTGGTATACAAGGCCGATTCATGTATTTCTTCTATGTATATTCTTCAAGCCCATCTTCAATCGCGGCCCACCTCTGATCCGGTCAAATTCTGGTGATAACACAACTGCACGCCACTAAGCTATTTTCTGGCGCCGTTACTACTGCTTATATTCATTCATACCACTTGTATTTCACTATCTCTTCGCTGAACTAGTGCACCTATACATCTGACAAGTGTATTAGGTGTGTTGGGGACACAAGAGACTTCTTGTATCGTGATTGCAGGGTTGCTTGAGAGGGATATCTTTGACCTCTTCCTCCCCGAGTTCGATGAACCTTGGGTGATCCACTTAAGGGAAACTTGCCGCTGTTCTACAAACCTCTCGCTCTTGGAGGCCCAACACCTGTCTACAAGAATAGAAGCACCCGTAGACATCAAGCACTTTTCTCGGCGCCGTTGCCGGGGAGGAAAGGTAAAAGGCACTCATACTCCGGTCCCAGGTAAAGTACTTTTCTGTTGCTGTTGTGTGTGTGCTCGAAGCTATTTTCTTTAGATCCTGCAAATGCATCTTTTTGTTTCTTGTTTTACACTAGTAAGGCATAATGGAAAACATATGTGAGCTTTTTGTACTATTTCCTGAGTCAAGACATGAATGGTTTAATGCGAAAATTAAAAAACCTATGGAACCTTATTTGCATGCTAGTAGCAATGATATTAGTATGAACACTTTGAGCACCATTGTTGCTAATGATATGGAAAATTCTAAGCTTGGAGAGGTCGGTTTTGATGAAAATGATCTCTTTAGCCCTCCGGGTATTGAGGAGAAAGTTTATGTTGATTACGATATGCCTCCCATATATGATGATTATAATGATAGTGGTCTTTTGGTGCCGCCTACTATGGAGGATAAAGTTTATTATGATGATACTATGCCTCCTACACTTGATGAGAATAATAATGATAACTACTTTGTTGAATTTGCTCCCACTACAATTAATAAGAATGACTATGCTTATGTTGGGAGTAGTAATAATTTTATGCATATAGCTCATGATAAGAATGTTTCACTTGATAGTTATATTGTTGAATTTGTTCATGATGCCACTGAAAGTTATTATGAGAGAGGAAAATATGGTTGTAGAAGTTTTCATGTTACTAAAACACCTCTCTATATGCTGAAATTTTTGAAGTTACACTTGTTTTATCTTTTTATGCTTGTTGCATTATGCTTCATGAATTTGTTTATTTACAAGATCCCTATGCATAGGAAGCATGTTAGGCTTAAATTTTTCTTGAATTTGCTTCTTGATGCTCTCTTTTGCTTCAACTCTTATTTCTTGCGAGTGCATCATTAAAACTGCTGAGCCCATCTTAATGGCTATAAAGAAAGCACTTCTTGGGAGATAACCCATGTTTTTATTTTACTACAGCACTTTTATTTTATATTTGAGTCTTGGAAGTTGTTACTACTGTAGCAAACTCTCCTATCTTTATTTTATTGCATTGTTGTGCCAAGTAAAGTCTTTGATAGTAAAGTCAATACTAGATTTGGATTACTGCGCAGAAACAGATTTCTGTCTGGCACGAATTTCGATATGCCTCTCTGTAGGTAACTCAGAAAAATCTGCCAATTTACGTGCGTGATCCTCAGATATGTACGCAACGTTCATTCAATTTGAGCATTTTCATCTGAGCAAATCTGGTGCCTCTTTAAAATTCGTCTTTACGGACTGTTCTGTTTTGATAGATTCTGCCTTTTATTTCGTATTGCCTGTTTTGCTATGTTAGATGGATTTCTTTGTTCCATTAACTTCCAGTAGCTTTGTGCAATGTCCAGAAGTGTTAAGAATGATTGTGTCACCTCTGAACATGTGAATTTTTGATTATGCACTAACCCTCTAATGAGTTTGTTTTGAGTTTGGTGTGGAGGAAGTTTTCAAGGGTCAAGAGAGGAGGATGATATACTATGATCAAGAAGAGTGAAAAGTCTAAGCTTGCCCTGCATATTTCAAGAATACTCAAGCGTCTAAGCTTGGGGATGCCCAAGGCATCCCCTTCTTCATCGACAAATTATCAGGTTCCTTCTCTTGAAACTATATTTTTATTCGGTCACATCTTATGTACTTTACTTGGAGCGTCTGTGTGCTTTTATTTTCGGTTTGTTATTTTCATTCTCTGAATAAATACATGCTTGTGTGGGAGAGAGACACGCTTCGCTGTTGCATATGAACACATGTGTTCTTAGCTTTATCTTTAATGTTCATGGCGAAGGTTGAAACCGCTTCGTTAATTGTTATATGGTTGGAAACAGAAAATGCCGCATGTGGTAATTGGTATAATGTCTTGAATAATTTGATACTTGGAAATTGTTGTGCTCATATAGATCATGTTTAAGCTCTTGCATCATGTACTTTGCACCTATTAATGAAGAACTACATAGAGCTTGTTAAAATTTAGTTTGCATGATTGTTCTCTAGAGTCTAGATATTTTCTGGTTAAGGTGTTTGAACAACAAGGAGACAATGTAAAGTCTTATAATGCTTACAATATGTTCATATGTGAGTCTTGCTGCACCGTTTTATACTTGAGTTTGCTTCAAACAACCTTGCTAGCCTAGCCTTGTATTGAGAGGAATTCTTCTCGTGCATCCAAATCCTTGAGCCAAAAACTATGCCATTTGTGTCCACCATACCTACCTACTACATGGTATTTCTCTGCCATTCCAAGCAAATACTTCATGTGCTACCTTTAAACAATTCAAAATCTATTATCTCTTATTTGTGTCAATGTTTTATAGCTCATGAGGAAGTATGTGGTGTTTTATCTTTCAATCTTGTCATTTAGTTTTGACAGACTTTCACAATGGACTAGTGGCATATCCGCTTATCCAATAATTTTGCAAAAAGAGATGGCAATGGGGTTCCCAGCCTCAATTAATCAACTTTCATTAATAATTCTCTTCACATGTTTTGCCCTGATTCATCAGTAAGCAACTTAATTTTGCAAATAGACACTCCTCCATGGTATGTGAATGTTGGAAGGCACCCGAGGATTCGGTTAGCCATGGCTTGTGTAATCAAAAGGTTGGGAGGAGTGTCATCAATAATGAAACTAAAATACATGTGTAAACAAAAGAGAAGAGGGATGATCTACCTTGCTGGTAGAGATAACGTCCTTCATGGGAGCCGCTCTTGAAAGTCTGGTTGATAAGGTAGTTAGAGTACCCATTACCATTCGTTGACAACAACAAACACCTCTCAAAACTTTACTTTTATGCTCTCTATGTGATTTCAAAACTTAAAAAGCTCTAGCACATGATTTAATCCCTGCTTCCCTCTGCGAAGGGCCAATCTTTTACTTTATTGTTGAGTCAGTTCACCTATTCTTTCTATCCCAGAGGCAAACACTTGTGTCAACTGTGTGCATTGATTCTTACATGTTTACTTATTGCACTTGTTATATTACTTTGTGTTGACAATTATCCATGAGATAAACATGTTGAAGTTGAAAGCAACCGCTGAAACTTATATCTTCCTTTGTGTTGCTTCAATGCCTTTACTTTGAATTTATTGCTTTATGAGTAACTCTTATGCAAGTCTTATTGATGCTTGTCTTGAAAGTATTATTCATGAAAGGACTTTGCTATATGATTCATTTGTTTACTCATTATCTTCATCATTGCTTCGAATCGCTGCATTCATCTCATATGCTTTACAATAGTATTGATCAAGATTATGATAGCATGTCACTTCAGAAATTATCCTTGTTATCGTTTACCTACTCGAGGGCGAGCAGGAACTAAGCTTGGGGATGCTTGATACGTCTCAAACGTATCTATAATTTCTTATGTTCCATGCTACTTTTATGATGATACTCACATGTTTTATACACATTATATGTCATATTTATGCGTTTTCCGGAACTAACCTATTGACGAGATGCCGAAGTGCCGGCTCTCGTTTTCTGCTGTTTTTGGTTTCAGAAATCCTAGTAAGGAAATATTCTCGGAATCGGACGAAATCAATGCCCGGCATCCTATTTTTCCACGAAGCTTCCAGAACACCCGAGAGCCACCAGAGGGGAGCCTTGGTGGGCCCAGATGATAGGGCGGCGCGGCCAGGGCCTGGGCCGCGCCCCCCTACTGTGTCGTCGCCTCGTCAGCCTTCCGACTCCGCCTCTTCGCGTATTTAAAGGTCCCTGACCTAAATCTTCGATACGGAAAAGTCACGGTACGAGAAACCTTCCAGAGCCGCCGCCATCGCGAAGCCAAGATCTGGGGGACAGGAGTCTCTGTTCCGGCACGCCGCCGGGACGGGGAAGTCCCCCCGGAAGGCTCCTCCATCGATACCACCGCCATCTTCATCAACGCTGCTGTCTCCCATGAGGAGGGAGTAGTTCTCCATCGAGGCTCGGGGCTGTACCGGTAGCTATGTGGTTAATCTCTCTCCTATGTACTTCAATACAATGATCTCATGAGCTGCCTTACATGATTGAGATTCATATGAGTTTTGTATCACTATTCATCTATGTGCTACTATTGTGATGTTATTAAAGTAGTCTATTCCTCCTTCACGGTGTAATGGTGACAGTGTGTGCATCATGTAGTACTTGGCGTAGGCTATGATCATAATCTCTTGTAGGTTATGGAGTTAATTATTACTATGATAGTTTTGATGTGATCTATTCCCCTTTCATAGTGTGATGGTGACAAGTGTGCATGCTATGTTAGTACTCGGTTTAAATTGCAAAGATCTATTATGCTCTAAAAGTTACTTAAATATGAATGTCGAATGTTGTGGAGCTTGTTAACTCCGGCATTGAGGTGCTCTTGTAGCCCTACACAACGAATGGTGTTCATTATAAAACAAGAGTATATGTAGCACAAAGGAAGAGAACTTATTTATTTATGTGATCAATGTTGAGAGTGTCCACTAGTGAAAGTATGATCCCTAGGCCTTGTTTCCAAATACTGCAATCATCGCTTGTTTACTGTTTTACTGCATCTTTCTTTCCTGCAATATTACTACCATCAACTGCACGCCACTAAGCTATTTTCTGGCGCCGTTACTACTGCTCATATTCATTCATACCACTTGTATTTCACTATCTCTTCGCCGAAGTATTGCACCTATACATCTGACAAGTGTATTAGGTGTGTTGGGGACACAAGAGACTTCTTGTATCGTGATTGCAGGGTTGCTTGAGAGGGATATCTTTGACCTCTTCCTCCCTGAGTTCGATAAACCTTGGGTGATCCACTTAAGGGAAACTTGCCGCTGTTCTACAAACCTCTCGCTCTTGGAGGCCCAACACTGTCTACAAGAATAGAAGCACCCGTAGACATCGATACGCATCACACCTTCCTCTTGGGGTTCCCAACGGACGTGTGTCTTACACGCCATCAGCCGACGACTCCTCCGGCCACGCCGACGCGTTCCAACGACCGCGCTCCGCCTGCTACTCCGGCGTGGGATCCCTGGCCACAGCCTCGCGCCCATGCGGCGGTACCTCCTCCACCGTCGCCGTACAAGCTTCCATGGCCGACGTCGAAGTTCATTGACCTCGTCAGCGACGACGACCAGTAGGCAACACCTACTTTTAGCACGCCTTTATGGTTTATTTATGTTTTTTTATTAATGTAAATTATGGCTTCATGAATGAAAAGGCTTCCGCCCTCTCCTCACCGTCCCCTAAGGCTGCCGCCGGCGAAGCCTGGCGCAGCCGGTGATGGGGGAGGCGGGGATCTGCGCGCGGGTCCCCTGGTGCGGCGGTAGGGAGGCTGGCCTCTGCGCTGGGGGGATGGCCCCGGCCTGGCGGCGCGGCCCTCCTCTCCCTTCCTCGCCTCGGCCTCGCCGGGCTTGGGTGGCTGCGGGGTGCTGCTCCTCGTCCAGGTCTGGGACCATGGTAGCAAGGGCGGCGGCCCTGGATGGTGGTGACGCCGTCGACCTGGCGGCAGGTGGCAGGCGTCTGGTGCTGCTGACGTGGCACCGCGGTGGTGGTCTTCTCTTTCGCCGGAGGATATCGGCTAGTTGTGTGGCTAGCCTTGGCGGATCTCGCGATCCGTCGTCTAGCTCCTGATGGCGAGGCGTAGCTGCCGGTGAAAGTCGGCCCGGACTTCGATCATGGCGGATGGTGGCGGCGCAGTTCGTCGTTACCTTGTTGAAGGCATTGTCTCTGCAGTCTGCGTTCTTCGCCTAGGCTGCTCCAGGGGAAACCCTAGACCCGGGTCTCCCGGATCGAACGATGGTGGCGCGCAGTTCTACATGTTGGGAGCATCGTTTTTGGAGCAGACAACGGATGGTGGTGGTGCTGAGGTGGAGCGGTGTGCTTTTGCTGTGTCGGTGTCGTCGAGTCGCCGCGGCATGGTGCAGTGGTGTCTCGGAGACGGATGCGAGGTGATGGACGCGCGCAAGATGGTGGAGTCGTCTGGCGCCGTGGCGGCATCGATGGCAGGCCTGGCGTGGTCAATGCGATGATCTCTTTTGAAGATGAAGTTAAAGAAGACGGCGGTAGCAACTTCTATGGCGTGTGTTGGCGTGCGCTGAGAGTCTGCTTAACTGGATGTGCTTCTCATCTGCTATTGGGTGGCCTGGGAAGGCATTTGGTTTTTTGGATGATGTGAGTTGGTGAATTGTCACCCCTTCATCCTATATAGGTTTAGCGATGTGGCTTCGAGTTTAATCTTTTGTATTTCTCTTGTAAGGTGTTGTGAATAATCTAATAAAAAAGCTGTGTGCATTATTTGGATGCAGAAGCTGTGGTGATATTTCCCCCATTCGAAAAAAAAAGCCTCTCATGGTGCAGGAAATTTGCAGTAGTCAACAAATTTTCTGGTAGAAGTGAACTGACATATTGAAATAAAACATCAGCTGCCACATCCATTGTGATATACCTCAAGGATGGAATGAAAATTCTTCTCTACTTCAATTGCAGTTACCAAACTATCAGCTACCTGTACCAATCCAATCAAGACCATATGACTCGCCTAGAATATAAAAAATGTATCATGACAGGCATAGACTAGGCATTTCTCATTCTGATAGTAGAGCGAATAAAGCCGAAAATGCGTTGTAACTTATGAAATAGGGCGCAAGTGAAATCATGGCCGTCCGGGGCAGTTACAAGATTCGCGTGCTGGCCCCACGTCCAGAAGAGTTGACCGGCATTTCCGACAATACAGAGAGAGCCTTACGTATACGCGCACTGTACTGGTTCGTATATACGGTGGTGGCCCGCAGCGTGGGGTCGATTAGGACAAGCGGCGACCAGGAGCGACCAGTTCGAATTCAAAATCGTCCGGCATCTCGGCGCTCACAGAACACCCCAACCCAGGAGCAGACTCGATCTCCAGATCCAGACGGAGCCGGCGATGTAGCACCATGGAGGCGCGCATGGGTTCACCGAGCTGCTTCTGAGGTTCGTTCCATGGTTCAGCATCGTCACGGTTCTGCCGAGTTTGTTTGATTCCGCGCCGCAGCTGATGCTGACCGCCGATTCCTCCTCCAACATGGGTTATCCAGGTGTAGATTCGGGATGGATCGAAAGAGAAGAGGAAATCCCGGCGAAATTCCGCTTGTACACGGAAATCCGGAGGAAAGAGTATGTATATATACCATCTTGGGAGAGTGATGGAGAATGCAGAACAGTGGGTAAAAGAGACCACATAGAAGAGCAAGCAGTCAGTTAAAAATTCAGACCATGACTCGATTTGAAACCAGGAAGCAACTAACTATTATACCCCTGAACTTGTATGGATGTGAAAAATAAATAGTTATATCCAGTTGAAGTTATAAGCGTTTTGTCGAATAATTCATAATAATCTGTGTACAGTTGTGTCTATGATGCTTATACTGCGTACCTCAAGGACCATGGAACATGTCCTCAAGGCTCAGAGAGTCGATGCTGCTGCAGAAATAGATCATCTATGTTCTCGGGGACAAACGGCTACTGGAAATTATCTGCTTACTTCGAACTGAAACAATAACATCTGAAACTACGTACCGCTCTTTCAGATTATCATAACGTTGATGGAGCTTGCCCATTGCCTGCAATGCCTCAAGCATGACAGATTAGCACAGCATAAAAAAAAATCACCTTAGGGCAAGTATAATAGAGCTGATTCAGCAGGCTATAAGATTTACCACGTCATAAAAACATACGTGGATGAAAGAGTTAAATCCATCGGCAGTAACTGAACTTGTCAGACAAAGTCAATTTAGTCACCGTACTCAGCGAATACAATTTTACGGTCATCAAATACGCGTTGATGTGTCACAGACGGTCACTAGCCCATGCGAGCCTCTGTATGGATTGACTTGGGGATTCAGGAGACCCACTACCAGTGTCGCATGAGCCTATAGGTGATTAGCATCTAGCGATTATTAGCGTTTAAGCCCTCAAATATCCTAGCATTGAGTGCCCAGGTGTTCCACCAGTATAATACCCTGCCGATCGTTCCTAGGTGAGGGGTTAGGGAGCAGTAACCGCCGCAGCGCCGTCGCGATCCTTGCTGCCCTAGCTGGGGATCGCCAACGGATTTCATCGACATCAAGGCGGAGAGGGAGTCAGGCGCGCGTGTTGTCGTCGTGCTCCCCCGTGGTGGCGATGACTCCCCATCGGCGTCCGGAAGGAGCTCCCACTCCCGTGTATGGTAAGCCCACAATTGTTGTCAGTCTCATCCATGACTTTTCTGTAGATTGATTTCGAATACTGTACATGATTTGTGTTAGCTGAAGGTGTTTGGCATGATTTGAGTAGGGGATTTGGGTGGGGTTTGGGAGCAATTTTAAATAAAACAAGGATCTTTTGAAGTGAAATTGTTCACCCAGATCATATAGTGATGATTTGTACAGATTTTGCAATTGGCTATCATTTACTCAAGGTTGCAGTAGGTAAAACATAGTGTTGACTGACTGTATTTAGTCATGGATTCAGTACTTAAAATATGAAATTTTGATTTGGCAGGTCGATGTAGTTCATATTTCACAACTGAAATCAATCATGGTGGATTTTTTGTGGGCAATGGTTGCAATAGGTCTTATGTTGATGGCCACATTATCTACTCTGATGAAGTAGACACTCTGATGTGGTCTCCTTTGTTGCTTGAGAACATTATTGAAGAAATAGGGTATGAGCTAGGAGGGAGAATGAAGGTTTTTTATTGCATTCCAATGCTGACTATAGAGAAGAATGGGTTGAGGGAGATAATAGATGAAGTGGGCACTAATTTTATGAATACTCTAGTCGACATTGGCCAGCACTACTTCAAGATTTATTTGGATCATGATCAGAGTATGAGCTTGAAGAATTATGATGATGTTGTACATTTCCCAGTTGCTCCTTTGCCCCTGTCATCAGCCCTTCAAAGTCATGTACCAGCACCCAGCCTGAGATGGTAGCTAGTCAAATTGATGTAATGATCCGGAGTGTATTCCTGGTACAACAAGGCAGAGTAGTACAAAGAGAACTATCTCTGAACTTGTTAGCAAAGTATCTGGAGAAGATAAAGAGAGTGATGCTGAAAATGATTCCGACTTTGACTGTGTTGACTCAGATTATGAGGTTAGCAAAGGTGATGATGATTTGTATGCCGATAATGTAGATGAGGAGTCGTATGATGACCAACTTCAGAGTTCTTATTTATCAGTGGAATTTACTTTGAGTTATCTGTATTTGAAAGCCTATTTTGATGTCCCTATTTGAAATCTTGGATGCTAACTTGGTAATTATTTCGATTTTCATCTCATGGTCATTTTCCTGTCAAAAATTTGATTTTACCAGTAGCCCACTTGAATTTTGATGAACTATCAGGAAACAATGTATACTGCTTGTTGCAGACTTCCTAGATCTTTTTCACTTATATATTTCAGATTTGAAACGTTTGCAAAATTACTGCTTAGTGCTTCCCGTTTCACTAAAACATATTTCTCATTACATTGGCATTGCTGGTTTTTTATTCAATCTTCGTAGCTCTTTAGCCTGGTGCTAGATCAGGTTAAGTATTTGCAATGACAATGTCTCTCAAGTCTCAGTGATTTCAAGAAATGTTCCAGTTTAGTGCTTGACCTGACTGTGAATTCATGTGATCGACTAAGTTTTTCATGTGATTGGCCTGACTGAGTTTTTCATGTTATTGAACTGACTGTGAGCTGTTAAGGTTATGCCAAAAAAAACTCAGTTTTACGCACATCCATTTCACAAACAACACTGCTTTGATCAAATAGCCAAACAAGCTCAGTATTTACATCCATTCAACAACTACATTAGCTAACACCACACACTGCTTTGATGAAATAGCCATCAGTTCACTTCTTCACACAGAGCACAACGCTTGTAGCAGAACTAATACAATCTTCAGTAGAAGCACCGCTTGTGTCGCATCCAACACCATCTGCTCCTGTGCTCCTGTCCCCTGGAATTTGTTACCCTGCCACTGAGTACATCCGGTACGCTCCTACTGCTGAACACACTCCAGTACGCTGCCGGTCTGGGCGAGCACCTAGCCCTGCTGTTCAGTGGCGCGTCGCGGGAGAATCAACCCGACGTTGCCGTCGAGATGAAGCCGCCGAGGGAGAGGCTGTTGTCACTGGTGTGGTGCGGTGACCAGAGCTTCACGAGGCCGGAGACCTCTCTGGGAGGGCTCGGCCTGTTGAACGGCATGATCGGCAGCGCTGCCGACCATCACCATGGATCCTAAGCCGCCATATGAACGAGGCGAAGCATCATGTTGAGTATACACAATTGGGGCGGAAAATAAGCGGAAACGGATGGTCCTACCGGCGGAGTGCTGAACGGAGGAGCTCGCGACCAGCGGTGGAGCTCCGGCGGGAGGTCGCTGAACGGGGGTCGAGCAGAGGATTGGAGGCGAGGGGAAATCTCAGTCAACGATTTTTTTTTTTTTTTTGAACAGAATCTCAGTCAACGATCTGCTTGCGCGGCCCTGGTCAAGTAGTCGACAACACTTTTGCACAAAACCCCCTATGACTTCCAGTTTTTCTCCAACTAAATGTTAAGTTACCTGACTTTGGGATCCACATACAGCCATGTCAGCAAATACAATACCTCATTTTGAGCGGTGACCGTCTGTGACACTTGAACGCGTATTTGATGACCGTAAAATGGTATTCGCTGAGTACGGTGACTGGATTGATTTAGCGTGACAAGTTTAGTTACTAATGATGGATTTTACTCTGGATGAAATAAAGACGAGGAGAGAGAGCGAAGCGGGAGCTTCATCTATCGCCCGGCGGTAGCGCACGTTAGGAGGACACACAGCTCGCTTGCAGCCCGTTGCCAGCGCTAGGCCGCCGCTACTTCTTCCTCTCTCGATCCCGTACGCTCCGCGCCAAATTGAGTTCTTCCAGCTCTGGATCGTGTTCTTCCAGGCCAAATCGACCTCTTCCGTGCCAATCTCTCATGTATCCTCTTATCGGAACTCCTGCACCAAAGAAAATCCCTGACTCGCCCCCAAATCGCCTGAACCCTAGACGCCAAGCCCGCCGCCGGCGGCGCCCGCTCCGAGATGGCTGGAAAGTCCAAGAGGACAACGGCGCCGACGCCTCTAGAGTTCCCATGGTCGGCCGGTCAGCCCGTCCGGCCGCCAACGGCTCCGTCCGTACGGCCGCCGACGGCTCCGCTCGTCCTGTCGCCAACAGCTCCCCCTGTCACACTGCCGGCCATGCCTTCCATGTTTGCGCCCGACGTCTGAATGTCTGATTACCACCACGTCCACCGCAGTCCATGGCGTCCCCACCGTGCTGGTGCTGGGTCGCCGGAGTACATCAACCAGGTGTGGCCGGTTCAGCTCAAAGCCCTTGGTGGACACCGCCCGCTGGAAGTGGATGCTCAGTACAACCTACACTCCCAGCTGAGAATCTTGAGGAGTACGATCAAGCATGGTATGTGCAGCTGGATACATCTTGGTTGGTTAATCTGTATCTAGATGATATGCTAATTTGCTTCTAGCTTACTGAAACTCATGAAAATCCCTACAGATCTGACACAAAATGTTCAGTTACGGTTTCAAGCTACTGTATTTTTAGTTCTCGACATATTCAAGTTGCTTGTATCCGTATGATAAGAGTCTCCATATCAGCTAGCTCCACACTGGATATATTTCTTGTTGGTGGAGATATACATGTAAGTATCAGCTGATTAATTTTTGGATTTGGCTGCATGCTAATTGCAATGGTTGGGTGAGGGTATGATTTCCATTCGAGTGGCAATACTGTTAGAAGTCGTTTGGAAGCCAGATTTTTATTTCATTTGTAGCATTTTGAAATGAATACATGTATTCATTTCATTTACATTGTAATTTCAGAAATGGACATTTGTTTGGTTGCCACAGGAATTGTAAATGACAGTAGAATTCAATATTGAATTTGTTTGGTTGCCACAGGAATTGTGAATGACAGGTTTCAGCTCGGAATTGTGATTACACATGGCATCATTTTGCTGGATTTCCTAAATGAAATGATGGCCCAATTCTGTGGCAACCAAACAGCTCACCTATGGAATTTTAAAATGAATTCCAGGATTGGATACCAAACGACCTCTTAGTGATGTTAACTAAAATAGAACATGTTTACATTTAGTGCATTTTCACACTATCACGGCCAAAATTGAGTAAGTTAGCATGCATTGATCTCTGTTTAAATTATTTCTGCTGAAAATTTAGAAACTACACTTAAATTTCAGTCATGGTGGCATCTTATATCTGCATGCTCCTATTAGTTTTTCACTTGATGACCAACCTGTGATTTGACATGTAATTTTATTTCAGGACTATGCTATGATGTGGTGATCTAATGTTTAAGTATCGATGACATGGTGCTATGTCCCATTTGTTTGTCGCTCCTTTTCATCAGGAACGAAACTGATGGCTTATTTGTCGGAGCTCTTATTTAGTATTATGCCTGGTGAATGCTTATTGGTATGCAACATATGTTTTGTTGCTTGTCCAGATTGTTTCTTGGCATATTTTGAAGGCATGGCTGGTATATATATGTGTGTTGCTTGAAATGGCTACAAAGATATAGTCCACAATGGATCACAACAGAAAAATACACATGAAGTTGTTAAATGCTGCTAACAGCCAGCCTAATAACTAGTCTATTGTATGCGTCTAGCTAGTCACAGTGCATAGTATCATATAGAAGTATCATGCATATGATACTACTACATGTTACTATCTACACAATGCATGGTATCATAGTCTCCATATATTAATTGTTTTGTAGAATCTCAATGCAAATAGATGTACAAGATTTACTTGACATTAATTTTTCTAGTATGTGCTATGATACTGTATCTACCTATGATACTAGTATCCTCTCTCTCCTCCTTAATAGCACTGCCACATCAGCATTTTGTATGCATGGGATGCATGATACTACCTATGATACTTCCATTGTGGGTAGTCTAAGCTGGCGCTAGGTGAGCTGGCATGGTATGTGCAGCTGGCATGGTATGTACGTATTAATAACATCAATTTCAGTCGAAGAGATGCACATGTTTAAAGTCGAAGAGATGCACATGTCCAAAGGAACAATGCGGGAAACATAGGCGAAGACAGGCGCATGCAGCCCTCCTACGATGCCGCCAGCACCCCTGCGTGTTTCGTCTCTTTGTAGTTTGTACAGGTACAGCCGTACCTGCTGTTGTCCTCAGCCGAACTTGTCGTGCTCAACCTCATAGTAGTAACCATGCAAAAAAAAAAAAACCTCATAGTAGTAGGGGCTGTTCCGATACCACTACTAGGAAACAGGCTATAGCTGTAAATAATACACCGGCGCACCAAATAAGTGGTGCGCCAGCGCTATTTACTACCGGCGTACCACTTAACCGTTGCGTCGGTGGTATCCTAGTATGGCCGGCGGACCAGCTGTTTTGTGCGCCGGTGATAATGGGTAGACAGATCGCAGTCGATACACAGTATCACACAATTTATTGCTGCTGGCGGAACAAGTTGTGAGTGCGCCGGTATTATTTCACACGCGCGTGGACTCACGCACCGCACTACGCACGCCACCCCACGCAGCACACCACCACCACACGCTCACCACCGCACACGGCACACCACACAGCACCCACACCTCCCCACACCTCACCTCTACCACCGCACACCTCCCCACACATCACCTCCACCACCGCACAACACACACCTCCACCACCACAAAGGCGGCTGAGGAGCACACCGGCGGCGGAGGAGCACATCACTGCGCGTCTCTCGAGATCCGACGGTTCCCTGCGCGCTCTAGGCGGCGTGCGCGGTGTGCGGCGGCGGCTCCGGGCGTGGCGCGCAAGCGAGGTGGCGAGGCGGCGGCTCCGGGCGGGGAGCGGGAGAGGTGGCGTGCGCGGTGGCTCCGGGCGGGTCGCGGGTGAGGCGGCTTGCGGCGGCGGCTCCGGCGAGGGCGCGAGCGTGGCGGCGTGTACGGTGGCTCCAGGCGGGTCGCGGGCGAGCAGCTTGCGGCGGCGGGTCCAGGCGGGGCGTATCCGGGGCAACAAGAACCTCCAGGAGGGAGCGGCGGCGCCGCACTGCTGGCGCCGGCCCGGTCCTCACCGCGGCTACGGCACATCCGCGCGGGGCTCGTGTACGCGATAGGCGCCGGTTTCTCCGTCGCCAGGGTACCGGAGAGGTTGCGCCCGGGGATGTTCGACTCCGTAGGGCACAACCACCAGGTCACCGGCGAGGGAACGGTTGCCGGCGAGGGAGCCGGCGTGGAAAGGGCAGCGACACGAAGCTGATCCGGCCGACGATGGAGGAACACGCATATGACACTTGATTGCTTTTTTATTTTCTTCTCAGGGTGTTCTCTATAAATTTCCTTACAAGTTGTAAATGCTCTGTCCAAAGTAATCATCACGTGGTCTGCCTGCAGTCTGCAGAGATGCAGGCGGTGGACAAGCTTTTTTTTATTTCCAAAATAACATAGCACCGGCGCACCTAATTCAATGCGTCGGTAGCATGGTCATATGTCGCTGGCGAACCAACTCGCGCGCCGGCAGTAAACTGGTATCACCGGCCTGTTCCCACTGGCGGGCGTTAGTGCGCCGGCGGTAATGAAAATTGGTGCGCCAGCAATAGTTGTTTTCCTAGTAGTGTACAGCCTAACCACGATAACCTCCACGGCGGCCTCTGGCATTACTGCATTTGGCAGGAACGGAGCTGCCATAGTGGCATTGGGGTCAGCTGACCCCAATGATATTGGTGAACTCTTCACTAATTTGTACTACTACAAAGTATTGCTATTTTGTATATGATGACACCATTAAATTAGAGGGATATAGAGCTGACCCCAATGATATATTTTTTTGTCCCTGGCATGAGGTAGGTGGTAGTCCGCTTCTGGGATCAAGGTGTACGGCTGGATCTCGTGGATGAATTGGGCCAGCGAGTACTTATTGTTCTCCTCCACGCGGTCAATCCGATGATTCTGCTGCCACTGGACGGCCGAGAGGATGCCGGTGTGCTGTTCATGTAGGAAAATTCGAACTTTCCAGCATTGTGGTGCCTTCGACCATGGCTTTGGGTGGCGTCATCCTGCAGAAGAAGAGGCCGCCGTTTCACGCTTGGCGCAGCGCTGGCCAAAAAGAAAATTCTGCGCTGCTACTTTTATCTGATGACTCTGGAAGATCGGTTGAGAACTCGAGATAGTTCGGGACTCCATTGTCGGCTCGGCAAGTTTGCGAGACAGGAGTTGCTCAGACGTCCAGCCAACGATTGTTCGCAGGCACGGTTTGTACATACGAAAATTAGTTGTAACTCCGGTCTGTCATCGCTGACTTTTTCGGCTTGGCTCTATTGCTTGCTTTGTCGCCGATGAATAAGGTGATGCGGCTGCAGGGTGGCTGAAGGGCCAGGCTCGCTTCAGCCGGTGGAGGGGAAGTAGAAGAAGATGCCGTTCATCTAGTCCATTGACCTAGAACTCCTACATCTATTTCCATCTGGAGTCCTACAAGGTATCCTCTACGGGATGGGGGAGTTGGTGCATAGCTCCTAGAATCATCTTCGTAGAAACCAACGTCGTCCTTGTCTAGCTTCAATCCTTCCTCATCGTGGTACTCATACTGTCGCTGGCTATGGCGAGTCACCAACTGGGTGTTTGATTGTCGCAATATCATGAGGGGCCAAGGTGAGGTGGCAAATCGAATAGATCAAAGATTAGTAGCGATTGTGGCGGCGGCGCGGATGTAGCGATACGCACGCATATTTGAGAACATTGTCGGGTAAGTTTGAGATGGGCTTTATTTTCACGATAAACTCGATTGAGTTAGAGCCGGACTGCGTTGTTGCTTAGTCTGTACACATCGGCGCGCAGCCGCCGTGGGCTAATGCAGCCAAATCGCCAAGGTAAACGGTCGAAAGGCTGCCTGCGGCCCTGCGCCAGCTCGCATCGACGACATCGTAAGGGAAGATGTCGGTGAAGACTGTCCACGCCGAAACGGTTAGTTGGCGGTGTAGTCGTGTAGATATCGATGGATTTATTCGATCATGTCTGATTTCAAGATGTTCGCTTGTCTATACATATAGGTAGAAGGAAGGCGGCAGCTAAGATCCGTCTTGATCTCCTCGATCGTGTGCGGCCATTGTGTTCGACATGGATATATCTGATTTCCATATGGGACATTTTGGTTGGGATCATAATGTTTCGGCGGCGATGTGCGATGAAGCCTGGCGGACGAAACCATATGGACCAATCCAAACAACCCTTTCCCCCTATATCATTAGTTATAGAGGTACATATATAGATATATAATATTAGGGGTATATAGATGTACACTTATAATACTTCTTAACAAACCAAGAGTTTTATATATAATTAATTTTTATTAAGATTGACACATCTGCACACTTTTATAATATATACCTCTATTAGTCGAGCAGATATTTCATCCTACGTCGATGATGAAGGTGATGGATTACGTTCAAGCGCCTTAATAATGTGCTACTACTTCCAATTCATAATAAGTGTTGTGGTTTTAATATAAATTTGAACTAAACCCACGACACTTATTATGGATGAGAGAGTATAATTTTCGTAAAAAGATCATTTTATGTACATCGTTATTTTTTAATGGATGGTGCTACAACGATTGATTCCTTAGAAATATATTCCATTTATCATATCGTTAATTTTAGTTTGCAACAGGAGAAGCTTTGTAACAAGGGAAAACAATGATAAATAGGTGAAAATGGCATTTCTAAGCCTCTCCTTTTTTCTTTCATTAGGTGTGCCAGATAATTAGGAAAAGCCAAAGAGTTTGCATGCAACTGCATGCACATGACACTGATTTAAATGTTCTATGCACGTAGGATTTCACCTATTGTATATCAATGTAAATAAAAAATAAGGTTAAAAATTGTCAAAATAACTCTCATTATACAACAAGTTCAATTATGTAAAATATTTCACACATCCGACATATCGCCTTTATTTAAAAATTTAACCACGTTCCCATCTTCACGAATCACGCCAACATATATAAAGAAAAATTTACAAGACGATGGGGAAACAAGTATGATTTGAACACTTCAGCCAGGGGACCACATGAAATGGCTTCACCATTAGGATACTACTTCACGCAAACCGGCCACTCGCAATGGCAACCCGGTGTAACACATAAACCAGTAACGCATGTTTCCCCACACTGTGAAATGTAGGTTCCCATTCCCTCCTCGAACACCCGGATAAGAGGGTCTTCTTTCATACCCCGTGGAGAGCGAGCCATGGCCATCGGAGCTGCCACCAGCTGCAGAATCAGCATTGCAGCCACCAACACCAAGCACACCGCTTGTGTTCTTGCCACTCTCCATATTGTTCTTTGTGATATTGGCGTGGCTTGGTTGGTTTCTATTGGTTTTGTTGTTTCATTCCTAGCAATCTCACTCCTTTATAAGCATTGTGAATCACTGTTCCACCTACCAAATTTAATTATATGTGACCGACAATAATACAACTAACAAACTGTATGTTCTAGTGATGTTCAAGTCTTCTACATCTAGCATACTTCTGACATTTACCAATGTGCAATTTCAAAATCGAGAAAAAAATTAATTTTCATACAAATTTCACATTTTAGCTATGGCTGCCTACTTCCATCCTACTAGTAGTATCATCTTATATGGAATCTTTTGTGATTAAGTAGAAGAATTTTTTTGTGAAGTCCCTCGAATCCGCAAACGTTTTTTTAGATGTGAATCGTGTGAGAAAGGTTAACCGTTCTTACAAATTTATTTTAAACATGTGTGATATAGAGCCCTATCTCCCACCCATGCATGCATATTGAACTATCGATGAATCGTGTTGGATGGATTATTTCAGCCATTTGTGAAGGCATGTTCGTACCGATGAATCATAAGAAGATATTTAATATTGATTGTGTATTATTGTCCCCTTTATTGTATTTGAGTTAGGTAGCTGCGATACTATTGCAGATAAGGGTGGTTGCATGGATGGTGACATCTACGATTGCAATAAATCATTCACCAATGATTTGAAAAAAATATGGGTCCTTCATTATGGTATACAAGAGCTAAGGCTTTTTAAATTAAATTAATTATATGCATGTGCATAACTGATTATAATTTACTTTTGTTGAAGTGATTATATATATGCATGTTATACAAAGTATTTGGATCTTGTAAAATTATTTGTTTCGCTTGAAGAAAAAATCTTTCCATTTGCGAAAGCATGTATCCTGGACATGATCGCTGGAGGTGCTTGTAGGCACACTGACTAGGACAAGAGCAAGGGTTTCCGTTCGGTTTTCCTTGGAGATGCTAAGTGAGTTGGTAAAATTTAATTGTGGGCCATATGTACTAGTGGACTCGCTTAGTCAATATCTGATTAGCCTCCTCGATAATTCTTGATGATTTCTGGATAACTTCTCTTGAGTTGGGATCTTGGCATCCTCCATATCACGAGCCATATGCACCAGAACTCACGATCATGTCAATATCACGAGGATGATAGGGTGACATCATCTTGCATTTCAGGATGGTAGTTCGCCAAGGGTTGCCCATCTCAGTATATGTCCCAACGACGTCAAACATACACCTCTACCCGTTGTTCTGTCGAGCATCATATTTGTCGAGTGCTACCATTTCCATCTTCGCATACATGTTGCTTGCCAAGCGTTTTAGTGCAGTCTTTCGAGCAAGTGTATGCTCCTCGTGACGCGTGAGGATGAGAGGGGAAACCGTCGGGCGTAGGAGCGGCTTGCCATCACTGAGGCGTAAGTATGAGAGGGCCATGGAGCTATGGAGGGAGAATTTACCAAACGATGTGCGGGCGGAGTTATAATTCTGGTGTGCGAGGATGGAGAAGAGAAGGGAGAAGAGAAGGAGAAAGGCCGCGATACTATCAGAGCTCGCAAGTCCCAAGATGATCAACGACGAGGACCAAGTGGTCGACAAATTCATTACTTCTGATGAGTATAGCAATCAAGATAGTAGTTAGTGAATAAAAATAACTTATTTGTTTTGATAGTTTATCAAGTTTGTTGTATGTAAAGATGAATGAATTTGTATGTAAACTATTTGTTCTTTTCATCAATGCATGTTGATTCTTGATTGTCTTTATAAATTCATTGTATGTTTAGCTATGAAAAAATCGATCGTACTGGATCCATGTGGTAAGGAGAAACCGATAATCTATTCCTTACAAAAGCCTTGAAGATTATGTAATGGTTACTATCAAACTTTTGTTTATAAACTATTAATATTATTTGTTTCTCTCTTTATCTTTAAATTCTTATCTAATGAACCAATACGGAATCCTGGGCGCGAGAAGTAAAAGTTTTTTATGCATGTTTTAATAACTAGATCAATACTTCTAAATATAGATACATATAATTTGTTGTGAAAGGCGTGAGTATATGGGTATTATATATAGTCTGTCAAAATTGATGGAGAAATTGTCCTTAGGTACCCTATATGTTTTTTGTTTCAATAAGCTCGCTCAATATCTTGATTGCATGTCTTGCGTGTAGGTGCTCGTACAGCATGACATTGCATGTTACTTGTATTGGTCGGCAGCACTGGGTGTTGTGCCTACTTATTGTCGCACATGCGTGTTTGTGCTTGTGTAACCTATTATGAGGGTAGCAATAACAATGAGGAAGGTAGATTAGCTCGGTGAGGAAGGTAGATCTGCTAGCAAGTGTACTATCTCGCACCTTCTACAATTGTCTCCCAGCTTGAATTTTTCGATTGCTATAGTGATCACCCAAGGCCACTCTAGTAGAACAAAAAATACGTACTAATTTAAATCAGTTTCTACACGACCTTTTTAGTACCATATCACAAAGAGATGATAAGGCCTTCTTAGTATTTTATAATTTAAAAGTACTAGTCACAAGAGATATATATATATATATATATATATATATATATATATATATATATATATATATAGAGCAAGACTATTCTCGAACCCCCTTAAGAGTGGTTCTAGAATAGCTATTCTAGAACCCCCCGCGGATGTTATAGACTAGTTATTCTACAACCCATCTCTAAAGACCTTCTAAACCCGACCCAACCACCCAATCCCATCCAACCTTCCGCCGGCCCAACCCACCCACCTCCCGCCAACCTCGCCCCACCTAGCTACCGCCCGCCAACCCCACCGCCCGTCGACCCCACCCTACCTCTCGTCGACCCTACCCCACCACCACCACCCACCAACCCCACACCTCCAACTTCCGAAGATCCCACCCACACCACCTCTCGATGACCCCACCCTACCTTACCTCCCGCCAACTCCATCCCGCCTACTATCAAACCCACGCCACATACCGCCGAACTCATTTTTGAAAGTTTGCTTCATTTTTTGGAAGTTCGCTTCATTTATCGGAAGTTCACTTCACTTTTTTGGGAAGTTCACTTCATTTTTCAGAAGTTCACTTTTCTTTTTTGGGAAGTTCACTTCATTTTTTGGGAAGTTCACTTCATTTTTCGGAAGTTCACTTTACTTTTTTGGAAGTTCACTTCATTTTTCGGAAGTTCACTTCATTTTTTTGGGAAATTCACTTCATTTTTCGGAAGTTCACTTCATTTTTTTGGGAAGTTCACTTCATTTTTCGGAAGTTCACTTTACTTTTTCGGAAGTTCACTTCATTTTTTGGGAAGTGCAGTTCATTTTTGGAAAGTTCACTTTACTTTTTTCGGAAGTTCACTTCATTTTTCGGGAAGTTCACTTCATTTCTCAGAAGTTCACTTTAGTTTTTTTGGAAGTTCACTTTACTTTTCCCGGAAGTTCACTTCTTTTTTGGGAAGTTCACTTTATTTTTCGGAAGTTCACTTTACTTTTTTGGGAAGTTCACTTCATTTTCGAGAAGTTCACTTCATTTTTTGGAAGTTCACTTAACTTTTTTTCGGAAGTTCACTTTACATTTTCCGGAAGTTCACATCATTTTTCGAAAGTTCACATTACGTTTTGTCAAACAAGCTGAAATACTTTTTTTTGTCAAAATTCACTTAGGTTAAAACAGTAGTTCACTTTGTACACTACGAGGAAGTTCACTTGGCACCACGTAGAAGTTCACCTTTTTGCACGCCGATAAAATTACTTCTTGTGGGAATTCACTTTTGTAAAAAATGAATTTCACTTTGTACCGCGTGGAAGTACACTTTCCATCTCATGGAAGTTCACTTTAAAATACGTCGTACAACTACATTTTGTTGAAATTCACTTTGGTCAAAATGACAGTTCACTTCGTAACGTCCCGAAGTTCACATTGTACCTCGAGGAAGTTCGCTGTAAAAAATTCAACACGAAAAAGTTGCACCTAATCAATATCTTTTCAACAAAATTTCAGTTGGAACATTCCGACAAGTAGTTCGGAAAAAAATCCCAAAAAACAGTAAATAAAAATAAGAAATTCGAAAAGTAGAATCATGTTTTTTCAAATCTGCTCTTAAACTGTGAATAATTGGTGAAAATTATATATATAAAAAAGTTGCGCCTAGTCAATAGCTTTCCAATGGCATATCATATGAATCAATCCAATAAACCGTTTGGAAATTAGACCTCAAAAACTGCACGAAATTAGTGAAATCCGCGAAAATGTTGTTTTGTATATTTGAAATTATTTTTAAACAATAAAGAATTTGGAAAAACAATGAACACGAAAAAGATGCGAAATTAATATACGAATCCAATAGAATATTATATGCATCATTCCGATAAGCGATTCAAAGATTAAATTAAAAATACTGTCCGCATAAACATTTAATTCTAATGTTCCGGAAAATAGAATTATGTTTTTTCAAATCTGCTCTTAAACTGTAAAGAATTGGGGAAAATGATCTATATGAAAAAGTTGCGCCTAGTCAACAGCTTTCCAATAGCATATCATATGCATCAATCCGATGAACCGTTTAGAAATTAGACCTCAAAAACTGCACGGAATTAGTGAAATCCGCGAAAATACTGTTTTGTATATTCAAAATTATTTTTAAACGATAGAGAATTTGGAAAAACAATGAACACGAAAAAGATGATAAATTACTGTACGAATACAACGGTATATTATATGAATCATTCCGATAAGTGATTCAAAGATTAAATTAAAATTACTGTCCGCATAAATATGTAGTTTTAGTGTTCCGGAAAGTAGAATCATGTTTCTTTTTCAAATCTGCTCTTAAACTATAAATAATTAGAGAAAACGATCTATATGAAAAAGTTGCGCCTACTCAATAGCTTTCCAATGGCATATTATATGCATCAATCCGATGAACCTTTTGGAAATTAGACCTCAAAAACTGCACGGAATTGCTGAAATCCGCGAAAATGTTGTTTTGTATATTCAAAATTATTTTTAAACAATAGAGAATTTCGAAAAACAATGAACAAGATAAAGATGCGAAATTACTATACGAATCCAACGGTATATTATATGCATCATTCCGATAAGCGGTTTGAAAATCAACATGAAAATACTGTCTGCACGAATATGCAATTCTGGTATTCCGTCGAGAAGTTCACTTATGAAACACGCGGAAGTTCAGAAAGAGTTCGAGAATAGTTATTCTCGAACCGGTTCGAGAAAGACTATTCTCGAACCCCCCTTAAGAGTGGTTCTAGAATAGCTATTCTAGAACCCCCCCCCCCCCCAGGATGTTATAGACTAGTTATTCTACAACCCATCTCTAAAGACCTTCTAAACCCGACACAAGCACCCAATCCCATCCAACCTTCCGCCGGCCCAACCCACCCACCTCCCGCCAACCCCACCCCACCTAGCTACCGCCCGCCAACCCCACCGCCCGACGACCCCACCCTACCTCTCGTCGACCCTACCCCACCACCACCACCCACCAACCCCACACCTCGAACTTCCGAAGATCCCACCCACACCACCTCTCGATGACCCCACCCTACCTTACCTCCCGCCGACTCCATCCCGCCTACTATCAAACCCACGCCACATACCGCCAAACTCATTTTTGAAAGTTCGCTTCATTTTTTGGAAGTTCGCTTCATTTTTCGGAAGTTCACTTCACTTTTTTGGGAAGTTCACTTCATTTTTCGGAAGTTCACTTTACTTTTTTGGGAAGTTCACTTCATTTTTTGGGAAGTTCACTTCATTTTTCGGAAGTTCACTTTACTTTTTTGGAAGTTCACTTCATTTTTTGGGAAGTTCACTTCATTTTTCGGAAGTTCACTTCATTTTTTTTGGGAAATTCACTTCATTTTTCGGAAGTTCACTTTATTTTTCGGAAGTTCACTTTATTTTTTGGGAAGTTCACTTCATTTTTCGGAAGTTCACTTTACTTTTTTGGAAGTTCACTTCATTTTTTGGGAAGTTCACTTCATTTTTGGGAAGTTCACTTCATTTTTTTGGGAAGTTCACTTCATTTTTCAGAAGTTCACTTTACTTTTTTCGAAAGTTCACTTCATTTTTTGGGAAGTTCACTTCATTTTTGGAAAATTCACTTTACTTTTTCTGGAAGTTCACTTCATTTTTGGGAAGTTCACTTCATTTCTCAGAAGTTCACTTTAGTTTTTTTGGAAGTTCACTTTACTTTTCCCGGAAGTTCACTTCTTTTTGGGAAGTTCATTTTATTTTCCGGAAGTTCACTTTACTTTTTTGGGAAGTTCACTTCATTTTCGGGAAGTTCACTTTATTTTTCGGAAGTTCATTTAACTTTTTTTCGGAAGTTCACTTTACTTTTTCCGGAAGTTCACATCATTTTTCGAAAGTTCACATTACGTTTTGTCAAACAAGCTGAAATACTTTTTTTGTCAAAATTCACTTAGGTTAAAACAGTAGTTCACTTTGTACACTACGAGGAAGTTCACTTGGCACCACGTAGAAGTTCACCTTTTTGCACGCAGATAAAATTACTTCTTGTGGGAATTCACTTTTGTAAAAAAATGAATTTCACTTTGTACCGCGTGGAAGTACACTTTCCATCTCATGGAAGTTCACTTTAAAATATGTCGTACAACTACATTTTGTTGAAATTCACTTTGGTCAAAATGACAGTTCACTTCGTAACGTCCTGAAGTTCACATTGTACCTCGAGGAAGTTTGCTGTAAAAAATTCAACACGAAAAAGTTGCACCTAATCAATATCTTTTCAACAAAAGTTCAGTTGGAACATTCCGACAAGTGGTTCGGAAATAAATCCCAAAAAACAGTAAATAAAAACAAGAAATTCGAAAAGTAGAATCATGTTTTTTCAAATCTGCTCTTAAACTGTGAATAATTGGTGAAAATTATATATATAAAAAAGTTGCGCCTAGTCAATAGCTTTCCAATGGCATATCATATGAATCAATCCAATCAACCGTTTGGAAATTAGACCTCAAAAACTGCACGAAATTAGTGAAATCCGCGAAAATGTTGTTTTGTATATTCGAAATTATTTTTAAACAATAAAGAATTTGGAAAAACAATGAACACGAAAAAGATGCGAAATTACTATACGAATCCAATAGTATATTATATGCATCATTCCGATAAGCGATTCAAAGATTAAATTAAAAATACTATCCGCATAAACATTTAATTCTAATATTCCGGAAAATAGAATTATGTTTTTTCAAATCTGCTCTTAAACTGTAAATAATTGGGGAAAATGATCTATATGAAAAAGTTGCGCCTAGTTAACAGCTTTCCAATGGCATATCATATGCATCAATCCGATGAACCGTTTAGAAATTAGAACTCAAAAACTGCACGGAATTAGTGAAATCCGCGAAAATACTGTTTTGTATATTCAAAATTATTTTTAAACAATAGAGAATTTGGAAAAACAATGAACACGAAAAAGATGATAAATTACTGTACGAATCCAACGGTATATTACATGAATCATTCCGATAAGCGATTCAAAGATTGAATTAAAATTACTGTCCGCATAAATATGTAATTCTAGTGTTCCGGAAAATAGAATCATGTTTCTTTTTCAAATCTTCTCTTAAACTATAAAGAATTGGAGAAAACGATCTATATGAAAAAGTTGAGCCTAGTCAACAGCTTTCCAATGGCATATCATATGCATCAATCCGATGAACCTTTTGGAAATTAGACCTCAAAAACTGCACGGAGTTGCTGAAATCCGCGAAAATGTTGTTTTGTATATTCAAAATTATTTTTAAACAATAGAGAATTTCGAAAAACAATGAACAAGATAAAGATGCGAAATTACTATACGAATCCAACGGTATATTATATGCATCATTCCGATAAGCGGTTTGAAAATCAACATGAAAATATCGTCACGCACGAATATGTAATTTTGGTATTCCGTCGAGAAGTTCACTTGTGAAACACGCGGAAGTTCGTAAAGGGTTCGAGAATAGTTATTCTCGAACCGGTTCGAGAATAGCAGACCTATATATATATATATATATATATTCGTGCCCTATATATATATATATATATATATATATATATATATATATATATATATATATATAGGATAAATACTTCCTACCCTTGGATGTAGTTACACCCATATCTAATATACTACCATACAGAAGTATATGAGATACTTTAGCGGTTTGAGTATGTTCTAACAATATATCTAAGATATTCTAAACCAAGTTTGGTGAAAAAAATATAAATGAGCATGTAGTTTGCACTATATATCCGAAATACATGCATATATATACGTAAAAAATGAGTCTACGTAAAAAAATGTACATACTACCTACAAAGTATTATATATACTACCAAAATGGTCTTATATACTTTATACTACATGTACATACTCCCCGGTATGATAGATACTCTCTAGATTATGAGAAACACGCGTGGGTGTAACTACACCCGGGTGTAGTATGAATATGTCCTATATATATATATATATATATATATATATATATATAATTGCCTTGCAATCTAGAAGCATATTGTATTTACTTTTCTTCTCTAAAAAGGAAGTGTGTGCAGCTATAGATATTAGTTCTCTCTCAAAAAAACATGCATGGAGCTATAGACATGCGTCCTCACTAAAAAAAGCATGCATGGAGCTAAATTAGCACCTTGCCCGATTGATCGATCAGCACATTTGCAAATATTTGCCGGGACGTTGCATGTAGCTCTCCAACGATGCCGCCAGCACCCCTGCGTGTTTCGTCTCTTTGTAGTTTGTACCTGTATCTGCAGTTCCACAAGCTCAAGGTTGTAGTAGTAGGGGCCGTTCCGATACAACCTAACCACGATAACGACTCCGGCCGCGGGCATTACTGCATTTGGCAGGAAAGGAGCTGCCACAGTGGCATTGATTTTGGTGAACTCTTCACTAAATATAGCTATCTTGTATATGATGACACCATTAAATTAGAGGGAATATAGAGCTGATCCGAACGATATATTTTTTTGTCCCTGGCATAAGGTAGGTGGTAGTCCGCTTCTGGGATTCATGGTGTACGGCTGGACACCGCGGATGAATTGGGCCAGCGAGTACTTATTGTTCTCCTCCGCGCGGTCAATCTGATGGTTCTGCTGCCACTGAATGGCCGAGAGGATGCTGGCGCGCGTGCTGTTCGTGTAGGAAAATTCATTCGTTCCAGCGTTGTGGTGCTATCGACCATGGCTTCAGATGGCGTCATCTTGCAGAAGAAGAGGCCGCTGTTTCACGCTTGGCGCCAGCCAGGAGAAATCGTAATGTTGAAAAGAAAATTCTGTGATTCTACCTTTATCGTATTACTCCGGAAGATCGGTTGAGAACTCGAGATAGTTTGGGACTTCATTGTCGACTCGGCAAGTTTCCGAGACAGGAGTTGAGGAGACGATTGTTCCCAGGCGCGGTTTTGTACATACAAAAATTAGTTGTAAGTCTTGTCTGTTATCGCCGAATTTTTCTGGCTTGGCTCTGTTGATTTGTTTGTCACTGATGAATAAGGGTACGCGGCTTAAGGGCAAGGCAATTATATCGCTGCTCGCTTCAGGCCGGTGGTGGGGAAGTAGAAGAAGATGCCGATCATCTGGTCCATTGACCTAGAACTCGTACATCTATTTCCATCTGGAGTCCTACAACCTATCCTTCACGGGATGGGGGAGTTGGTGCATTGCTTCCTGAATCATGTTCGTAAAAACCAACGTCGTCCTTGTCTATCTTCAATTCAACCTCATCGTGGTACTCATATTGTCGCTGGCCATGGCGAGCCCCAACTAGGTGTTTGATCGATCACAATAGCCGGAGGGGGCAAGGTGAGGTGGTGAATCGAATCGATCAAGGATTAGTAGAGATTGTGGCGGCGGCTAGGTTTGTAGCCACGCACGTATGTAGCACGATGGTAGTGATATGCGCGCGTATTTGAGAACATTGTCGAGTAAGTCCGAGATGAACTTTATTTTCAGGACAACCTAAATTGAGTTAGAGCTAGACTGCGCTGTTGCTTTGCCCGCACACATCAGCGCACGGCCGCCGCGGGCTGCTGCGGCCACATCGCCAAGGCTAACAGTCAAAAGGTTGACTGTGGCCTGCGCCAGCTCGCATCGACGATATTATAAGGGAAGATATCGGCAAAGACTTTCCACACCAGAACGGTTAGTTCGCGGTGTAGTCGTGTAGATATCGACGGATTTCTTCGATCAGGTCTGATTTCAAGAGTTTACGGCATGTCCTTGTACGATCGCTTGTGTATACATATAGGTAGCAGGAAGGTGGCAGCTACAGCCGTCTTAATCTCCTCCTGTGTGGCCATCGTGTTTGACATGGATATATCTGTTTTTTTTCCATCTAGGACGTTTTGGTTGGGATCGTAATGTTTCAGCGGCGATGAACGATGAAGCCTAGCGGACGAAACCAGATGGACCAAGCCAAAGAAAGCTTTTCCATTTATCATTAGATAGGAGGTACATATATAGATGTAGAGTATTAGGGGTATTTAGATGTACACTTATAATAGTTCTTAACAATCCAAGAGTGTTATCTACTATCGATTTTTATTAAGATTGACACATCTGCACTATTATAATCTACACCTCTCTTAGTCATGCAGATATTTCATCCTACATCGATGAAGGTGATGGATTACGTTGAAGCGCCTTAATAATATAATATTACTTCCAATTCATAATAATTTTGGTGGTTTTAATATATAATTTGAACTAAACCTGCGATAATTAGTATGGATTAGAGGGAGTATAATTTTCGTAAAAAGATCATTTTGTCTACATCGCTATTTTTTGATAGATAGTGCTACAACGATTGATTCCTTAGAAATATATTTCATTTATCCTATGGTAGTATGGTGCGTTCATTACTACCATTTTAAAACTATATTATAATTTCCGTAAAGATAACTAGTAAATAGATTAACCTCAAGAAAAATAGGTGGATTAACTCATTCCGCTTGAGGAACTATTCTTGTGATCTCCTAATGCCCGTGGCCTAGACACGGTCGCTGGACGTGCTTGCAGGCACACTAACTGGGATAATAACATAAGTTTCAGTTAGGTTTTCCTAGGAGATGTTGAGTTGGTCAGTAAAATAGTGCAGGCCAGACACTACGGGAAAACCGGCAATGCCGTGCAGCCAATCTTTGCCGTGCACCCCTGCACGGTAAAGAAATTTTTGCCGTGCACATCCAAAAAACGCACGGAAAAGAATTGACGCACGGCAAAGGGTGGACCGTACATATATTTCTCTTTAAGTCTAGTGGTAGCATGGTCCATCTTTGATTAGATTAGTTTGCAACAGGAGAAGGTTTGTAACAAACGAAAACAGTGATAAATAGGTGAAAAGAACAGTTATAAGCCTCACCTTTTTGTTTCATTAGGTGTGCCAGTTAATTAGAAAAAGCCAAAGAGTTTACATGCAACTACATGCAAATGCCACTGATTTAAATGGTCTAAGCACATAGAATTTTACATATTGTATGTCAATGTAAATAAAAAATAAGGTTAAAAATTGTCAAAATAACTCTTATTATACAACAAGTTCAATTATGTAAAAGATTTCAGACATCCGACATATCGCCTTTATTTAATAATCTAACCACCATATGGAAAACACTATGTTCCCATCTTCACGAATCACGCCAACATATAGAAAAAAAAATTACAAGATGATGCGGAAACAAATATGATTTAAACACTTCAGCCAGGGGACCACATGAAATGACTTCACCAATAGGATACTACTTCACGCAAATCGGCCACTCGCAATGGCAACCCGGTGTAACACATAAACCAGTAACGCATGATTCCCCACACTGTGAAATGTAGGTTCCCATTCCCTCCTCGAACACCCGGATAAGAGGGTCTTCTTTCATACCCTGTGGAGAGCGAGCCATGGCCATCGGAGCTGCCACCAGTTGCAGAATCAGCATTGCAACCACCAAGACCAGCACACCGCTTGTGTTCTTACCACTCTCCATATTGTTCTTTGTGATATTGGTGTGGCTTGGTTGGTTTCTACTGGTTTTGTTGTTTCATTCCTAGCAATCTCACTCCTTTTATAAGCATTGTGAATCACTGTTCCACCTACCAAATTTAATTATATGTGACCGACAATAATACAACTAATAAACTGTATGTTCCATTGATGTTCAAGTCTTCTACATTTTTGGAAATGCTAACGAGGAGGAGGAACAGTATAAGCAGATCTTTGGATGTGATGCTGGACAACTCCCCTTTAGATACTTGGGTATTCCAATTTATTACAAAAAATTAAGGAATTCAGATTGGTATCCGGTAGAAACACGGTTTGGGAATAAATTAGGATGCTGGAAAGGAAAGCTACTATCCTATGGTGATAGGTTAGTACTTATTAATTCAGTATTAACTAGCATACCGATGTTTATGTTGTCTTTCCTGCAAATACCTGTTGGGGTAAGGAAACGTTTGGACTTCTATCGATCTAGGTTCTTTTGGCAGTCCGACGAAAACAAAAAAAAATACCGGCTTACAAAATGGAATATTGTTTGTCGATCTAAAGATCAAGGGGGATTAGGTATTGAAGTCCTCGAAATTAAGAAAAAATGTTTATTGAGCAAATGGCTCTTTAAACTTCTTAATGAAAAAGGGGTGTGGCAGGAATTGCTACATAAAAAATACCTAAGACATATGACGTTTTCGGAGGTGCAAGTTAGACCTATCGATTCCCCATTTTGGAAAGGATTGATGGGGGTCAGGCAAGAGTTTTTTTCTAGGGGTTCTTTCAGGGTGGATAATGGTCTGAGTACCCGCTTCTAGGAAGATACCTGGTTAGGAAATACTTCTTTAGCTCAACAATATTCGTTATTATATAATATTGTACACCATAAGAATGTCACAATTTAACATGTGTTATCCCAAGCACCACTTAATATTACTTTCCGTAGGGTGTTGAGTGGTAACAAATGGACTTCATGGTTACAATTATGTCGGAAACTCATGATGATAAATCTGAATGAAGAAGATGACCGTTTTGTTTGGAATTTGGCATCTAATGGTTTGTTTACAGTGAAATCGATGTATGAAGATCTTATGTGTGACCATACCCCTTTTCTGCGAAAGTATCTCTGGAAGGTTAAAATTCCACTTAAGATTAAGATTTTCATGTGGTTTTTGAGTAATAAGGTTCTGTTAACTAAGGAAAATCTAGCTAAACGTTATTGGAATGGGTATACAAAATGTGTTTTCTGTGGAGATGAGGAGACCATTCAGCACCTTTTTTTATCGAATGTCCGCTAGCTAAGCTTGTATGGCGTACGGTTAGTTTCACTTATGATCTTCCACCTCCAACCAATATTACCAATATGTTTAGTAATTGGTTAAATTTTTTTTTCAGATAAAGGGAGCCCCGGCCTCTGCATCAAATGATGCACACAGCCATTTTATTGAAATATTCAGCGTTCAAAGTACGATCGAAATAAAGATTACAATCATGGGTCAGCATGGTTGCAACATGAATCAACCAACGGAATTGGTTAAAGTAATTGGTTAAATGGATTAGATAGACAATCTAAGACTTTTATCCGAATTGGGGTTTCGGCTTTACGTTGGTCTATTTGGAGGGTCAGAAATGATATAATTTTTAATAAAAAATTCTCCTTTCATTTTTTGCAGGTTATCCATATGGTCTCACATTGGGTCCAGCTTTGGGCTCTACTCTCCGGTGGAGCAGGGGGATGCCATGGCTACTGGTTGCACACGACTCCTGATGGTCGCTCAGGATATCTTGTGCCAGGCTGGTTGGCGACATACTTGAAGACTATGTTGATCTGTAGTCATAGTATGTTTTGTTTTCGATGGTTGATTTTTGTATCAATTCTCGGTGATGCGTGAGTTGTAAAAGATGATACTTTGAACCTTTTTCAATAAACGGCCGTGTGCATCACCATGATGCAGAAGCCGGGGTATACCCCCATTTCGAAAAAAATATACCAATGCCAGATCAATAATGTATTTTGCGATCTGATAATTGTGAACATGTACTAAACAGGGAAACCGCAGGCCTTCGTTCACATTCATTAGCAACCGTTGATGGTGAATTTCCCATCTGGGATGAGGATCAATACCAATGCCTGCACCAGCATATCGTCCCTCAGATCATCTTTCCCGCGGTGTATCTTGATCCTCTCGATACAGGGAGAGCCCCTGATTGACGGTGCTCACACTGATAGTACTGAGGTAGATTCAGCCCTCTTGCATTTTTGACAGTGCTCCTGCAAAGTGTCGAACCATATGAGAATTTCAGTCAGTTAGCTTGATGGTTATGCAGTTGTTGTAGGAAACCACTGCCATGACCTAGAGACATGCATGTGTGGGAGGAAAGAGTATGTATATATACCATCTTGGGAGAGTGATGGAGAATGCAGAACAGTGGGTAAAAGAGACCACATAGAAGAGCAAGCAGTCAGTTAAAAATTCAGACCATGACTCGATTTGAAACCAGGAAGCAACTAACTATTATACCCCTGAACTTGAATGGATGTGAAAATGAGGAAACCATAAGTACCTCAGGTAATTGTGCATGCAACTCCAGTTTCGGATTCATTCAGGATTTCCAGCAGCTTCCTCCACCGTCTTTGCTTTGATCAGCTTCTCGATCTGCAAAAACGAAAACATCAAAATGTGTCTATTGTAACCATCAGCAACATTTACCTTGAAGTAATCTGCAAAAATAAATAGTTATATCCAGTTGAAGTTATAAGCGTTTTGTCGAATAATTCATAATAATCTGTGTACAGTTCTGTCTATGATGCTTAGACTGCGTACCTCAAGGACCATGGAACATGTCCTCAAGGCTCAGAGAGTCGATGCTGCTGCAGAAATAGATCATCTATGTTCTCGGGGACAAACGGCTACTGCTGCTTACTTCGAACTGAAACAATAACATCTGAAATTACGTACCGCTCTTTCAGATTATCATAACGTTGATGGAGCTTGCCCATTGCCTGCAATGCCTCAAGCATGACAGATTAGCACAGCATAAAAATATCACCTTAGAGCACGTATTAATAACATCAATTTCAGTCGAAGAGATGCACATGTCCAACGGTACAATGCGGAAACATAGGCGAAGACAGGCGCATGCAGCCCTCCTACGATGCCACCAGCACCCCTGCGTGTTTCGTCTCTTTGTAGTTTGTACCTGTACGGCTGTACCTGCTGTTGTCCTCAGCCGAACTTGTCGTGCTCAACCTCATAGTAGTAGGGGCTGTTCCGATACAGCCTAACCAAGATAACCTCCACGGCCTCTGGCATTACTGCATTTGGCAGGAACGGAGCTGCCATAGTGGCATTGGGGTCAGCTGACCCCAATGATATTGGTGAACTCTTCACTAATTTGTACAAAGTATTGCTATTTTGTATATGATGCACCATGAAATTAGAGGGAATATAGAGCTGACCCCAATGATATATTTTTTGTCCCTGGCATGAGGTAGGTGGTAGTCCGCTTCTGGGAGTCAAGGTGTACGGCTGGATCTCGTCGATGAATTGGCCAGCGAGTACTTATTGTTCTCCTCCGCGCGGTCAATCCGATGATTCTGCTGCCACTGGACGGCCGAGAGGATGCCGGCGTGCTGTTCACGTAGGAAAATTCCTTCGTTCCAGCGTTGTGGTGCCTTCGACCATGGCTTCGGGTGGCTGTCATCTTGCAGAAGAAGAGGCCACCGTTTCACGCTTGGCGCAGCGCTGGCCAAAAAGAAAATTCTGCGCTGCTACTTTTATCTGATGACTCTGGAAGATCGGTTGAGAACTCGAGATAGTTCGGGACTCCATTGTGGGCTCGGCAAGTTTGCGAGACAGGAGTTGCTCAGACGTCCAGCCAACGATTGTTCGCAGGCACGGTTGTACATACGAAAATTAGTTGTAACTCCGGTCTGTCATCGCCGACTTTTTCGGCTTGGCTCTATTGCTTGGTTTGTCGCCGATGAATAAGGTGATGCGGCTGCAGGGTGGCTGAAGGGCCAGGCTCGCTTCAGCTGGTGGAGGGGAAGTAGAAGAAGATGCCGTTCATCCAGTCCATTGACCTAGAACTCCTACATCTATTTCCATCTGGAGTCCTACAAGGTATCCTCTACGGGATGGGGGAGTTGGTGCATAGCTCCTAGAATCATGTTCGTAGAAACCAACGTTGTCCTTGTCTAGCTTCAATCCTTCCTCATCGTGGTACTCATACTGTCGCTGGCTATGGCGAGTCACCAACTGGGTGTTTGATTGATCGCAATACCATGAGGGGCCAAGGTGAGGTGGCAAATCGAATAGATCAAAGATTAGTAGCGATTGTGGCGGCGGCGCGGATGTAGCGATACGCACACATATTTGAGAACATTGTCGGGTAAGTTTGAGATGGGCTTTATTTTCATGATAAACTCGATTGAGTTAGAGCCGGACTGCGTTGTTGCTTAGTCTGTACACATCGGCGCGCAGCCGCCATGGGCTAATGCAGCTAAATCGCCAAGGTAAACGGTCGAAAGGCTGCCTGCGGCCCTGCGCCACATCGTAAGGGAAGATGTCGGTGAAGACTGTCCACGCCGAAACGGTTAGTTGGCGGTGTAGTCATGTAGATATCGACGGATTTATTCGATCATGTCTGATTTCAAGATGTTCGCTTGTCTATACATATAGGTAGAAGGAAGGCGGCAGCTAAGATCCGTCTTGATCTCCTCGTGTGCGGCCATTGTGTTCGACATGGATATATCTGTTTTCCATATGGGACATTTTGGTTGGGATCATAATGTTTTGGCGGCGATGTGCGACGAAGCCTGGCGGACGAAACCATATGGACCAATCCAAACAACAATTTCCCCCTATATCATTAGTTATAGAGGTACATATATAGATATATATTATTAGGGGTATATAGATGTACACTTATAGTACTTCTTAACAAACCAAGAGTTTTATATATAATTAATTTTTATTAAGATTGACACATCTGCACACTTTTATAATATATACCTCTATTAGTCGAGCAGATATTTCATCCTACGTCGATGATGAAGGTGATGGATTACGTTCAAGCGCCTTAATAATGTGCTACTACTTCCAATTCATAATAAGTGTTGTGGTTTTAATATAAATTTGAACTAAACCCACACGATACTTATTATGGACGAGGGAGTATAATTTTCGTAAAAAGATCATTTTATCTACATCGTTATTTTTTAATGGATGGTGCTACAACGATTGATTCCTTAGAAATATATTCCATTTATCATATCGTTAATTTAGTTTGCAACAGGAGAAGCTTTGTAACAAGGGAAAACAATGATAAATAGGTGAAAATGGCATTTCTAAGCCTCTCCTTTTTTCCTTCATTAGGTGTGCCAGTTAATTAGGAAAAGCCAAAGAGTTTGCATGCAACTGCATACACATGACACTGATTTAAATGTTCTATGCACATAGGATTTCACCTATTGTATATCAATGTAAATAAAAAAATAAGGTAAAAAATTGTAAAAATAACTCTCATTATACAACAAGTTCAATTATGTAAAATATTTCACACATCCGACATATCGCCTTTATTTAATAATTTAACCACCATATGGAAAACACCACGTTCCCATCTTCACGAATCACGCCAACATATATAAAGAAAAGTTTACAAGACGATGGGGAAACAAATATGATTTGAACACTTCAGCCAGGGGACCACATGAAATGGCTTCACCATTAGGATACTACTTCACGCAAACCGGCCACTCGCAATGGCAACCCGGTGTAACACATAAACCAGTAACGCATGTTTCCCCACACTGTGAAATGTAGGTTCCCATTCCCTCCTCGAACACCCGGATAAGAGGGTCTTCTTTCATACCCTGTGGAGAGCGAGCCATGGCCATCGGAGCTGCCACCAGCTGCAGAATCAGCATTGCAGCCACCAACACCAGCACACCGCTTGTGTTCTTGCCACTCTCCATATTGTTCTTTGTGATATTGGCGTGGCTTGGTTGGTTTCTATTGGTTTTGTTGTTTCATTCCTAGCAATCTCACTCCTTTTATAAGCATTGTGAATCACTGTTCCACCTACCAAATTTAATTATATGTGACCGACAATAATACAACTAACAAACTGTATGTTCTAGTGATGTTCAAGTCTTCTACATCTAGCATACTTCTGACATTTACCAATGTGCAATTTCAAAATCGAGAAAAAAATTAATTTTCATACAAATTTCACATTGTAGCTATGGCTGCCTACTTCCATCCTACTAGTAGTATCATCTTATATGGAATCTTTTGTGATTAAGTAGAAGAATTTTTTGTGAAGTCCCTCGAATCCGCAAACGTTTTTTTAAATGTGAATCGTGTGAGAAAGGTTAACCGTTCTTACAAATTTATTTTAAACATGTGTGATATAGAGCCCCATCTCCCACCCATGCATGCATATTGAACTATCAGTAACTGTGTTCGATGGATTATTTCAACCATTTGTGAAGGCATGTTCTGTACCAGTGAATCATAAGAAGATATTTAATATTGATTGTGTATTATTGTCCCCTTTATTGTATTTGAGTTAGGTAGCTGCGATACTATTGCAGATAAGGGTGGTTGCATGGATGGTGACATCTATGATTGCAATAAATCATTCACCAATGATTTGAAAAAAATATGGGTCCTTCATTATGGTATCCAAGAGCTAAGGCTTTTTAAATTAAATTAATTATATGCATGTGCATAGCTGACTGATTATAATTTAATTTTGTTGAAGTGGTTATATATATGCATGTTATACAAAGTATTTGGATCTTGTAAAATTATTTGTTTCGCTTGAAGAAAAAATCTTTCCATTTGCGAAAGCATGTGTCCTGGACATGATCGCTGGAGGTGCTTGTAGGCACACTGACTAGGACAAGAGCAAGGGTTTCCGTTCGGTTTTCCTTGGAGATGCTAAGTGAGTTGGTAAAATTTAATTGTGGGCCATATGTACTAGTGGACTCGCTTAGTCAATATCTGATTAGCCTCCTCGATAATTCTTGATGATTTCTGGATAACTTCTCTTGAGTTGGGATCTCGGCATCCTCCATATCACGAGCCATATGCACCAGAACTCACGATCATGTCAATATCACGAGGATGATAGGGTGACATCATCTTGCATTTCAGGATGGTAGTTCGCCAAGGGTTGCCCATCTCAGTATATGTCCCAACAACGTCAAACATACGCCTCTACCCGTTGTTCTGTCGAGCATCATATTTGTCGAGTGCTACCATTTCCATCTTCGCATACATGTTGCGTGCCAAGCGTTTTAGTGCAGTCTTCCGAGCAAGTGTATGCTCCTCGTGACACGTGAGAACGAGAGGGGAAACCGTCGGGCGCAGGAGCGGCTTGCCATCACTGAGGCGTAAGTATGAGAGGGCCATGGAGCTATGGACGGAGAATTTACCAAACGATGTGCGGGCGGAGTTATAATTCTGGTGTGCAAGGATGGAGAAGAGAAGGGAGAAGAGAAGGAGAAAGGCCGCGATACTATCAGAGCTCACAAGTCCCAAGATGATCAACGACGAGGACCAGTGGCTGACAAATTCATTACTTCTGATGAGTATAGCAATCAAGATAGTAGTTAGTGAATAAAAATAACTTATTTGTTTTTCTAGTTTATCAAGTTTGTTGTATGTAAAGATGAATGAATTTGTATGTAAACTATTTGTTCTTTTCATCAATGCATGTTGATTCTTGATTGTCTTTATAAATTCATTGTATGTTTAGCTATCAAAAAGTCGATCGTACTGGATCCATGTGGTAAGGAGAAACTGGTAATCTATTCCTTACAAAAGCCTTGAAGATTATGTAATGGTTACTATCAAACTTTTGTTTATAAACTATTAATATTATTTGTTTCTCTCTTTATCTTTAAATTCTTATCTAATGAACCAATACGGAATCCTGGGGGCGAGAAGTAAAAGTTTTTTATGCATGTTTTAATAACTAGATCAATACTTCTAAATATAGATACATATAATTTGTTGTGAAAGGCGTGAGTATATGGGTATTATATATAGCTGTCAAAATTGATGGAGAAATTGTCCTTAGGTACCCTATATGTTTTTTGTTTCAATAAGCTGCTCAATATCTTGATTGCATGTCTAGCGTGTAGGTGCCTGTACAGATGACATTGCATGTTACTTGTATTGGCTGGCAGCCTGGGTGTTGTGCCTACTTATTGTCGCACATGCGTGTTTGTGCTTGTGTAACCTATTATGAGGGTAGCAATAACCATGAGGAAGGTAGATTAGCTCAGTGAGGAAGGTAGATCTGCTAGCAGTGTACTATCTGCACCTTCTACAATTGTCTCCCAGTTGAATTTTCCGATTGCTATAGTGATCACCCAAGGCCACTCTAGTAGAACAAAAAAATACAGACTAATTTAAATCAGTTTCTACACGACCTTTTTAGTACCATATCACAAAGAGATGATAAGGCCTTCTTAGTATTTTATAATTTAAAAGTACTAGTCACAAGATATATATATATACATATATATATATATATAGAGCCCAACTATTCTCGAACCCCCCTTAAGAGTGGTTCTAGAATAACCCCCCCCCCCCCTAGTCCCACTCGGTTTGTTCCCCGTCCCGACCGAAATCCAACAGAACTCCCCACGTCCCGACCGATACCGGTTCATCAACGAAGCGAACTCCCCACGTCCCTTCGTAAAAACACACGCGCCCCGCCTCGAGCGGAGATCAACAAGCTCCGCACCTCGACCTCCTACCTCGTCGGCGCGGGCGAGCGAGCGGCGGCGGGAGCCGACGCGAGGGAGCCCGCGACGGACACGAAGACGATCTAAAAGCCTCCTACCTCGTCGGCGCGGCGGCGGGAGCCGACGCGAGGGAGCCCGCGACGGACACGAAGACGATCTAAAAGCCTCCTACCTCGTCGGCGCGGCGGCGGGAGCCGACGCGAGGGAGCCCGCGACGGAGGCGAACGGCGGCGGTAGCTGACGCAAAGGAGCCAGCGGCGGAGAACGGCGAGATCCAGCCTCCTTACAGCAGTAATGGCTCCAATTAGACGCAGATCGGCAGAGCATCCTCCAAATTCAAACCAGCCAAGCTCCAGAAAAAGGCCAGCAGAGGATGAGGTACCATAAAAAAATCACAGGAAGTTCACATAATTCATTTACTGCTTTTTGCGTCCATCACTGCACAAAAAAGGAGCACTTCAGATCATCATGAAAAAAAGTTCATATGAATTTATATTGGAAGTTCACATGACTATTTTAATGCTTCTATATGGAAAATAATATTGGAAGTTCACCTCCACTGGATTATGTTTAGAGTAGAACATAAGAGCGGGCTCGTGTGAATTGAGACTGGAAGTTCACATGCAGAGTCTATTGTAGGAAAAAAGAAAACTTATGTCTTTTATTGGGAAGTTCTTAAAAACAGTTTCCTGGAGTTCACTTCAGTTATAAAAAATAAAAACAGCAAAATGAAAAAATAAGTATGCGAGTGCATGTATGCTTGGAAGTTCATATTACATTGTTTAGCGGTTAACTTTACTTGTTTTAGTTTTTTGAAGACATCAGACAAAGTTTTATGTATAAAAGTTCTAGTCCCAATGTTCAAGAAGTTCACATGTTAAAAAACTTACCAGGTTCTGCTACTGCAGGGCAAAGAATCAGGAACAGGCAGTGACGACGAGATAATCAGCTGGTCAGGCCCTAAAAAGCCTCCAATGACTCCCATATGCTTGTGATGAGCCAGTTTCATTTATCCAGCCAGTGTTCCGCAATCCCAAGAGAAAAGCAAATGCTGCCGCCATTGAAAGGAATTTCAATCAGAAGACCCAAGAACAAGATGACATGGATAACAGCAAGAGGAAGCGGGATACCACAACATCAACAGATGATGATGAGGATATTATGTGTTGGTCAGGTCCACCAAAAAAACCCCGTTCTCCAATAAAGTGCACTGAGGAGGTATTTGCTAGTAATGCAACGTTCCGTCAGCCACGGAAACGGCAATCTACAAGTACATCTAAAACAACCACAGCTGGAAGCAACGATATGAACAGGGACAGTGGGCAAAAGTCGTCTTCTAGCAGTGATGCTTCTGAACAGCAACGCAGTTATGGGGATGGTCAAAGTGACAACATACACCAAGATCGTCGAGGCACTCAATCAAGTCATATGCCGCCTCGAGATCCACTCTGCCATGTACCAAAAGTCACACCGCCATGCCCCATAGTACCAGATGATAGAGCCACCCCTGCGAGCTGCGAACATACACACACGTAAGTTCAATTTATATTTTGCTGATAAAAATTTAAATCTTACACACATTTATTTAGACCATTTGCATGGGAGTTCACATGCTATATTTTTAGAAAAAACAGTTGATATGATTTGGTAAAGTTCGTGAACCCTGTATCCCTGATAAAAAGTTCAGCTGATTTTTAGGAAGTTCACATGCTCTGTTTATATATGAAATATATAGTTGATATGTTCTGGAAGTTCATGTACAACGAGTTTTCTCTGAAAAAAAGTTCAGATGACTTTAGGAAGTTCATGTTCTTATTTTTTATTAAATTTGAGGAAGTTCACTTGACCTATTTCCTGAAGTTAACATACAATAACATATGTAAACAAAAATTAATGCAATAAAAAACCGTGGCAATTTGCAGGCTGCAGATCTTGATAAGGACCTGATACCATCCATTGGTCAAGAATTTAGCACATTCAAAGACGCATATGTATTTTACAATACATATGCAAAGCACACGAGGTTTGGGATAAGGAAAGGACGAGCACAACAAGAGCGAGGCGTTACTTGAGATGTGTACGAGAAGGTGCACACCGCCAAAGTGTCAACGAGGAAGACCGACAGTGTGACAAGATGACCAAAAGAACTGGGTGCAAGGCCTTTATGAGATTGAAAGAGAGGAGTGATGGTACCTGCATTGTCAAGGACATTGCACTTCAGCACAACCATACCCTGCTGTTAAGCCCAACAATGCTAGTTTTCATGCGTTCTCACAAAAAGGTGGATCCAACATTGAAGGGGTTGGTAAAAGACCTTCAGTTCAGCAATATAAAACATGTAAACATAATGGGCCTGCTTACAAGGCTGCATGGTGGCCGTGATAAGATTGGCTGCCACAACAGAGACATACTCAACATGTAAGTACTCCACCCCACCCCCTCCTTTATATATAAAATGAAAACTTACATGAAAAACAGGGAGAAGAAAAAATCAAAACAAAAAAAGAAAAATAACAACAAATTTCTTTTTGCAGGAAAGCAGAAAACACGAGGAAGGAGTCCATGAATGAGGTGCAGAATATGTTCAAATTCTTTGAAGACATGAAGAAGGAGAATGAAAAAAATTTCTATGACTACAAGGTTGATGACGAAAACAGACTGGAAATGTTTTCTGGTCTAATGCTAGCTCGAGGGCCGCATATGCAGATTTTGGAGATTGCATAACTTTCGATACTACTTACAAGTCGAACAAGCACCACTTGCCCCTTGCAGTATTTGTCGGCGTAAACAACCACTTGCGATCAACAATCTTTGGTGTTGCGTTGATGGGAAACGAGTCAGAGGAGTCCTTCAAATGGGTATTCAGCAGATTCCTTGAATGCATGGGCGGTAAACAACCAATCTGCATACTTACAGGTTTGGAGAAAATCAAAATCTAGCTTCAGTTGTAGTTCATAACAAATACACACGGAAGTTCAGATGTTTCCACCCCTGCAACACAAAAAATAAAAGATATTTAATTTGCTCGAAGTTCACCTTTGTTTGTTTTTGTGAAGTTTGATTGCATTATACCCGATGTGTTTTTTCCTAATAATTGTTCGGATCAATGCCCGGCAATGGCAAAAGCAATACCAAAAATTTTCCCACGGACTCAACATAAGTTACGTAGATGGCACATAATGAACAAGCATAAGGACCCGTCGAAGAAGCTTTATAAACTATTCCCTGATTTGAAGGATAAGCTGACTGCAATTTTGAACCATCCCCTAATGCCATCTGAGTTTGAAGATGCGTGGAAGGCTTTGATTGAAAAGTACAATCTGCATGATATAAATGTCATGATTAACTTATGGGCTGAAAGGAAATTGTGGATATCGACTCATCGGAAAGAAGTTTTACGTGCACGCATGACTTCAACACAAAGAAGCGAGAGCATGAACTTTGTGCTGAAAAGGGGATTTGTCATCGAACGAGACAACCTCCACATTTTTGCTAAGCAAGTTAACAAGCTGCATACAGGCAAGGCATGAAGCAGAGAATGCAGAGGCAAATGCATCAACGGTGAGTGCTCGATTTCACGATTTATATTAATGAAAAAAAAATGCTTCAATAATTTGGAAAACATAGGATGAAAAACATAAAAAAAGAAAAAAGAGTATGCAGATGTTATGGAAGTTCACAACTGTTTGGTTAGGGGTTCATCTGTACATAAAAAAGTGTCATCTGTTGTCGAAAAAAAAGTATGCATATGCATGGAAGTTCACATATGTTTAGTTATGGGGTTCATATATATATATATATATATAAAAGTTATCTTATGTTTCATGTTCACAACAAATGACTTTTGCATCGACAAAAATAAAAATTGCAGGGCACAAGGAAAACAGTCACCCGGTATGGCTTCGAGGCACAGGTGATGGATAAGTACACACGGGCAGTGTACTCAGTTTCCGGGAGCGGCAATATCACAAGACAGACTTTCCGCATTAAGACTTCCCAGGATAATCCAAACAATTACCTTGTGCATCACTACAATCGGAGTAAAGAATTCGCTTGGTCAAGACATGAATTCGAAGTGCTAGCGAGATGAAGTTGAAGGCCGCTATGAATGCGAATGTAAGCCGTGGGAACATACGGGTAAAAAAGAAAAAGCCTCTTTCAGCAATTGCTTTTGGTTGTATTACACTACGGATGCATAGAAAAAGTAATTGTTGACACGAAAAATAAAAAATTAACCGAGCTAATGTTATGTTTATGCACACACAGGGTTGTTCTGCCACCATGTCATAGCTGTCTTTGAGCACCTACGCCTGGATGAGATACCAAGCAAGTATATACTCCAGAGATACATGATGTCTACGGGTGCTTCTATTCTTGTAGACAGTGTTGGGCCTCCAAGAGCAGAGGTTTGTAGAACAGCAGCAAGTTTCCCTTAAGTGGATCACCCAAGGTTTATCGAACTCAGGGAGGAAGAGGTCAAAGATATCCCTCTCATGCAACCCCGCAACCACAAAGCAAGAAGTCTCTTGTGTCCCCAACACACCTAATAGGTGCACTAGTTTGGCGAAGAGATAGTGAAATACGGTGGTATGAATGAATATGAGCAAGAGTAACGGCGCCGTGAAAATAGCTTGTCGGCGTGTAGTTGATGGTGGTAATATGGTAGCGAGTAGTAACGCAGTAAAACAGTAAACAAGCTGCGATAGCAGTATTTAGGAACAAGGCCTAGGGATTAGACTTTCACTAGTGGACACTCTCAACTTTGATCACATAACAGAATAGATAAATGCATACTCTACGGGAATGGTGTTTTGGCACATGGGAGCATATGCTCCCTTTATTTTGAAATGCATGTTACATACATTTTGAAATTTCAAAAAATTGAAATGAAAAATTAGAACGTACATCTTCACGTGCTACGCGCTCACAAAGTTGTTTCATAAAAATCCGACTTGTCGTGTGACGTGTGTAAAAAAGACAGAATTCAATGGTGAAAATAAAGCTTTTCAGGAGATAAATTTTCTCTTTTTTACACAGACCACAAAACATATTGGTTCCTCGCGAAACTTGACGAACGTATGTATATTGTGAAGATGTACATGTACAATTTTTTGTCAATTTTTTTCGACATTTCGAAATATAACTTTTTGATAGAGGGAGCATATGCACCCGGGAGCCGAATTGAATTTCCAATACTCTACACTCTTTTGTTGGATGATGAACACATTGCGTAGGATTACACGAACCCTCAATGCCGGAGTTAACAAGCTCCACAATTCAATGTTCATATTTAAATAACCTTAGAGTGCATGAAAGATCAACACGACTAAACCAAGTACTAACACAGCGTGCACACTGTCACCTTCACACTATGTAGGAGGAATAGATCACATCAATACCATCATAGCAATAGTTAACTTCACAATCTACAAGAGATCATGATCATAGCATACGCCAAGTACTAACACGGATGCACACACTATCACCATTACACCGTGCAGGAGGAATAAAACTACTTTAATAACATCACTAGAGTAGCACATAGATAAATTGTGATACAAAACACATTGCAATCATAAAGAGATATAAATAAGCACTTCACTACGCCATTCATAACAGTGAATAAGTATTCTGTGAAATATAGCCTAAGAGACCCACACGGTGCACACACTGTCACCTTTACACACGTGGGACAAGGAGTCTCCGGAGATCACATAAGTACAATTCACTTGACTAGCATAACGACATCTAGATTACAAGAATCATCATATGAATCTCAATCATGTAAGGCAGCTCATGATATTATTGTATTGAAGCACATAGGAGAGAGATTAACCACATAGCTACCGGTACAGCCCCGAACTTTGATGGAGAACTACTCCCTCCTCATGGGAGACAGCAACGTTGATGGAGATGGCGGTGGTGTCGATGGAGGAGCCTTCCGGGGGCACTTCCCCGCCCCGGCAGCGTGCCGGAACAGAGACTCCTGTCCCCCAGATCTTGGCTTCGCGATGGCGGCGGCTCTGGAAGGTTTTCCGTATCGTGGTTTTTTCGTATCGAGGTTTTAGGTCTGGGGGCTTCTTATAGGCGAAGAGGCGGCGTCAGAGGGTCGAAGAGGCGGCGGCACCGTAGGGTGGCGTGGGCCACACCCAGGCCGCGCCGACCTATGGTCCCGTGGGCCCGTGCCCCTCTCTCGGCGGTTCTCGGGTGTTCTGGATGCTTCCGGGCAAAATAGGATGCTTGGGTCTTGATTTCGTCCGATTCGAGAATATTTCCTTACTAGGATTTACGGAACCAAAAACAACGAGAAAACGAGAACTGGCCCTTCGGCATCTCGTCAATAGGTTAGTTCCGGAAAACGCATAAATATGACATATAATGTGCATAAAACATGTAGGTATCATCAATAATGTGGCATGGAACATAAGCAATTATCGATACGTCGGAGACGTATCAGCATCCCCAAGCTTAGTTCTGCTCGTCCCGAGCAGGTAAAACGATAACAAAGATAATTTCTGAAGTGACATGCCATCATAACCTTGATCATAATATTTGTAAACATATGTAATGAATGCAGCGATCAAAACAATGGTAATGACATGAGTAAACAAGTGAATCATAAAGCAAAGACTTTTCATGAATAGTACTTCAAGACAAGCATCAATAAGTCTTGCATAAGAGTTAACTCATAAAGCAATTAATCAAAGTAAAGGTATTGAAGCAACACAAAGGAAGATTAAGTTTCAGCGGTTGCTTTCAACTTGTAACATGTATATCTCATGGATAATTGTCAACATAGAGTAATATAACAAGTGCAATATGCAAGTATGTAGGAATCAATGCACAGTTCACACAAGTGTTTGCTTCTTGAGGTGGAGAGAGATATGTGAACTGACTCAACATAAAAGTAAAAAGAATGGTCCTTCAAAGAGGAAAGCATCGATTGCTATATTTGTGCTAGAGCTTTTATTTTGAAAACATGAAACAATTTTGTCAACGGTAGTAATAAAGCATATGAGTTATGTAAATTATATCTTACAAGTTGCAAGTCTCATGCATAGTATACTAATAGTGCCCGCACCTTGTCCTAATTAGCTTGGACTACCGGATCATCGCAATACACATGTTTTAACCAAGTGTCACAATGGGGTACCTCCATGCCGCCCGTACAAAGGTCTAAGGAGAAAGCTCGCATTTTGGATTTCTCGCTTTTGATTATTCTCAACTTAGACATCCATACCGGGACAACATGGACAACAGATAATGGACTCCTCTTTAATGCATAAGCATGTGGCAACAATTAGTGTTCTCATATGAGATTGAGGATATATGTCCAAAACTGAAACTTCCACCATGATTCATGTCTTTAGTTAGCGGCCCAATGTTCTTCTCTAACAATATGTATGCTCCAACCATTAAGGTGGTAGATCTCTCTTACTTCAGACAAGACGGACATGCATAGCAACTCACATGATATTCAACAAAGAATAGTTGATGGCGTCCCCGAAACATGGTTATCGCACAACAAGCAACTTAATAAGAGATAAAGTGCATAAGTACATATTCAATACCACAATAGTTTTTAGGCTATTTTGTCCCATGAGCTATATATTGTAAAGGCGAATGATGGAAATTTAAAGGTAGCACTCAAGCAATTTACTTTGGAATGGCGGAGAAATACCATGTAGTAGGTAGGTATGGTGGACACAAATGACATAGTGGTTGGCTCAAGGATTTTGGGATGCATGAGAAGTATTCCCTCTCGATACAAGGCTTAGGCTAGCAAGGTTATTTGAAACAAACACAAGGATGAACCGGTACAGCAAAACTCACATAAAAGACATATTGTAAACATTATAAGACTCTACACCGTCTTCCTTGTTGTTCAAAACTCAATACTAGAAATTATCTAGACTTTAGAGAGACCAAATATGCAAACCAAATTTTAGCAAGCTCTAGGTATTTCTTCATTAATAGGTGCAAAGTATATGATGCAAGAGCTTAAACATGAGCACAACAATTGCCAAGTATCACATTATCCAAGACATTTTACCAATTACTACATGTAGCATTTTCCGTTTCCAACCATATAACAATTAACGAAGCAGTTTCAACCTTCGCCATGAAAAATAAAAGCTAAGAACACATGTGTTCATATGAACCAGCGGAGCGTGTCTCTCTCCCACACAAGCATTTATTCAAACAAAAACAAAAACAAAAGCACACAGACGCTCCAATTAAAGTACATAAGATGTGACTGAATAAAAATATAGTTTCAAGGGAGGAACCTGATAAATTTGTCGATGAAGAAGGGGATGCCTTGGGCATCCCCAAGCTTAGACGCTTGAGTCTTCTTGAAATATGCAGGGATGAACCACCGGGGCATCCCCAAGCTTAGAGCTTTCACTCTCCTTGATCATAGTATATCATCCTCCTCTCTTGACCCTTGAAAACTTCCTTCACACCAAACTCGAAACAAACTCATTAGAGGGTTAGTGCACAATAAAAATTAACATGTTCAGAGGTGACACAATCATTCTTAACACTTCTGGACATTGCCCAAAGCTACTGGAAGTCAATGGAACAAAGAAATCCATCCCACATAGCAAAAGAAGCAATGCGAAATAAAAGGCAGAATCTGTCAAAACAGAACGAGTCCGTAAAGACGAATTTTAAAAGGGCACCAGACTTGCTCAAATGAAAATGCTCAAATTGAATGAAAGTTGCGTACATATCTGAGGATCACTCACGTAAATTGGCTTAATTTTCTGAGTTACCTACAGAGAATTAGGACCAGATTCGTGACAGCAAAGAAATCTGTTTCTGCGCAGTAATCCAAATCTAGTATGAACTTTACTATCAAAGACTTTACTTGGCACAAAAAAACATAAAACTAAGATAAGGAGACGTTGCTACAGTAGTAAACAACTTCCAATACTCAAATATAAAACAAAGTACTGTAGCAAAATAACACATGGGTTATCTCCCAAGAAGTTCTTTCTTTATAGCCGTTAAGATGGGCTCAGCAGTTTTAATGATGCACTCGCAAGAAATAGTATTTGAAGCAAAAGAGAGCATCAAGAGGCAAATTAAAAACACATTTAAGCCTAACATGCTTCCTATGCATAGGAATCTTGTAAATAAACAAATTCATGAAGCATAATGCAACAAGCATAGAAAGATAAAACAAGTGCAGCTTCAAGATTTTCAGCGAAAAGAGAGGTGTTTTAGTAACATGAAAATTTCTACAACCATATTTTCCTCTCTCATAATAACTTTCAGTAGCATCATGAGCAAACTCAACAATATAACTATCACATAAAGCATTCTTATCATGAGTCTCATGCATAAAATTATTACTACTCCCAACATAAGCATAGTTATTCTTATTAATTGTAGTAGGAGCAAATTCAACAAAGTAGCTATCATTATTATTCTCATCATCAAATATAGGAGGCATATTGTAATCATAATCAAATTTATCCTTCATAACAGGCGGTAACAAAAGACTACTATCATTATAATCATCATATATGGGAGGCAAAGTATCATCAAAGTAAATTTTCTCCTTAATGCTTGGGGGACTAAAAAGATCATGAAAACCAACTTCCCCAAGCTTAGAACTTTCTATATCATTATCAACAATGGTGTTCAAAGCGTTCATACTAATATTACTACCAGCATGCAAATAAGATTTCATAGGTTTTTTAATTTTCGCATCAAACAATCCATGTTTTAAATCAGGAAATAGAATAAGAAGCTCATTCTTGTCCATTATGCCAAACTAGTGTAAACAAGAAACAAAAAGATGCAATTGCAGGATCTAAAGGAAATAGCTTCGAGTACTTACAATGGCGAAAATAGCTTACTAGCCGAGATCCGGAGTGTGAGTACCTTTTACCTTTCCTCCCCGGCAACGGCGCCTGGAAAATAGCTTGATGTCTACGGGTGCTTCTATTCTTGTAGACAGTGTTGGGCCTCCAAGAGCGAGAGGTTTGTAGAACAGCAGCAAGTTTCCCTTAAGTGGATCACCCAAGGTTTATCGAACTCGGGGAGGAAGAGGTCAAAGATATCCCTCTCATGCAACCACCGCAACCACAAAGCAAGAAGTCTCTTGTGTCCCCAACACACCTAATAGGTGCACTAGTTCGGCGAAGAGATAGTGAAATACAGGTGGTATGAATGAATATGAGCAGTAGTAACGGCGCCAGAAAATAGCTTGCTGGCGTGTAGTTGATGGTGGTAATATGGTAGCAGTAGTAACGCAGTAAAACAATAAACAAGCAGCGATAGCAGTATTTAGGAACAAGGCCTAGGGATTAGACTTTCACTAGTGGACACTCTCAACTTTGATCACATAACAGAATAGATAAATGCATACTCTACACTCTTTTGTTGGATGATGAACACATTGCGTAGGATTACACGAACCCTCAATGCCGGAGTTAACAAGCTCCACAATTCAATGTTCATATTTAAATAACCTTAGAGTGCGTGAAAGATCAACACGACTAAACCAAGTACTAACACAACATACACACTGTCACCTTCACACTATGTAGGAGGAATAGATCACATCAATACCATCATAGCAATAGTTAACTTCACAATCTACAAGAGATCATGATCATAGCATACGCCAAGTACTAACACGGATGCACACACTGTCACCATTACACCGTGCAGGAGGAATAAAACTACTTTAATAACATCACTAGAGTAGCACATAGATAAATTGTGATACAAAACACATTGCAATCATAAAGAGATATAAATAAGCACTTCACTACGCCATTCATAACGGTGAATAAGTATTCTGTGAAATATAGCCTAAGAGACCCACACGGTGCACACACTGTCACCTTTACACACGTGGGACAAGGAGTCTCCGGAGATCACATAAGTAAAAGTCACTTGACTAGCATAACGACATCTAGATTACAAGCATCATCATATGAATCTCAATCATGTAAGGCAGCTCATGAGATTATTGTATTGAAGCACATAGGAGAGAGATTAACCACATAGCTACCGGTACAGCCCCGAACCTTGATGGAGAACTACTCCCTCCTCATGGGAGACAGCAACGTTGATGGAGATGGCGGTGGTGTCGATGGAGGAGCCTTCCGGGGGCACTTCCCCGCCCCGGCAGCGTGCCGGAACAGAGACTCCTGTCCCCCAGATCTTGGCTTCGCGATGGCGGCGGCTCTGGAAGGTTTTCCGTATCGTGGATTTTTCGTATCGAGGTTTTAGGTCTGGGGGCTTCTTATAGGCGAAGAGGCGGCGTCAGAGGGTCGAAGAGGCGGCGGCACCATAGGGTGGCGCGGGCCACACCCAGGCCACGCCGGCCTATGGTCCCGTGGGCCCGTGCCCCTCTCTGGCGGTTCTCGGGTGTTCGGATGCTTCCGGGCAAAATAGGATGCTTGGGTCTTGATTTCGTCCGATTCCGAGAATATTTCCTTACTAGGATTTCGGAACCAAAAACAGCAGAAAACAGAAACTGGCCCTTCGGCATCTCGTCAATAGGTTAGTTCCGGAAAACGCATAAATATGACATATAATGTGCATAAAACATGTAGATATCATCAATAATGTGGCATGGAACATAAGAAATTATCGATACGTCGGAGACGTATCAATACACCAAAGATGCAGTGACAAACCTTGATTTCAACCGCAGAGACTACAGGACAACTACAGATGATGGGACTTCAATTGAATACAGACGAACAATCCTTTACAGTGAAGCAGTTAAAATTATAAACAAAGGATGCTCTTCGGAAGAAAAATTCCAAATAGCATTATCTGCCTTCAGAGATGCCAATACCAGCCTGGACAATGAGGATGCAGAGCTGGAGAATAATGAGGATGCAGAGAGGGAGAACAATGAGCAGTCCCCGAATCAAGAAAACACAACACGAGAACCTGGCAAGCAGAACAACATTCCTCAGGCTGAGAACAATGATCCATATGCAGATATACAGCCACCACTACTTGCAATAACAAAAGGGAGCAAGACTACGAATGCTTGCAAGGAAGAATGGAAAATGCAAACAACCTGTACCTGCCCGTCCGGAACCAGAACTAGATGAATACGGGAGACCGAAAGGTACAAGATTATGCGGGACATGCAATAAAATTGATGGCCACAATTCCAGAACCTGCAAGGCAAGGCAGCTGGCTAAAAAACTCTTGGAAACACATGAGAAGGTGTATGGGCCTACAACATCTTCAGGAAATATCAAGGTGCGCATAAGGAACTTGCTTGCTCGCCAGCACATTCCAGAGAATGATGAAGAGGAAAAACTGGACACAGATGAGGGTGAATGCTTCGAAGATAAGACGGATGATGAAGAATATGAGCAAGAAGATGAGGATGAAGATATCACTGAGCAAGAAGATACACAAGAAACACCAGATGTGGATGACAAACTGGAAAACTTAAATAAAAAGGGAGGACGAAGGAAATGCAGCGTGTGCAACCTGAGGCTAGGACACTACGCATCAACATGCCCCAACAAGGAAAAGATACTACAGCAACAGATTATTGACCGACAAACAAGTGATAGTGCGATAGTGAAACCACAAGGGGTAAAAGCTTGTGGTACATGCAATAAGATAAGGGGACACAACTCCGAACTTGCGCAAGAAGGCAGCTTGAGGAACAACTATTACACCTACAGTCAACAGAAAATGATAGCAACACCATGGAAGATAGAAGCAAGGAGAAGAACAGGAAGAAAACACAGACTACACCAGCAGCTATAAGGAGAAGTACAAGAAATAGGTAGACACAAAAAGGAAAAAATAGAATAGTTCATACTGAAAACAATATGTAGTTGGTTACTGACAAAAAATTACATTAATATACTGCTGAAGTTCACTATTTGTTCGTGCTACTGCCATCGATCCAAATTGTAAAGAAACAGGAATTGTCATAAAAATATCATTTATTTTAAACCTCTACACAGGATGTTGTGAGAATAAATATATCGCAATTCAACTGCTAGACAGTTGTTCACGTAAAAAAGTTGATTAAAAAAAATTAACAGTAGGAAGTTCACAACCAATTATCCGTGAAGTTCACTATTTAAGACGAGTGAAGAAAGTTTGTATCAAAATTAAACAGAAACACACATGCAAAACAAAAAAAAGAGTTCAGATATCAACAGCTGTGAAGTTCTCACATACTATTCACACGTGAAATGTACTGAATTATTAAAAAAAAAAGAACAGACAACATATAGGATTGCAAAAGAGTAAATAGGGACATCTTCATTGTATTATAAAATGAATAAAAGGGAAGGGAAACATAAAGTAAAAAATATATGACTGCGAAGTTCAGATCTAACCAACTAAGGAGTTCTCTTAAACATAAAACCTAAAATAAAAAATGTAGGGAAAAATAAACGATTACAATCTGATCATAGAAAAATAAAAATAAAAATGTCCATACAAAACTAAAATCTTCACCAATCCCTGCCACGCTTCTTCTCGGGATGTTTGAATAATGAGAAGAAGCCCCTCTCAAACAAATCCAGCCTTCGAAAAACCTCGTACGTTGCATATGCATCCCGTGCAGCATATTCCAAATGCTTAGGCGGTAGAGGCGGCGGATTAGCCCACATCCTGTGCTCTGCCCTTCCAAAACCATCCTTCATCTCAAAATAGATTGGATCTATAATAGCTCCAGCAACATCCTTCAGGCCTTGAAGTTTCTTCTTATTGTCCGGATCTCTCCATATTTCCTGGATATCCTTCAGATTATGAACATAGTGATTTGAACGTGAGAGAACGTTGCAGTCTTCTGCGGTGCAAAACCCAGCAAAAATGTACCTAAAGCCATGAAGAAACTCAACCAAACTTTCACTCCTCTCATCAGCATGGCATATGTGGTACACAAGAACATCGGTGCCAACACATAGCTGGATCACAGCAGCTTTCTTCAGATATCAACAGCTGCGAAGTTCTCACATACTATTCACACGTGAAAGGTACTGAATTATTAAAAAAAAGAACAGACAACATATAGGATTGCAAAAGAGTAAAGAGGGACATCTTCATTGTATTATAAAATGAATAAAAGGGAAGGGAAACATAAAGTAAAAAATATATGACTGCGAAGTTCAGATCTAACCAACTAAGGAGTTCTCTTAAACATAAAACCTAAAAGAAAATGTAGGGAAAAATAAACGATTACAATCTGATCATAGAAAAAATAAAAAATAAAAATGTCCCTACAAAACTAAAATCTTCACCAAAATCCCTGCCCCGCTTCTTCTCAGGATGTTTGAATAAGGAGAAGAAGCCCCTCTCAAACACATCCAGCCTTCGAAAAACCTCATACGTTGCATATGCATCCCGTGCAGCATATTCCAAATGCATAGGCGGTAGAGGCGGCGGATCAGCCCACATCCTGTGCTCTGCCCTTCCAAAACCATCCTTCATCTCAAAATAGATTGGATCTATAATAGCTCCAGCAACATCCTTCAGGCCTTGAGTTCTCTTCCTGTTGTCCGGATCTCTCCATATTGCCTGGATATCCTTCAGATTATGAACATAGTACTTTGAACGTGACAGAATGGTGCGGTCTTCTGCGACGCAAAACCCAGCAAAAGTGTACCTATAGCCATGAAAGAAATCATACAACTTTTCGCTCCTCTCATCAGCATGGCATATGTGGTACACAAGAACATCAGTGCCAACACATAGCTGGATCACAGCAGCTTTCTTCGGATTGAAATAGGTACCACTGAGTCTGTCATACTCAACGTCAAGACCAACAATCTTCCTAACAGAAGAATCGAGGGAAGCTTCAGCATTGGTGATCCACTCCTCAACACTAGCTGTTGCATTCGTGTACAAAACCTTCATAGTGGTTGTGCCATGGCAGGGGAATGTGTACTTGTGGGAAAAAGGAGGGTTTGCCATGCAATCGGTAAACAGAGAAAACCCGCCGAAAAAGAAAAAGAAAGAAAGAAGAATCGGTGATTCATATGCACCGAAACACGGAGGAAAAAAGACCTGTATTTATAGTTTCAGGAATGTAACAACAGACGTCGTGATCCACAAAATCTGGGAACAACCAATACATATCCAAACAAACAAAAGAGAAAACAGCCGAGAGAGAACCACGAGAAAAACAAAAAATCCTGCGGGATAACAAACAAAAAGGATCTTATCCGGGGCCAGTGTGAGTTCACGTGCAAGCACAAAACAAACATAAAAAGACTACAAAGAAGTTCACGTGATAACAGTGCAGACGTTCGGACAGAGTAAAAACACTAAAATAAATAAGATGTTCCGCACCAACCAACCCACCCCCACCCACCAAACCACGCCCCACCCACCAAAACCACCCCTCGGCGCTAAACAAAACTCCACCACTACCTGGGGTTCCGCCGGAAGAAGCATCACACGGAGAAGGACTCGAAGGAAAAAGCAAAAGGGAGAACAAGAACAGATAAAGAAGAGGAGGAGAAGTCTAGCAAGATCTACAAAAAAGGAATCCAGGATAAGAAAAGCGAAGGGATTACCTAACAAAAGAAGGTGCGTCTAACCCATCCCCCTCCCATCTACTCATTGAATCGCACTGCATTTTCCTCTCTGACATCCTTCATGGTCGTGGTTTAGAATCTAGACTATTATAAAAAACCAGATCTAACAACTTAACAAAATAATACCTTACAGATTACTTAAAAAATGGTTTGCATACGATAGATCTATCAAAAAGAATCAAATAAAAAAATGTTAGGCAGGGGGGGGAATAGACACAGATGAAACAGGAAGAGGAGTTCAGATAAGAACTCCCGAGAAGCTCACTTGTGAAGAGAAAATGGAAAACAATATACAAAAAATAAAATAAGTTTGAGGGTTTTTAAATCTACAAACATGTATCCAGCCGACATTAGTATACTTTGATTGGGAAACTTAAAAATATATAATAAAAAAGTTGGAGTTTAAAATGTAGACAAAGTATAACATAAAACATGCAGACTAAAAGTGGAAGTTCAGTTCAGAAAAGTGCAGAGGTCCTCTTAGTATAAAATATGTTTTATGTTGGAATCTTGTGACAGGAATGGCTGCTTGGTCCATCGTACGTCATCCTCGCGACGACGAAAGCGATGAAGAGACCTGTCAAAAAGAGGTAAAAAAAGATAGAAATGCTTTCAAAAATACTTTATGGAACTAAAAATGTGCTTATTTTTTATGCAGGTCCAACTATTCATGGATTTGAAATCTTTGACAAGCACTGCCACTTCGGAAATGAAGTTGAAATGACCAAGGAAAATCTGGATCATCTCAAAAGCAAGTACTTGACTACAAGCCAACAATCCCATATTATGTATGCAAGATGGGGAAGACAACGAACAACCTCACGAGGGGCAAAATGGTAATGCCAAAACGCCAACTAACAAAACTTATTTTCGTACACTACATGTATTACATATGATGTTTTGGCTGAACCAACATGTATTACTAACTTTATTACAGCTCTTCCGATATTTAAATGTTTCCTGAAAGTCCAGATAAAAGAAACAGTGAAGTTCACTTACAGCAAAAACAGAAAATGTTTCATGTTAAATTTGATAACTGTTAACTAGCATACTGAGATCAGTTGTTACATGCCTATGATATTCACTTTC
>NC_061508.1:281655682-281679319 GCF_022539505.1 Lolium rigidum
TGGTTTTTCTTAATATACTTAGCTAATTAAGAAAAAACTATGAAGACGAATTAAAATACTACATATTATCTACTCCCGATGCAATCACGGTGTGGTGGCACCCTGCCACCAACACGTACACAAGGAGGAATCCGGGTCGATGCAGAGCCGTTTCTTGCACGCTGGCGAGCAGACCAAGACGAGGAGGCGGTGGTACACGCATGGCCGGCGGAGGGCTCCGGCGTGGGCTCGAGTTATAGTGGTTGCCGTGGAGTTAAGGAAACGAAGGGGAGGGTGGTGAGGGGTGCGATTGAAGGAAGAAGACGAGTTGGGTCATCAAGGCGGGGCCTCCCCGTGTTTTTTTGTAGGATGTGGCGTGATGGAGTTGATCCACTCGATCCGATGGCCACCAAGCGGATGCTTATTTTGTCCAAATAGCACCCGGGTACATCTTTTAGCATCTACTAGGTATACTAATATTGATGGCGAAAAAAACTTTCATTGAAACGTGGTCTTTAATTTGTGGCTTATTCCCTCGATACACGGAGAGAAATCGAGACACAAGCTAAAGACAACAATTTAAAAAACAATTACGAATTATTTTATTTGATAATATTATCAATATGTTTGAAAATTGGCTAAATGGGATGGTATCTAAAATTATGGCTATAGAATTCGAGTGGGAGTTTGTGAATTAATTATTTGCGGCTATTTGGAGTTACCAAAACGATGTTGTTTCTGACAAGATAAGGAACATATGGATTCTGAACGTACTCGGTTTGATGGCGGTCGTTCTGGCTATCTTCAACCAGGTTGGCTGGCGGTAATCTAATATAATTCAACAAGATATCATTTGTTTTTCTGTTCCAGTGGTTAATTCATGTTGCAAATTTTTGCTATGCATGAGATGTGATACTCTAATACTGAATTTCCTAAACAAATAAGGTTGTGTGCATCGTTTCGTTACAAGGCCGGGGGTTAAGTTCCCCTTTTTGAAAAAAAGTTAGGATCTTCGTACTTGTTTATCTTTTTTTGAAGTAGGGATAATCCGGCATCTACATCAATCGATGCACCCAACCTTTTTATTGCACAGTCTTAAGTTTTAGAGTTTACATCTCATGACCACACAAAGTGTTCATAAAAAATACAAAAGAACAAAAAGAAAACAAGTCACCAATGCATCGTGTATCGTCTATAAAGCCACCAGCCACGCTAGTTGAAGATATCCCATGCAAACTTCTCCAAACGGGTGCACCTAGAATCCTATCCGCTCATCGCGCCTCTGGTAGCAAGAAAGACCAGTCATGGATCAAAATGAGTTGCCATACGGATAACGTGTAAAAAATGAGCATTTCGCCACATGGATAATCTATAAAAAAAAAAGGAGCATTTCCTCTTTTTCTGTTTAAGATGATACCATTTCTACAATTCCATAAAGATCACACGGTAGCACAAGTTCGTACTCTAATTCATGCTTTGGTATCTTTATCTATCCCATTTATTCAATTACCGAACATATTCACATAATCTGTTGGTAGGGCAATATTAAAAGTGACATGAGTTATTCTCCAAGCAAGACGAGCAAAGGAACACTCAAAGAGTAAATGGTTGATGGACTCAGTCATGTTCACAAAAGACACATCTCTTACAATCATTTCAATTAGTTCCAAATATAATTTTTTGAATAGACCGTTTGTCCATTTATAAAACCAGTATACATAGATTTGACCATTCACAAAATCAGTAAACATAGCTTTGACGAAACAGAAGTAGTAAGTTTCCAAACAAATTTATCATCATCTATTCAAAGTTATGGACATGAGTCGCTGAACCAAATGGATCCATGCATCCCATTTATTACCTGAAAGAATCCTTCTACCTCAAAGAAGTCGTTGTTTAACTCTCATAAGACTTCCAAAAATCAGAATCCGAAATCAGTTTGTGTACCTAAATAAATACTAGCAAACGAGGGTCGGCCTAATGGTTTCGAAGAAATATTTCTTTTTCTATGGTTCATTCTCAATTAAGGATGGCTCGAAGATAAGGTTTCAGGAAGATAATTACTTTATAAATGCAACCCTCTGATAATAATATGCAGTTTTGTATAACATTGTGCGCCACAAGAGAGAAACTATCGCTAAGGTGTTGTAAACTTCACCACCAAATGTGACGTTCAAACATGACCTTGTTGGCTCCAGCTAGCATCCTGGAATGCTTTGCAATAGCGATTGGTCTTGGTCCAATTTACATCGGGCGCTATGAGTTTCACTAGAACATACATAAGAATGGTAAATTTTCAGTGGATTCATTGTACAAAGCCCTAATACAGTCACTTGTGCTAGTGGATAATAGAAAAAATGAAAATAGAGATTCTGCTAAAAATAAAGGTTTTTTTTTGCATGGTACCTTCGTCGACGGGTAATACTCACTAAAGACAACATTGTAAAACACAATCTGCATGGATGTAAGAAATGTGCTTTCTGTCAACATGACACGAAAATATCAAACATTTATTCTTCTAACCCAACTTTATTTGGATCTATATGGTCAGTCATTTAGATATCATATCCACTAACTAGTGTTGCAAATATTTTTGGCAACTCGCTAAATGGTGCGGATCATAGTTTTAAATTGCTTATTAGAGTGAGAGTGCTTGCAATAATTTGGTCGCTATGCCTATATAAATGATAAAAATCCGTCGCCCGTGTAGATTCTCTACCGGTGCACAACTACGCTCCATACATGGTCATCTATACAAGTGTGAAGAATTGCAGCCTTTATAGAGATGTCTACACGGTTGGAGGTAATCTTCGGATCGGTTCTCGGCGAGCATGAAGTTACTGGGATGAAGTCTTGTATTGGGCCATCTTTTTTTTTTTTTTTACTTTAGTTATCTTTTGATCAGGATCAATGCGGCCGTGTGCATTTTGGTTATGCACAGACCGGGTGTAATGCTCAAAACATTTTAGTAATAAATCGTTCTTTATTTTAAAAAAATAAAAAATGATGTGACTATTTCTCAGTCGACGAAGAAATAATAGTTAGATGATATCATCAAATCTTCACGAAGCAAATCAGAGAATTTTTTTTTTAGTTGCATCCTCACTTCTAACTGAAATATTTCATTTGCAACTTCATCTACAATTGAAAAAAACCCTTTACGACCTAACTTGCAACTCACATGCATGAAGGTGTACAGAAACTTAATTCTCTTGCAAATCCCTTAAAAAATCAGTTCGTGTACCCAAATAAAGACTAGCAAATAAAGACTTCCAAACATGTATTCCCGCACCCTTCAAGTTCCAAGTGCCAAGAGAGGACAGAGAACAGAGCATCCTACCAAACCGAACTGTTTCGTCAAATTTGAAGTGCAGCTCACTCCATTAGGAGGTTTATGAATCTGTTGAAGTTCTCATAAGACGAGCCGCCCTCACCGAGGCTGCTGCGAGCTGCATCCCCAAGCATCCGTGTCCTGTCTGCAATCCCATGGTCGCCAATAACTTGTTCCACTTTGGCGCTCACCTCGTCCTTGGTGACGACACCGTCTTCACCAGGGGACACGGCCAGGCCGGTCCTCCAGGTATCGCAGACGTAACTCCGGTTGGCATACTGGTCGACCTTCAGTCTGGACCAGCACAGGAAGGGCACGCCGTTTCTCACCCCTTCCATCGTCGAGTTCCACCCACAGTGCGAGACGAAGCACGCCACGGCACGGTGCGCCAGAACCTGCTGCTGGGAGCACCAGCTGACGACCATGCCCCTGCCGGCGACGCAGTTCTCGAACTCGTCGAACCATGCCTTGCTCACACCAGCGCCGGATGTGAAGTCCGGGCGCACCACCCAGAGGAAGGGTCGGCCGGTGAGCTCCAGCCCCTCTGCGAGCTCCTTGAACTGGCGGGGGTCGAAGACGGTGGAGGTGCCGAACGCCACGTACACGACGGAGTTGTCGGGATGTCCGTCGAGCCAGCTAAGGCACCTCGTGTCCTCCGGCAGGAACTGTCCGACCGGCTTTCTTTGGTCGGCGAACAGAAGGCCGATGGGCAGTATGTTCGGGAACAGCTCGAAAGCCATGGCCTCCGCTTCGAGGAACGAGTTGCACACGGTGATCTCGGCGAGGCTGCTCGCCTGGTTGTTCCGGCACACCAGCTGGAAGGCTGCGTGCTGCACCTCCGGGCCGCCTTCGACGCTCCACACCATGTGCGAAGTGTAGATCGGCGGCATCTTCGGGGCCAGCTCGAACGCACCTCGTCGTTTCGGGAATCCTGCATTTGTATATTCAGTAGTTCTCAGTTATCCTCTGCCATCTTCTATAAAATATTCTATCCTCTGCTGTGTTGATTCAAAGAAAAGAACGTGTAATCTTGACTTTCTTCGTATGCATGGATGCCTGAAGATGAAGATCGGGAGATTTGATTTCATACCCTTGTCGTCGAAGAAGCCGTCCTCGATGAGCTTGGGAACCCTGAACAACGTCCCAAGGCATGCCGCGGAGGCTGGGAAGAAGGAGGCGACCCTGACGCCAAGCTTCTTGGCGACCTCGAAGCACAGTGCTCCCATGTTGGTGTCGGCAACGAGCCACTTGACCTTCGTCTTCCGGATGAGGTCCTCCACGTAGCCCGGCACGCACCGGGAGAGCGCGTCCAGGACCTTGCCAAGGTCCCTGCGGTCGTCGCCGTCAGCCAGACCGTCCGGGATGGATACCAGGTGGATCTTCCTGTCGTCGTGCGTGGTAGTCTGTCGCATGGCGTTGATGACGGGCTCCGTGCAGACGAAGGTCACCTCGAAGCCGTGGTCGTCCAGGCGGTGCGATAGCTCCATGAGCGGGGTCACGTGCCCCTGCGCCGGGAGCGGCAGCACCATGACGTGCAGCGCTGCGGTGTCCATGCCGAAGCTGCCGCTGCGAGTGCGAGATGGGGCGTATGCCGAGATCCAGTTTTGATGGGTAGAGCAGCTACTGGCGAAGTAGGGCTTGTAGTCAAAGTTTAAAATAGCCGGCTATGCCCTTTAAAGGCTAAGACGGGATAATCCGCTATTAGCCTCAAAAACCCGCTATTAGCCCCAAAAACAGGTAAAAAATAGCCGCTAAGGCTATAATGCTGTAAATATAGTGGGAAAGAAAAGGAAAAAAAGAAAACTGGAAATTGTTGCTACTTATAATGTTGTAATATGTGGACCGAACTATGTCTTATTCATAGCTTTTTATGTAATCGTGTTAATATGTTATGCCTAATGCCAATAAATTATCAAATTTGTGAATTGTTGATAGAGATATATATATGAATTTTGATTTTTTCCCATGAATTAGCAAAACCGCTAAATGGATGATTTAACCGCTATAGCTCGGCTATAGCCTTTCATAGCTTCCAGAAATGCTGCCACTATTTCCAATAGCCGGCTATTTTAAACTATGCTTGTAGTGTAGAGTGGAACTGTCACAGCGCTGTAGGGCTTGTAGTGTAGAGTGGGGCTGACAGCTACAGGCAGGCCCTATCGTGGGACTCGGTGCGACATAGTACTAGCACCGTCTGCAGATTTTGCCTGTGTGTTTGAACTAGCACCGTGCCGGCACGATGATGCATGATTCAGAAGAAAAGTTTTATCATGCTAATTGTCAGCCAGATCCATGATATTAAGGTCAAGATATCAATCTAGCTGCTGGTAATGTCTAGAAAGTAGCTTAGACCACTTGTTTTATTTTCCTTTCAACTAGAAGATGAAAGAAAAATCTAGACAGATGTGAATTTGATAGTCATGCCATGTGTCATGGCTGTGGCCACGGCAGATGCTACAGGGTGCAGCACTTCGTTGATGCGAGAGCAAGGAGACATAGCCATCTGCGGAGCGAGGTGCACATGACGCAAGGTTTTACCTAGGTTCAGCCCCTCCGGAGAGTAAAAGGCCTATGTCCTGCTAGATCTATTACCCAGTGGAGAGTTACAATGGGGGGCTCAGTCGGCGGCTACGCCAACAGCAATGTGAGGGAGATTGGATCTCAGATGGTGTCTCGTCTAAGGCCTAGCCCGGGGGTTTATATAGACACCCCCGATCTAGGGTTACATGAGGATAAGTCTGAATCATATCAGTTGCTACTAATCCGGGATCCGTTGCTCTCTAACCAAGTAAACTTCATCTCTAGTCGCACGGGCCTCCCGTCCAGTCGGCCCACCTGAGGGTTTAAGCCCAGTCGTCCCAGAGCCTGGGGTTTTAGGCTACTTGCACCAAGGCCCAGGAGCCCAGTCGCCCATGACGACTGGAACCTTCCTTGAGCCCCTTTCTCCATGGCGAGTGAGACTGGTGACACACCCCTTAGGGAATATCCCCATCAGTAGTCCCCGAGCACGGTGATGATGAGGCATGGCTTGAGGCAGATCTTGAAGAGGTTTGGTGATGGATCGAGGCGAGTCGTTGCCCTGCTCCTGAAAAAACAAGGTTGAGACCAGGGTCCCAGTCTCCAGTCGCCCAGGATCAATTGACGTTGGCCAGTCGGCGCAAGACGGTCGGCGTTGGCCAGCCGTCGTGTGCCAGTCGGCGTCTATCGCCCAGGGAGGACACGTGGAGGCCCCAACGGGTAGTTTCACATTGACCGAGACGCGAACCGCTACCACGCCTTTGACCGTTGGGCTTGACAAGACCGCTAACGGCTAGTTAACGGCCGCGCAGTTTAGTCCGGCGCAGATCTCGGCCGTCGACCTTCGGGCGGCGATTTCGGAACGACATTGAATGGTGGATCTCATTCCTTAAGTCAGGCGAGTGCGGAAGTATAAGAGGTAGTTCCAGGGGTTAGGGCTCCTCACTCCGCCGCATTTCCCCCTTCTTCACTCCCTCATCCCCCCTGTTCTTCTTCGGCATTCGAGCTCAGAGCGCATCATGGCGGCCAAAGGATGGACCAAATCCAAGGTTACTCGGGAGTCCCTTCTCCCGTACATCTCTGTGGGGATCATCCCCGAGTTCAAGCATGAGAGGTGGAGAGTCCCAGCGGCGAACGAGACGGAGCCGCTGCCGAGGCCGAGGGAGTTCGTGATCTGCCTAAGCTTCCTCGGCCGCGGCTTCGCACTCCCTACCTCCGACTTCCTGCGCCAACTTCTGGCGTTCTACAACATCAAGATCTCCGACCTCAGGCCGCACAGCGTCCAGCAGATCGCCCTGTTCGTGGCGTTGTGCGAGTGCTACCTGGGCTGCCCGCCCTACTTCCCGCTGTGGGTGACCATCTTCCATGGGCGAGCGACCCGGGTGAGTAAGAGCGACCAATCGCTCATCCCCAACGGCGGGATCACATTCCAGGTGAAGTCCGGGAAGACCTTCATCGACATGGCGCTCCTGAAGAAGGCGCAGGCGCAATGGCGCAAGTTCTGGTTTTATGCCACGGAGCATACCCGGCCGGGGGAGGCTCACATACCCCAATATTCATCTGAGCCGAGTGTGCCCCGGCGCCTCAACGTGCGGTCGCTGCCGCGTGACCAGGAGGAGGTGGTGAAGACAATGCGGTCGTCGATCCAGGCGTTGAAGGACGCAGGATTGACAGCCGCCAATATGTACAACTGTTGGCTCGCTCGACGCTTGATTCCTCTGCGGTGCCGGGGGAATTACATGTGGGGGTACCGAGGGCAGAACGACTGCACTCGCTCCACGGCGGTCGACTGGGGCGAAGACGAGTACCAGAAGGCACTCGCCAAGATCACCACGGCCACGTTCACCTCCCTCGACGCCAGGCTGCAGCCTTTCTCCGAGGACAAGATGGTGCCCAAGGTACGTGATGACTTGGCCTTTCTTCGCGTCGGGTAGGCGGAGTTGGTGAAATTGCTGACGTGCTTCTTTGGCTGTGATGCAGAGGTGGCAGAAGATCGTGAATCACCTCCCCCCACTCGCTGGGAAGGAGCTCCCGGAGATGACTGAGGGCGAGGACGTTGATGAAGATGAGGACGAGGACGACGGGGACCGCACGGAGTCGGACTCCGAAGCGCGGGACTTCGTCCGGCTCCCCCGCGGCTCGATGAGGGGAGCGACCTCCTCGTCGCAGAGCCCTCCGGAAGAAGGCGCATTGGCGGAGGGGGAGGAGGAGACAACCTCGCCTCCGGAAGGAAAGGGACCCGCCAAGGAGACTGACGCGCCGCGAACCAAGCGGCTGCGCCAGACCATCTTGGAGGGTGCAACGGAGCTTCGGTGGCCCCTCCAGGCCGCACTCGACGCAGTGGTGCAGGTCGGCCCAGGCGTGAAGACGCTCCCGACGGTGAAGTAAGCGTTACTCGCTTTGTCTAGTTTCTTTTACTGTTTGTCGGAATGTCAGAGAACTCACTGTGGTTCCTCGCAGGGCCAAGCAGAAGGTCTTGAAAAAGGCCGCCCAGCACGTGGGGCGGCGGCCACGAGGGCGGCCGAGGCGAAGAAAGCCGTCGAGGCGAAGAAGGCGGCGACCGACCCCGCGGATGTGGCGTCGTCACAAGGGCAAGCCACGCCCGTGAAGAAGACTGCCAGCGCAACCGCTAGCGCAGCAGGGCCAGCCACCGGTGGTGAGGCCTCGGCGAGTGCGACCGAGACCACGGCCGCGAAGACGGACGCCGAGTCCATGATGGAGAAGGGTCCGGAGGCCGAGCTCCCAGTCGCTCCCCCTGAAGTAGAGAAGGAGTCGGTCGCCACCGAGGAAGGTGGCTCTCCGGCAGCGCCGCTGAAGGAGTGGCGGACGAAGGCAGCGAGGGACCCCGCTCGTCACGATGAGCCTGACGCGCCGGAGGGAGGAGCTCCGTCGACGGAAGCGGTGGTGCATGGTGATGAGGTGCACGAGTCCCGCCGACCGCCGCTCTCATCTTTGTCGTTTACCGAGCTACACGCAGCTCTCAACGACGTTCATGTGGTGACTGTTGTGTATTGTGTAGTACGGTCCCCCCAGTCCCCAAGGGTCGACTTGGGCTGAAGGGGCGAGTCGAACCTTTCTGTTTGGGTGACCGAACGACTGACATTGTTTTATGTATGCTTACTTCCAGGCTGAGGTTAAGCGCCTGACGGCATTGGTGGAGGAGGCCGCGAAGAAGAATCGGCAGCTGATCGCCCTTGGCTGTAAGTGTCCATCCCTTGGGCATTTGACTGGTGTGCTGCTGATTGGGTTGTTTCTCATAGCTGTTTTTATGTAGCAGAGGCGAGTGAAAAGGCGCTCGCCGAGGTGCGCGAAGGATATGTGAAAGAAACATTCTATCGGGAGGCCGACTTCCGGGTGAAAGAGGCTGATGCCGCGGCGAAGCGGGCAAAGTCGGAGGTCGCCGACCTCACAAAGGTCCTTGAAGGAAAGAGCAAGGAGCTGGAGGACGTCATCTCCGAGCATCAGGGGAAGCTCGCAACGGTGTAGCAGGTCCCCGAGCGTGGCGAGTCCGCTTGGGAGGCCAGTTCCCGGGCGTGGCGAGTCCGCTTGGGAGGCCAGCCCCCGAGCATGGCGAGTCCGCTTGGGAGGCCAGTCCCCGAGCGTGGCGAGTCCGCTTAGGAGGCCAGTCCCCAAGCATGGCGAGGCCTAACTTGTTTGTTTACGACTTCTTTCAGGTACTTGCGACTTCGTGGAGACGGCGACTCCACGCGAGTGTCTGGAGACTGCGACCGCGCGCATTATCAAGTGCGCGGGGGACATCCTGGCGGCACTCCAGTATCTGAGTCCGCGGGAGCGGATTCCCCGCGACGCCGCCTCGATCTTCAAGGCCGTCTCCGACGTCCCTGCCGTGGTGGACTGTCTGTGCCGCTCGGCTTGCCGAGTGGGCATCACCATGGCTCTGAGCATGGTGCTGGCCCACTATTCTGAAGGCTTTGACGTGGATGAAGTGACGGCGGGATTCCCATCTGAGACCTGCGACTTCAACGTCGTGGAGGTGCTGCGCCTGATGGACCTGGTTTGTTCGTTCGCGGCCCGCGTGCTGGCGACGGCGGACCTGGAGACGCACATCGTGAGCCAGGTTGCTCCGGGGGACGCTGAAGCTGGACATGCCACGGAGAAACCGAATGACTTCCCTGCCGAGCGCTTGTTGCACGCCGCCGCCACGAACGCCTTCTCGACTTATCCGGTCGTGAAGTACACGCCGAAGTTTATTCATGGCGACGGTGGAGCGGAGCCGGTGGTCGACTCCAAGGCTGGCCCTTCCGAGTAGGGTAGTGTTGCCTGTGGGGTGAAGTATCCCCATTTAGCCCTGTAAAAACATAGTTAGCTCCCGCGAGTCGACTCGCGGGGTCTTTTGAAGATTTTACAACCTAATGCATGCGAAATGCTAATTTGTGTTTAATGTGTTTTATGTCACTGCAGTGATTTGTGTGTGTTGTATCGACTTGCTTTGTTATGTTAGCTGAGCTACTCGCCATGATCTGACTGGCTAATCGCTTGGCGACTTTGACTAAGGCTCTCGATGTGACTAAGTCCCTGATTGCAATACGTAGTCGCATGGGCCGATTAGCTGCTTCGAAGGTATAGTGGCGATTGGGGTCCACTGTTTTGTAGCGTGCCGCTCATCGTGGCCCGGTGGGCCAGTCGCGTGGCGACCCCAAAGGAAATTCTTGCTTTTGGCGTTTTTCCTTTACAAGCCGCAGGTCCGTTTCACGGAGTCCCAGGTCCTAAGGTAGATGGGGGCATTTGTGTGTTGTATGGCGTAGCACTAGTCGGTTGCTAGGGTCCGGGGGGCTGGTCGAGCGAGCGACCCTACTGCAGGGTTCAGTCGCTGTTTTCACTTGACGGCATAAGGAGCGGGGAATGTGCTAGCCCTAGTGTTGCGACTGGCTTAACCACCGCGTCCTTGTTAGCCGAGCTACTTGGCCAATCGTGAACTGCTCTAACAGTAGTAGCAAGCGAAATTCTCCCGGTTCCTAAGCTGCGAGGCTTGGCGACTGGCTCGTAGCGGTGACTTGGGAGATATGTTCGTCGAGAGCACAGTTAGATGTAAAGGTCGGCGAATGCGGGAGGAGTAGATATTTTCTTTATTGATGTGTAACAGCCGTTTACATGGCGACTATGTGTAGAACCGGCGGAGGAGCTTGATGTTCCAGGGGCGTTCGACCTCTCTGCTGAGCGACTCGCCTTTGTCGTCTTTGCGTACGTCGGTGAGGTAGTAGGCGTCGTTGCCGAGGACGTGGTTGACGGCAAATGGTCCTTCCCATGGTGGAGATAGCTTGTGCATGCCCTTCTTATCCTGGATTAGCCGAAGGACTAGGTCGCCCACCTGGAAGGAGCGACTGCGAACGCGGCGACTGTGATACCGCCGGAGGCCTTGCTGATATATGGCCGTCCTGGAGAGTGCGAGGTCTCGTTCCTCGTCGAGGAGGTCGACTCCGTCTTGATGGGCGAGCTCAGTTTCTTCCTCAGTGTAATTCACGATGCGCGGCGAGTCGTGGTCGATGTCTGTGGGCATGACTGCTTCTACTCCGTATACCAGGAAAAAAGGCGTGTCGCCCGTCGACCTGTTTGGAGTTGTGCGTATGCCCCACAACACGGATGGCAGTTCTTCCGCCCAGCATCCAGCCGCGCTCTCCAGGGGCACTTCCAGTCGCGGCTCTATTCCATGGAGGATGCTTTGGTTTGCTCGCTCTGCTTGTCCGTTCGACTCGGCGTGCGCGACTGAAGCGAGGTCGAGTCGGATCCCGTTTTCCTCACAGAAGTCCGCCATCTCACCTTTGGCGAAGTTCGTGTCGTTGTCGGTGATGATGTTGTGTGGGTATCCGTAGCGGTAAATCAATTCCCGCAGGAAGTTGGTGGCGGTCTTGCTGTCGCACTTCTTGATGGGTTTTGCTTCCACCCATTTGGTGAACTTGTCGACGGCGACGAGGAGGTGGGTGTACCCGCTGGGGGCTGTTTTGAACTTCCCCCACCATGTACATGCCCCAGACGGCGAATGGCCAAGTGAGGGGGATGGTCTTTAGTGCCGAGCCCGGCATGTGCGATTGGCTCGCATATTTCTGGCACCCGACACACGCGCCGGCGTATAGGCGAGTAGGGCCTCACCGCAGCTCGGAGGTCTGATGTCCCATGCACCACGGTGGGTGCCACTGTTGTGGATGTTGCCACGGCAGATGCTACAGGGTGCAACACTTCGTTGATGCGGGAGCAAGGAGACATAGCCATCTCCGGAGCGAGGTGTGATACGTCTCCGACGTATCGATAATTTCTTATGTTCCATGCCACATTATTGATGATATCTACATGTTTTATGCATACTTTATGTCATATTTATGCATTTTCCGGCACTAACCTATTAACGAGATGCCGAAGAGCCAGTTGCTGTTTTCTGCTGTTTTTGGTTTCAGAAATCCTAGTAAGGAAATATTCTCGGAATTGGACGAAATCAACGCCCAACCTCCTATTTTTCCCGGAAGGTTCCAGAGCATCGAAGAAGTACCGGAGAGGAGCCAGGGGGCCCCACACGCCAGGGCGGCGCGGCCAAGGGGTGGGGCGCGCCCCCCTAGTGTGTGGGCCCACCAGGCCCCCTCCGAGGCTGCCCTTCCGCCTACTTAAGGTCTCCGTCGCGAAAACCCTATCACGTTCGACGAAACCAGAGAAAACCTTCCAGAGCCGCCGAAGCCAAGATCTGGGGGACAGGAGTCTCTGTTCCGGCACGCCGTCGGGACGGGGAAGTGCCCCCGGAAGGCTCCTCCATCGACACCACCGCCATCTTCATCAACGCTGCTGTCTCCCATGAGGAGGGAGTAGTTCTCCATCGAGGCTAAGGGGCTGTACCGGTAGCTATGTGGTTCATCTCTCTCCTATGTACTTCAATACAATAATCTCATGAGCTGCCTTACATGATTGAGATTACGTTGCGGTCGAAACCCACCGGCGGGCAGCGACGGGCAACACCCGTAGAGCCGGGAGGCTCCCAGGATCTGCGGCTGGCCCCGGTCCCTCCGAGCGACGGCCCGCAAAGCCTCGGCACGCACGTCCGATGCCGATGCAAGGGCGTGCCACCTGACCTATACCTGGTCGGGAAGGTGTTGGATGATGCCTCGTTTAGTTTCCTCGCATGGCATACACGTAAACATTAAATACGAGCCTCGATCGGCTCTCAGGTTATCCTGTGAATCGGCTCAAGGAGCCGATCCACCCATGATGCGTACGAGGTGTACAATCAGATGGTGGTCCTGCTTGATCAAAATACAGCTAAAACGACCTACTACGATTTAGTGTTTTCACCGCATAATCGGAACATCCTACTCATGATTGAGCCTGGCGGCCACGCACGGTGATCGTGAACCGACCCTAGACAAGGCCTAAAAACCAACACGAAGTTGATCCTCGGAACATCCTGTCTAGGGCTAGCAAACTACACCCAACGCGCCACTGGATCCTTCAACCCGTTTGTAAGGCCTAACTATGCAGATATTGAACTAATCCTTGAAGAACAAGGAGCAACCATAACGGATCGGATCTACTAAACAATGATCAAGCGGGGTGCCGCCCTTACACCCAAGATAGGTGTAAGGGCGGCTAGATGTCTAAGGGTCGCACGACGATAGCATGTGATACGATGAACAATGCTAACCCTAAAACATCTATGATAACTACGTTGCTCGCCATCAAAAGGCTTCGACACGAGCAACGCATGAACAACGAATAAACGTGTCACTGCCTAGATCGCAAGATGCGATCTAGGCAACATGATGCTTACCCGGAAGAAACCCTCGAGACAAGGGAGTTGGCGATGCGCCTAGATTGGTTTGTGGTGAACGTGATTGTTGTTTATTTCATAAACCCTAGATACATATTTATAGTCCGTAGACTTTCTAACGTGGGAATAATCCCAACCGGGCACGAGCCCAAACTCCATCTAACCGACACGTTTCCTACTATGGTACAGATACACGGGCAAACTAGCCCAAACTTTGTATACAAGGACGATTCATGTATTTCTTCCATGTATATTCTTCAAGCCCATCTTCAATCGCGGCCCACCTCTGATCCGGTCAAATTCTGGTGATAACACATGCCCCCCTGGTTTTGGAAATGACAATTCCAAAATCACTCTGTTTTTTCTTCGTCGGGTCATGTCGTGGCAGAGCAGAACCGCCGCAGTATCCTTCATCATGATGCCTTTCCTCCTCCACTTCTCCGCGTGACCTGGCAATTCTCCTTTGGGCACCACTTCCTTGGAAACTCGCCGTGGCATTGAATCTCCACTATATCCCTTTTATTTAACCGCATCGAGCAATTCGCTTTTCTATCCCCTCCTCATTCTCTCGTTCCTCCGTAGTACTCGAAACCCCTCCTCCCACCATGGACTCTTCCTCCTCTTCCTCCTCCGGTCTTTCCTACCGGTCTTCCTCCTCCCGCGAGCCGACGCCGGAGGACATACGCGCACCAGAGGAGTGGGACCAGGAGGACCACGCCTCCTCCGTCTGGTCCGAGGACGACAAGTCTTTGACCTGCGGAGATGTAGATCTCCAGTTCCTTGCTGATGGGGAACTGGAATCGGAAAGCGAGGATGACTTGTTCCCCTGGGACGGTTACACCTCCTCTGAGGAAGAGGAAGAGGAAGACGACGACGACTCCCTCGAGGGTTACCCGCCGGCGAAACGCCTCCGCACTCGGTGGGATGACGACGACAGCCGATGATGACGAGGAGGATGAAGCTCCCGTAGAGGGCTACGGGAGCAGCGACGAGGAGCCCACCGGCAGTAGTGCCGATGAGAGCTCCGAGGACGACGACGAGGGCAGCGACGGCCCGTAGACTAGGATCTACTAGTGTAGGCCTAGTAGTAGTAGATTGGTCAACAGACCCTTCTTTTGTTCTTCCTTCCTTGAGCAATCGGCTCTTTCTTTGTAAGAAATCATGTTTATCAATGAAGAATTTCCCCCAATTTGATTTTGCCGATTTCCTTTAAGCTAATTTAGCCGATTTCCCCTCCTACTGACCCTGCCGATTGTCCACTTAGCCAATGCTCAATGAGCCGATGGCAACGCATCGGTCCTTCACAATCTATCCTTCAACTCTTCGACTGATGACTTTGAGACCTGGTGGATAACATGGAAGACCCTTGCCTTCACGCGAGCCCTTAAATTCCTCCCACCAGCTCCGGTGATCCTCTTCTGCAAGAACTCACCATCTTTGAAGAAGGTTGCGACGCAGGACCAGCCGATGACACTCCAATCGGCTTCTGAAAACAGAGCATCTACCAGGTCAGCTGCCCCCCGAGCCTCAGTCAAGGCGAAAACAGAGATGAGGACACGCAATTCAGACAAATGGACCTGAGCTCGATCACTCCTGAGAAAGCTACCACGCGGAGCCAGCCAGAGCCGATCACCTTTCTTCCGTTGAAAGCCGATATTGCAGATGATCACACAGCGGCTTAGAAACAAAACTCCTCTGACACAGAGTTGGAGGTCCTTGTATCTTGAACACGCAACTGGTAAATCCCATGAAATTTGCGCTAGAGTCGATGGCCGCGCATCGGCTTTGTTCCTTAGCTCTAAAGTCGATGTCCGTGCATCGGCTGTATATCATGAGATTTTTTTTACGGGCCGATTTTTCTATCGGCCCCCAATGTTTCACTGCACATGTATCGCACATGTTCATCTGATTAGGTGCCCCCCGAGCCGATTCGGCCAGGTATCTGCTGATATCGGCTCTGTGGTTAGCCAAGGCACTATATGTGAACGTCGGCTCGGTTAGGACCAATGTTGACTTCTTCCAACTCATCAGCCGACGTAAACCCATTGCCCATTAGATCGACGTTGAACCCAGGCAGAATGTATGGTGAGGATAATTTTTGGCCGATTGCTGGAATCGGACTCCATGTTGAATTGCTCAATGAAGGTTTTGCAATGTTCCTCCATAGATCCTTGGGGCCGATCACATGGATCGGCATCGCCACGTTTGTCCATAGATGTTGCTCTTGTTACACGGTCAGGCCGGTGGATAAAACCAGCCTAACCCCGTCCTTTGTCACGTCGATGCGCTCGCAGTCGTCCAAATTGATGCCCGAGAGTAGCTCTTGGCCCGATGTCTCCCAAACGTTCATGCCAGCCGTTGAAATCTCGGCTGAATCATCCGCGTGGACGACTTCTACTTCATCTCCATCCCACCGTATTAGGGATTGGTGCATCGTGGATGGGATGCAACAGGTTGGCGTGGATCCAATCTCTCCCTAGTAGGACAGAATAGGTGCTCTTGCCGGCCGACAATAAAGAACGTCGTAGGGACGGTTTTCCTTCCTACGGTCGCGATCCACGTTCGGAACACCTTGTGCGTCGGATGCTTGGCCGTTGAAATCGCTCGGTGTCACATTGGTCTTGATCGGATCCGAGCTAGAGCGTCCCAACCGACGTAGCATGGAGTATGGCATAATGTTGACCGGCCGCTCCGGTGTCCACCGAAGCATCTTGTTGACGAGGCTGCCCATTGATGTAGCCTCGCAAGTACAGGGCTTTCAGATGCCTGTAGCTTCTTTCTCGTGGCTTCTCAAAGATAACCGGCCGTGGGCCGCAGTCAAGTTGTGCCACAGGTGCTTCGTCTAATCCTGGAGCACTAAACTCCGTTGGAAGGATGAACACCATGCTTGTGCCAGCCGATGTCTCATCATCGGCTTTCTTTTGTCTGGGGCGCCACTCTTTCCTTTGTGGCCGACCTTCTTCGTCCAGGGTTCGCTGAATTTTAGCGGCCAGATCAGGCCGCGCCTTCCTCAACGTGTGCAGGTATAACCTTTCGGCTTCCTCCAACCCACGTAGTCGCTGAACCCTACGCTTTTGGGAACGGCTGAGCCCATCACGGCACTGATACGCCTCCGACGTATCGATAATTTCTTATGTTCCATGCCATATTATTGATGATACCTACATGTTTTATGCACACTTTATGTCATATTCGTGCATTTTCTGGAACTAACCTATTAACAAGATGCCGAAGTGCCAGTTGCTGTTTTATGCTGTTTTTGGTTTCAGAAATCCTAGTAACGAAATATTCTCGGAATCGGACGAAATCAAGACCCAGGTTCCTATTTTCACCGGAAGCATCCGAACACCCGGAAGGACCGCAGGGGGGCACCGGGCCCCCGGACCATAGGCCGGCGCGGCCCAGGCCCTCGGCCGCGCCGCCATATGGTGTGGCCACCCCTTCGACCCTCCCTGCGCCGCCTCTTCGCCTATATAAAGCCTCCGTCGCGAAAACCCCGATACGAAGAACCACGATACGGAAAACCTTCCGCAGCCGCCGCCATCGCGAAGCCAAGATCTGGGGGACAGGAGTCTCCGTTCCCGCACCCTGCCGGAGCGGGGAAGTGCCCCCGAAGGCTTCTCCATCGACACCGCTGCCATCTCCACCGCCATCTTCATCACCGCTGCTGCTCCCATGAGGAGGGAGTAGTTCTCCATCGAGGCTCGGGGCTGTACCGGTAGCTATGTGGTTCATCTCTTTCCTATGTACTTCAATACAATAATCTCATGAGCTGCCATACATGATTGAGATTCATATGATGATGCTTGTAATCTAGATGTCATTATGCTAGTCAAGTGAGTTTTACTTATGTGATCTCCGGAGACTCCTTGTCCCACGTGTGTAAAGGTGACAGTGTGTGCACCGTGTTAGTACTTGGTTTATGCTATGATCATGATCTCTTGTAGATTGCGAAGTTAACTATTGCTATGATAATATTGATGTGATCTATTCCTCCTACATATGCATGAAGGTGACAAGTGTGCATGCGATGTTAGTACTTGGTTTAGTCTTTTGATCTATCTTACACTAAAGGTTACTAAAATATGAGCATTATTGTGGAGCTTGTTAACTCCGGCATTGAGGGTTCGTGTAATCCTACGCAATGTGTTCATCATCCAACAAGAGTGTAGAGTATGCATTTATCTGTTCTCGTTATGTGATCAATGTTGAGAGTGTCCACTAGTGAAAGTGTAATCCCTAGGCCTTGTTCCTAAACATCGCTATCGCTGCTTGTTTACTGTTTTATCGCTGCTATCGTTTTCATCGCATTATCGTTTTACTGCGTTACTCACTGCGTTACTATCGCTTGTTTACCGTCCCGGGCAAAGCACTTTTCTCGGTGCCGTTGCTACTACTTATTCATACCACCCGTATTTCACTATCTCTTCGCCGAACTAGTGCACCTATTAGGTGTGTTGGGGACACAAGAGACTTCTTGCTTTGTGGTTGCAGTGGTTGCATGAGAGGGATATCTTTGACCTCTTCCTCCCCGAGTTCGATAAACCTTGGGTGATCCACTTAAGGGAAACTTGCTGCTGTTCTACAAACCTCTGCTCTTGGAGGCCCAACACTGTCTACAAGAATAGAAGCTCCCGTAGACATCAAGCACTTTTCTGGCGCTCGTTGCCGGGGAGGAAAGGTAAAAAGGCACTCATACTCCGGTTCCTGTGGCAATGTACTTTTCTCGGCACCATTGTGTTTGTGCTCGAAGCTATTTCCTTTAGATCCTGCAATTGCATCTTTTTGTTTCTTGTTTACACTAGTTTGGCATAATGGACAACAATGAGCTTCTTATTCTATTTCCTGATTTAAAACATGGATTGTTTGATGCGAAAATTAAAAAACCTATGAAATCTTATTTGCATGCTCGGTAGTAATATTAGTATGAACGCTTTGAACACCATTGTTGATAATGATATAGAAAGTTCTAAGCTTGGGAAAGCTGGTTTTCATGATCTTTTTAGTCCCCAAGCATTGAGGAGAAAATTTTCTTTGATGATACTTTGCCTCCTATTTCTGATGATTATAATGATAGTGGTCTTTTGGTACAACCTACTATGGAGAGTAAATTTTATTGTGATTATACTATGCCTCCTACACTTGATGAGAATAATAATGATAGCTACTTTGTTGAATTTGCTCCCACTACAACTAATAAAATTGATTATGCTTATGTGGAGAGTAATAATTTTATGCATGAGACTCATGATAAGAATACTTTATGTGATAGTTATATTGTTGAGTTTGCTCATGATGCTACTGAAAGTTATTATGAGAGAGGAAAATATGGTTGTAGAAATTTTCTTGTTACTAAAACACCTCTCTATGTGCTGAAATTTTTGAAGCTACACTTGTTTTATCTTCCTATGCTTGTTACTTTGCTCTTCATGAACTTGTTTATTTACAAGATTCCTATGCATAGGAAGCATGTTAGACTTAAATTTGTTTTGAATTTGCCTCTTGATGCTCTGTTTTGCTTCAAATACCATTTCTTGCGAGTGCATCATTAAAACTGCTGAGCCCATCTTAACGGCTATAAAGAAAGAACTTCTTGGGAGATAACCCATGTGTTATTTTGCTACAGTACTTTGTTTTATATTTGTGTCTTGGAAGTTGTTTACTACTGTAGCAACCTCTCCTTATCATGTTTTTGTGCCAAGTAAAGTCTCTATGGTAAAGTTGATGCTAGATTTGGATTGCTGCGCAGAAACAGCATTGCTGTCTGTCACGAATCTGGGTCTAATTCTCTGTAGGTACCTCAGAAAATTATGCCAATTTACGTGAGTGATCCTAAGATATGTACGCAACTTTCATTAGTTTTGAGTTTTTCCATTTGAGCAAGTCTGGTGCCATTTTAAAATTCGTCTTTACGGACTGTTCTGTTTTTGACAGATTCTGCCTTTTATTTCGCATTGCTTCTTTCGCTGTGTTGGGTGGATTTCTTTGTTCCATTACCTTCCAGGTAGCTTTGAGCAATGTCCGGAAGTGTTAAGAATGATTGTGTCACCTCTGAACATGTGAGTTTTTGATTATGCACTAACCCTCTAATGAGTTTGCTTAAAGTTTGGTGTGGAAGAAGTTTTCAAGGGTCAAGAGAGGAGGATGATATACTATGATCAAGAAGAGTGAAAACTCTAAGCTTGGGGATGCCCCGGTGGTTCACCCCTGCATATTATAAGAAGACTCAAGCGTCTAAGCTTGGGGATGCCCAAGGCATCCCCTTCTTCATCGACAACATTATCAGGTTCCTCCCCTGAAACTATATTTTTATTCCGTCACATCTTATGCACTTTGCTTGGAGCGTCGGTTTGTTTTTGTTTTTGTTTTTGTTTGAATAAATGCTTGTGTGGGAGAGAGACACGCTCCGCTGGTTCGTATGAACACATGTGTTCTTAGCTTTTAATTTTCATGGCGAAGTTTCTTCTTCGTTAATTTGTTATATGGTTGGAATTGGAAAATGATACATGTAGTAAATTGCTATAATGTCTTGGATAATGTGATACTTGGCAATTGTTGTGCTCATGTTTAAGCTCTTGCATCATATGCTTTGCACCTATTAATGAAGAAATACATAGAGCTTGCTAAAATTTGGTTTGCATAATTGGTCTCTCTAAAGTCTAGATAATTTCTAGTATTGAGTTTTGAACAACAAGGAAGACGGTGTAGAGTCTTATAATGTTTACAATATGTATTTTATGTGAGTTTTGCTGCACCGGTTCATCCTTGTGTTTGTTTCAAATAACCTTGCTAGCCTAAGCCTTGTATCTAGAGGGAATACTTCTCATGCATCCAAAATCCTTGAGCCAACCACTATGCCATTCGTGTCCACCATACCTACCTAGTACATGGTATTTATCCGCCATTCCAAAGTAAATTGCTTGAGTGCTACCTTTAAAAAATTCCATCATTCACCTTTGCAATATATAGCTCATGGGACAAATAGCTTAAAAACTATTGTGGTATTGAATATGTACTTATGCACTTTATCTCTTATTAAGTTGCTTGTTGTGCGATAACCATGCTTCTGGGACGCCATCAACTATTCTTTGTTGAATATCATGTGAGTTGCTATGCATGTCCGTCTTGTCCGAAGCAAGAGAGATCTACCACCTTCATGGTTGGAGCATGCATATTGTTAGAGAAGAACTTTGGGCCGCTAACTAAAGCCATGATTCATGGTGGAAGTTTCAGTTTGGACATATATCCTCAAACTCATATGAGAATAATAATTGTTGCCACATGCTTATGCATTAAAGAGGAGTCCATTATCTGTTGTCCATGTTGTCCCGGTATGGATGTCTAAGTTGAGAATAATCAAAAGCGAGAAATCCAAAATGCGAGCTTTCTCCTTAGACCTTTGTACAAAGCGGCATGGAGGTACCCCATTGTGACACTTGGTCAAAACATGTGCATTGCAAAGATCCGGTAGTCCAAGTTAATTAGGACAAGGTGCGGGCACTATTAGTATACTATGCATGAGACTTGCAACTTGTAAGATATAATGTACATAACTCATATGCTTTATTACTACCGTTGACAAAATTGTTTCATGTTTTCAAAACCAAAGCTCTAGCACAAATATAGCAATCGATGCTTTCCTCTTTGAAGGACCATTCTTTTTTACTTTTATGTTGAGTCAATTCACCTATCTCTCTCCACCTCAAGAAGCAAACACTTGTGTGAACTGTGCATTGATTCCTACATACTTGCATATTGTACTTGTTATATTACTCTATGTTGACAATTATCCATGAGATATACATGTTACAAGTTGAAAGCAACCGCTGAAACTTAATCTTCCTTTGTGTTGCTTCAATACCTTTACTTTGATTTATTGCTTTATGAGTTAACTCTTATGCAAGACGTATTGATGCTTGTCTTGAAGTACTATTCATGAAAAGTCTTTGCTTTATGATTCAGTTGTTTACTCATGTCATTACCATTGTTTTGATCGCTGCATTCATTACATATGTTTACAAATAGTATGATCAAGGTTATGATGGCATGTCACTTCAGAAATTATCTTTGTTATCGTTTTACCTGCTGCGGGACGAGCAGAACTAAGCTTGGGGATGCTTGATACGTCTCCGACGTATCGATAATTTCTTATGTTCCATGCCATATTATTGATGATACCTACATGTTTTATGCACACTTTATGTCATATTCGTGCATTTTCTGGAACTAACCTATTAACAAGATGCCGAAGTGCCAGTTGCTGTTTTCTGCTGTTTTTGGTTTCATAAATCCTAGTAACGAAATATTCTCGGAATCGGACGAAATCAAGACCCGGGTTCCTATTTTCACCGGAAGCATCCAGAACACCCGGGAAGGACCAGAGGGGGGGCACTGGGCCCCCGAGACCATAGGCCGGCGCGGCCCAGGGCCCTGCCGCGCCGCCATATGGTGTGGCCACCCTTCGACCTTCTGCGCCGCCTCTTCGCCTATATAAAGCCTCCGTCGCGAAAACCCTGATACGAAGAACCACGATACGGAAAACCTTCCAGAGCCGCCGCCATCGCGAAGCCAAGATCTGGGGGACAGGAGTCTCTGTTCCGGCACCCTGCCGGAGCGGGGAAGTGCCCCCGAAGGCTTCTCCATCGACACCGCTGCCATCTCCACCGCCATCTTCATCACCGCTGCTGCTCCCATGAGGAGGAGTAGTTCTCCATCGAGGCTCGGGGCTGTACCGGTAGCTATGTGGTTCATCTCTCTCCTATGTACTTCAATACAATAATCTCATGAGCTGCCATACATGATTGAGATTCATATGATGATGCTTGTAATCTAGATGTCATTATGCTAGTCAAGTGAATTTTACTTATGTGATCTCCGGAGACTCCTTGTCCCACGTGTGTAAAGGTGACAGTGTGTGCACCGTGTTAGTACTTGGTTTATGCTATGATCATGATCTCTTGTAGATTGCGAAGTTAACTATTGCTATGATAATATTGATGTGATCTATTCCTCCTACATATGCATGAAGGTGACGAGTGTGCATGCGATGTTAGTACTTGGTTTAGTCTTTTGATCTATCTTACACTAAAGGTTACTAAAATATGAGCATTATTGTGGAGCTTGTTAACTCCGGCATTGAGGGTTCGTGTAATCCTACGCAATGTGTTCATCATCCAACAAGAGTGTAGAGTATGCATTTATACTGATTACGTTATGTGATCAATGTTGAGAGTGTCCACTAGTGAAAGTGTAATCCCTAGGCCTTGTTCCTAAATATCTGCTATCGCTGCTTGTTTACTTGTTTTACTGCGTTACTATTTCTTGCGTTACTACTGCTGCGTTACTACTTGCTTGTTTACTGTCCTGGGCAAAGCACTTTTCCGGTGCCGTTGCTACTACTTATTCATACCACACGTATTTCACTATCTCTTCGCCGAACTAGTGCACCTATTAGGTGTGTTGGGGACACAAGAGACTTCTTGCTTTGTGGTTGCGGGGTTGCATGAGAGGGATATCTTTGACCTCTTCCTCCCTGAGTTCGATAAACCTTGGGTGATCCACTTAAGGGAAACTTGCTGCTGTTCTACAAACCTCTGCTCTTGGAGGCCCAACACTGTCTACAAGAATAGAAGCTCCCGTAGACATCAGGCACCACCTTGGCCAATGATACTTGTCTTCTTCATCATCGTCCTCTAGTTCCTCGAGATCTTCTACCCGAGCGGACTCAGCGTGCTTGTTCCGAGGCGGGAGAGGCCCTAGACGTTTGAACACGGACACGTTAGCTGCATCCTTCTTCTTTTGTCTACATTCTGGACAGTTGCCGATTGTAGGCAATCGGCTCATTCCCGAATTCCAGCAGTGTCTGAAGAAGGGGCAGTCCCAGTGCCTATCCACGTCGTCTTGCTCTCTCGACTTTTCCTTGACGTGGCGCTCATATCTCTCCTCGTCGCGGTCATGCCGACGGTGTCTCCTGGCGTCCCTAGCCAGACGATCTCTTTCATCATCGTCGTTGTATCGCCGGCGTTGGTCATATTGACCCACA
>NC_061508.1:281679419-281753797 GCF_022539505.1 Lolium rigidum
CTATAAGAAGCCCCTCGACCTAAAACCTCGATACGGAAAAGCCACGGTACGAGAAACCTTCCGAGCCGCCGCCATCGCGAAGCCAAGATCTGGGGGACAGGAGTCTCGTTCCGGCACGCCGCCGGGACGGGGAAGTGCCCCGGAAGGCTCCTCCATCGACACCACCGCCATCTCCATCAACGCTGCTTGTCTCCCATGAGGAGGGAGTAGTTCTCCATCGAGGCTCGGGGCTGTACCGGTAGCTATGTGGTTCATCTCTCTCCTATGTACTTCAATACAATAATCTCATGAGCTGCCTTACATGATTGAGATTCATATGATGATGCTTGTAATCTAGATGTCGCTATGCTAGTCAAGTGAATTTTACTTATGTGATCTCCGGAGACTCCTTGTCCCACGTGTGTAAAGGTGACGAGTGTGTGCACCGTGTGGGTCTCTTAGGCTATATTTCACAGAATACTTATTCACTGTTATGAATGGCATAGTGAAGTGCTTATTTATATCCCTTTATGATTGCAATGTATTTTGTATCACAATTTATCTATGTGCTACTCTAGCAATGTTATTAAAGTAGTTTTATTCCTCCTGCACGGTGTAATGGTGACAGTGTGTGCATCCGTGTTAGTACTTGGTTTATGCTATGATTATGATCTCTTGTAGATTATGAAGTTAACTATTGCTATGATGGTATTGATGTGATCTATTCCTCCTACATAGTGTGAAGGTGACGAGTGTGCATACTATGTTAGTACTTGGTTTAGTCGAATTTATATTTCATGCACTCTAAGGTTATTTAAATATGAACATTGAATTGTGGAGCTTGTTAACTCCGGCATTGAGGGTTCGTGTAATCCTACGCAATGTGTTCATCATCCAACAAGAGTGTAGAGTGTGCATTTATCTATTCTGTTATGTGATCAAAGTTGAGAGTGTCCACTAGTGAAAGTCTATTCCCTAGGCCTTGTTCCTAAATATCGCTATCGTTGCTTGTTTACTTGTTTCTATGCGTTACTACTGCTACCATATTACCACCATCAACTACACGCCAGCAAGCTATTTTTCGGCGCCGTTACTACTCGCTCATATATATTCATACCACCTGTATTTCACTATCTCTTCGCCGAACTAGTGCACCTATTAGGTGTGTTGGGGACACAAGAGACTTCTTGCTTTGTGGTTGCGGGGTTGCATGAGAGGGATATCTTTGACCTCTTCCTCCACGAGTTCGATAAACCTTGGGTGATCCACTTAAGGGAAACTTGCTGCTGTTCTACAAACCTCTGCTCTTGGAGGCCCAACATCTGTCTACAAGAATAGAAGCTCCCGTAGACATCAAGCTATTTTCACGGCGCCGTTGCCGGGGAGGAAAGGTAAAAGGTACTCACACTCCGGATCTCGGCTACTAAGCTATTTTCTCCGTTGTAAGTACTCGAAGCTATTTCCTTTAGATCCTGCAATTGCATCTTTTTGTTTCTTGTTTACATTAGTTTGGCATAATGGACAACAATGAGCTTCTTATTCTATTTCCTGATTTAAGACATGGATGGTTTGATGCGAAAATTAAAAAACCTATGGAATCTTATTTGCATGCTGGTAGTAATATTAGTATGAACGCTTTGAACACCATTGTTGATAATGATATAGAAAGTTCTAAGCTTGGGGAAGCTGGCTTTGATGAGCATGATATTTTTAGTCCCCCAAGCATTGAGTTGAAAATTTACTTTGATGATAATTTGCCTCCTATTTATGATGATTATAATGATATTGGTCTTTTAGTACCGCCTGTTATGGAGGATAAATTTGATTATGATTACAATATGCCTCCTATATTTGATGATGAGAATAATAATGATAGCTAGTTTGTTGAATTTGCTCCCACTACAACTAATAAAGTTGATTACGCTTATGTTGGGAGTAGTAATAATTTTATGCATGAGACTCATGATAAGAATGCTTTATGTGATAGCTATATTGTTGAGTTTGCTCATGTTGCTACTGAAAGTTATTATGAGAGAGGAAAATATGGTTGTAGAAATTTTCATGTTACTAAAATGCCTCTCTATGTGCTGAAATTTTTGAAGCTACACTTGTTTTATCTTCCTATGCTTGTTACTTTGCTCTTCATGAATTTGCTTATTTACAAGATTCCTATGCATAGGAAGCATGTTAGACTTAAATGTGTTTTGGATTTGCCTCTTGATGCTCTCTTTTGCTTCAACTACTATTTCTTGCGAGTGCATCATTAAAACTGCTGAGCCCATCTTAATGGCTATAAAGAAAGAACTTCTTGGGAGATAACCCATGTGTTATTTTGCTACAGTACTTTGTTTTATATTTGTGTCTTGGAAGTTGTTTACTACTGTAGCAACCTCTCCTTATCTTAGTTTTTTGCATTGTTGTGCCAAGTAAAGTCTTTGATAGTAAAGTGAATACTAGATTTGGATTACTGCGCAGAAACAGATTTCTTTGCTGTCACGAATCTGGCTCTAATTCTCTGTAGGTAACTCAGAAAATTAAGCCAATTTACGTGAGTGATCCTCAGATATGTACGCAACTTTCATTCAATTTGGGCATTTTCATTTGAGCAAGTCTGGTGCCCTAATAAAATCCATCTTTACGGACTGTTCTGTTTTGACAGATTCTGCCTTTTATTTCGCATTGCCTCTTTTGCTATGTTGGATGAATTTCTTTGATCCATTAATGTCCAGTAGCTTTATGCAATGTCCAGAAGTGTTAAGAATGATTGTGTCACCTCTGAACATGTTAATGTCTATTGTCCACTAACCCTCTAATGAGTTGTTTCGAGTTTGGTGTGGAGGAAGTTTTCAAGGATCAAGAGAGGAGTATGATACAACATGATCAAGGAGAGTGAAAGCTCTAAGCTTGGGGATGCCCCGGTGGTTCACCCCTGCATATTTCAAGAAGACTCAAGCATCTAAGCTTGGGGATGCCCAAGGCATCCCCTTCTTCATCGACAACTTATCAGGTTCCTTCTCTTGAAACTATATTTTTATTCGGTCATATCTTATGTACTTTACTTGGAGCGTCTGTGTGCTTTTATTTTTGTTTTGTTATTTTCATTCTCTGAATAAATACATGCTTGTGTGGGAGAGAGACACGCTCCGCTGGTTCGTATGAACACATGTGTTCTTAGCTTTTAATGTTCATGGCGAAGGTTGAAACTGCTTCGTTCATTTTTATATGGTTGGAAACGGAAAATGCTACATGTAGTAATTGATAAAATGTCTTGGATAATGTGATACTTGGCAATTGTTGTGCTCATGTTTAAGCTCTTGCATCATATACTTTGCACTCATTAATGAAGAAATACATAGAGCTTGCTAAAATTTGGTTTGCATAATTGGTCTCTCTAAAGTCTAGATAATTTCTAGTATTGAGTTTTGAACAACAAGGAAGACGGTGTAGAGTCTTGTAATATTTTCAATATGTCTTTTATGTGAGTTTTGTTGTACCGTTCATCCTTGTGTTTGTTTCAAATAACCTTGCTAGCCTAAACCTTGTATCGAGAGGGAATACTTCTCATGCATCCAAAATCCTTGAGCCAACCACTATGTCATTTGTGTCCACCATACCTACCTACTACATGGTATTTATCCGCCATTCCAAAGTAAATTGCTTGAGTGCTACCTTTAAAATTCCATCATTCACCTTTGCAATATATAGCTCATGGGACAAATAGCCTAAAAACTATTGTGGTATTGAATATGTACTTATGCACTTTATCTCTTATTAAGTTGCTTGTTGTGCGATAACCATGTTCCTGGGGACGCCATCAACTATTCTTTGTTGAATATCATGTGAGTTGCTATGCATGTTCGTCTTGTCTGAAGTAAGAGAGATCTACCACCTTAATGGTTGGAGCATGCATATTGTTAGAGAAGAACATTGGGCCGCTAACTAAAGCCATGAATCATGGTGGAAGTTTCAGTTTTGGACATATATCCTCAATCTCATATGAGAATAATAATTGTTGCCACATGCTTATGCATTAAAGAGGAGTCCATTATCCGTTGTCCATGTTGTCCCGGTATGGATGTCTAAGTTGAGAATAATCAAAAGCGAGAAATCCAAAATGCGAGCTTTCTCCTTAGACCTTTGTACAGGCGGCATGGAGGTACCCCATTGTGACACTTGGTTAAAACATGTGTATTGCAAAGATCCGGTAGTCCAAGCTAATTAGGACAAGGTGCGGGCACTATTAGTATACTATGCATGAGGCTTGCAACTTGTAAGATATAATTTACATAACTCATATGCTTTATTACTACCGTTGACAAAATTGTTTCATGTTTTCAAAATAAAAGCTCTAGCACAAATATAGCAATTGATGCTTTCCTCTTTGAAGGACCATTCTTTTTACTTTTATGTTGAGTCAGTTCACCTATCTCTCTCCACCTCAAGAAGCAAACACTTGTGTGAACTGTGCATTGATTCTTACATACTTGCTTATTGCACTTGTTATATTGCTTTGCATTGACAATTATCCATGAGATATACATGTTACAAGTTGAAAGCAACCGCTGAAACTTAATCTTCCATTGTGTTGCTTCAATGTCTTTACTTTAAATTATTGTTTTATGAGTTAACTCTTATGCAAGACTTATTGATGCCTGTCTCGAAAGTGCTATTCATGAAAAGTCATTGCTTTATGATTCAGTTGTTTACTCATGTCATTACCATTGTTTTGATCGCTGCATTCATTACATATGTTTACAATATGATCAAGTTTATGATGGCATGTCACTCCGGAAATTATCTTTGTTTATCGTTTACCCGCTCGGGACGAGCGTAAACTAAGCTTGGGGATGCTGATACGTCTCCGACGTATCGATAATTTCTTGTGTTCCATGCCACATTATTGATGATTTCTACATGTTATATGCACACTTTATGTCATATTCGTGCATTTTCTGGAACTAACCTATTAACAAGATGCCAAAGTGCCAGTTCCTGTTTTCTGCTGTTTTTGGTTCCAGAAATCCTAGTAAGGAAATATTCTCGGAATCGGACGAAATCAAGACCCAGGTTCCTATTTTTCCACGAAGCTTCCAGAACACCCGGGAAGGACCAGAGGGGGGCCACAGGCCCACGGGACCATAGGCCGGCGCGGCCTGGGTGTGGCCCGCGCCACCCTATGGTGCCGCCGCCTCTTCGACCCCCTGACGTCGCCTCTTCGCCTATAAGAAGCCCCTCGACCTAAAACCTCGATACGGAAAAGCCACGGTACGAGAAACCTTCCAGAGCCGCCGCCATCGCGAAGCCAAGATCTGGGGGACAGGAGTCTCTGTTCCGGCACGCCCCCGGGACGGGGAAGTGCCCCCGGAAGGCTCCTCCATCGACACCACCGCCATCTCCATCAACGCCGCTGTCTCCCATGAGGAGGGAGTAGTTCTCCATCGAGGCTCGGGGCTGTACCGGTAGCTATGTGGTTCATCTCTCTCCTATGTACTTCAATACAATAATCTCATGAGCTGCCTTACATGATTGAGATTCATATGATGATGCTTGTAATCTAGATGTCGCTATGCTAGTCAAGTGAATTTTACTTATGTGATCTCCGGAGACTCCTTGTCCCACGTGTGTAAAGGTGACAGGTGTGTGCACCGTGTGGGTCTCTTAGGCTATATTTCACAGAATACTTATTCATCGTTATGAATGGCATAGTGAAGTGCTTATTTATATCCCTTTATGATTGCAATGTATTTTGTATCACAATTTATCTATGTGCTACTCTAGCAATGTTATTAAAGTAGTTTTATTCCTCCTGCATGGTGTAATGGTGACAGTGTGTGCATCCGTGTTAGTACTTGGTTTATGCTATGATTATGATCTCTTGTAGATTATGAAGTTAACTATTGCTATGATGGTATTGATGTGATCTATTCCTCCTACATAGTGTGAAGGTGACAGATGATGCATACTATGTTAGTACTTGGTTTAGTCGAATTGATCTTTCATGCACTCTAAGGTTATTTAAATATGAACATTGAATTGTGGAGCTTGTTAACTCCGGCATTGAGGGTTCGTGTAATCCTACGCAATGTGTTCATCATCCAACAAGAGTGTAGAGTATGCATTTATCTATTCTGTTATGTGATCAAAGTTGAGAGTGTCCACTAGTGAAAGTCTATTCCCTAGGCCTTGTTCCTAAATACTCGCTATCGCTGCTTGTTTACTTGTTTTTATTGCGTTACTACTGCTACCATATTACCACCATCAACTACACGCCAGCAAGCTATTTTCACGGCGCCGTTACTACTGCTCATATATATTCATACCACCTGTATTTCACTATCTCTTCGCCGAACTAGTGCACCTATTAGGTGTGTTGGAGACACAAGAGACTTCTTGCTTTGTGGTTGCAGGGTTGCATGAGAGGGATATCTTTGACCTCTTCCTCCCTGAGTTCGATAAACCTTGGGTGATCCACTTAAGGGAAACTTGCTGCTGTTCTACAAACCTCTGCTCTTGGAGGCCCAACACTGTCTACAAGAATAGAAGCTCCCGTAGACATCATTCACTCAACTTGAAAAAAAGTATTTGACTATGTTTTAAAACCATTTATTGATTTCCTAATATGGCGGATGCGAGTTCCCCAACACATTACGAAGTGCACTTCTCAAAACGCAAGAAGTTCACTCATTTAAAAAAGGTATTGTATTCTGTTTTAAACATTTGTTAAAAACCTTTTATTCATTTCCTAGTATGGGGGGGGTCCCCCCCCAACCCCCCCCCCTAACATAAAACACTATACTTTAAAAAGTATGTACAAGCATAAAAAATAATTAAAAACTGGTTAATTCATACGTTGAGTTAACAAAAATAAAAAATACCAGAAGTAAACTGACAGTAGTTCACTTAATAAAGTAACAACATTTCATTTTCAGATAAAAAATGATAAAAACATACGTAGGAATGAAAAAACAAAAAATAAAACAAATTGGTTTGTACATTAATGAGAAGTTCACGAGCTTACTAACAGAGAAATACATACATGCTCAATGTAGATTTACATGAAAAATAGAGGCCCCAACTTATCTGTATCATGAAAAATCAAACAGGCAACTGAGAAATTTCATGCATCTCAGTAGTTCACATCATAAAAATAAAGAAGTTCATTAGTTATAACAACAAAAACATTCACTGGTGGGTATGAAAAAACAAATCAGATGCCAAAAATTATATCGATTATGTTGCTACATCAAGTGTAAGCATGAAGGCCACCCGCGTCATCACTGCATCAAGTCAGAAAAACATAACTACAGGAGCATGAGCAAAAAACGAACTAAGCAGTAACATAGATCTGTGAAGAAATCGTATATAAGGATCAAGCAGAACCTATCAATCAACAGAACTATGGAGGAGACATACCCAAAAACCATTACCGTAGAGAACAACACACGGAGGAGTAAGGGCGGAGCCATGAACGTCGAAAATTTAACGAAGAAGGATGACGGACCTGTGTGACAGCCATCGGAAAACAAATCTGCAGCTCAGGATAAAAAGAAGATAAGAGCAGTGTACGTCTAGCATGGAATAACTGTGCCGCAGAATATCGACGATCTGCGGTACAGCCATGGAGAAAAAGTTCATCGGTGAAGCGTCGGAGGAGAACACGGAGATGAGGAGCCGCCGTCGACGAAGTTCTCATATACGAATCGAGCGAGGGAGGAGATCGGCAGCGAGCAGGGAGGAGCTCGGGAGCGAGCAGGGAGATGGTGGAGAGCGAGAAGGTAGGAGATGGGTAGCGAGCGGGAGGTGGGACGCGAAACGATTGGTTGACTCATAGGAAGTTCACATGCGAGCGGGAGCGGGACGCGAAAAACACGTGTGCTGCGGGCGTGCGAGTGAATTTGTTGACTCGTCGGAAGTTCAGACGCGACGATTTGGGAAGTTCAGAAAGGGTTCGAGAATAGTTATTCTCGAACCGGTTCGAGAATAGCAGACCTATATATATATATATATATATATATATATATATATAGGGTATATATATATATATATAGTGAAAAAATGGCGGGAAGACGGAGGCGGGAAGCGGTGGAAAGCGTGGGAAAAATGATGTGTTGGTAACCTTTAGTCACGGTTGGTGGGTGCAACCGGCACTAAAGCTGTCGGCAGGATGATGATGTGTTGGCAACCGATAGTCACGGTTGGTGGGTGCAACCGGGACTAAAGCTGTCGGCAGGATGATGATGTGTTGGTAACCTTTAGTCACGGTTGGTGGGTGCAACCGGGACTAAATTAAGCTGTCGGCAGGATGAGGACGCGTGGGTGACACACTACTCGATGCGATAAAGCATGTAGCGCACGACGCCCTGTCGAAGGAACAAGACAAAGTAGAAGCGGCGCCTTGCCTATAAAAGGAGCATCGATGCACCTTGGCAAGCAGATCAACAAGCCAACCTAGCAGGTTGGGAGAGTTTCATCCCCATGGATGGAGGAAAGGGTTGGGAAATCTCCCGTGGCGCAGCTTCTCGAAGATGTCGTTGGTGCACACGCCCTACGGCATCTTCGGAAGTTGCGCCTTGGAAAAATTTCCCTGCAAGCCCGTGAAAGACTCCATCTCCTCTAACAGTGTTGGGGAAAGGGTTCTCGTTATTACATAAATGTAGAGATTGTCTTGGGAACTATATATGAAGGATACATTATTACATCGCCATCTACTGCTGTGATCTTCTACGCCGTAGCCATGGAGAATCTTCATCATTTAGCAAGATGCTTGGGTCAATTTTCACCGTGAAGGGCGGAATTTCTTTAAACTTATTATAATCTTCTTACATGTCTGTCTTGTCATCCACTCCCACGATGTTTCTTTTCCCAGAAAGAACTATGTGGCACTTTGGCTCCTCGGTTGATGTATTCTTTTGTTGATTTCTTTTTCTCGATTTGCTAGACATGTCCTTCACGTAGAAAACTTGAGCCACCTCGTTGGCTAGGACGAATGGCTCGTCCATGTACGCAAGATTGTTGGGATCCACTGTTGTCATACCGTACTTATCGTCTACCTGTACACCGCTGAGCTTCACCCATTTGCACCGAAACAAAGGGACGTTAAAAGTGGGTCCATAGTCAAGTTCCCATATCTCCTCTATGTATCCATAATATGTGGTGGTCTGCCCATTCTCGTCTTTTGCATTGAAGCGGACACCACTGTTTTGGTTGGTGCTCTTTTTATCTTGGTCGATCGTGTAAAATGTATTCCCATTTATCTCGTACCCGTGGAATGTACATATGTTTGAAGATGGTAACCTGGCCAACAAATACAGCTGTTCTACAACAGTTGTTTCACTCATGAGATGTCTTTGCAACCAACTGCCGAAGGTATTCATGTGTTGACGTGTAATCAATGAATCGGGCTTGCCCGGGTTTATTTCTCGTAAAACATTCTTATGTTTCTCGATGTACGGAGCCACCAAGCTGGAATTGTATAGAACTGTGTAGTGTGCTTGATTGAAAGAAATCTTGTCCCTGCACACCGTTGCTTTCCTTCGTAGTGTGCCTTTTCCAGTCAGCCTCCCCTCATACCGAGATTCAGGAACACCAATCGGCTTAAGATCACGAAGAAAGTCAACACAAAACTCAATGACCTCCTCAGTTCCGTAGCCCTTTGAGATACTTCCTTCCGGCCTAGCTCGGTTATGAACATATTTCTTTAATACTCCCATGAACCTCTCGAAGGGGAACATATTGTGTAGAAATACAGGGCCGAGAATTCTAATCTCTTCAACTAGGTGAACGAGGAGGTGCGTCATAATATTGAAGAAGGATGGTGGCAACAACAACTCGAAGCTGACAAGACATTCGACCACATCTTCCTGTAATCCTGACAAAGTTTCTGGATCCATTACCTTCTGAGAAATTGCGTTGAGGAATGCACATATCTTCACAATGGCTAGTCGAACATTTTCTGGTAGAAGTCCCCTCAATGCAACCGGAAGCAATTGTGTCATAAGCACGTGGCAGTCATGGGACTCTAGGTTCTGGAATTTTTTCTCCTTCATATTTACTATTCCCTTTATATTCGACGAGAAACCAGACGGAACCTTGATACTGAATAGGTCTTCAAAAAAGATCTCCTTCTCTTGTTTGGTAAGAGCGTAGCTGGCAAGCCCTTCAAACTGCCCTGGATGATTGTCGTTTCGTCCTTTATGACGTTCCTGGTCCTCCCGTGCTTCTGTTGTATCTTTTGTCTTCCCATACACGCCCGTGAAAACCTAGAATATTCACACAAAGATTCTTGGTCGGGTGCATCACGTCGATTGCAGAGCGGACTTCCGGGACTTTCCAATATTCTAGCTCCCAAAAAATAGATTTCTTCTTCCACATGGGCGCGTGTCCGTCGGCGTCATTCGGAACAGTCGATCGCCTGGACCCTTTCCAAAGATAACATTTAAATCCTTGACCATGTCAAATATATCAGCACCACTACGGGGGACAGGCTTCGGATGGTGGTCTGCCTCGCCATCGAAATGCTTGCCTTTTTTCCTTAAGGGATGCTTGCGCGGAAGGAAACCGCGATTGTACGGGTACACAACTTTTCTGCTTTTTCCCAAATCTTTACTTTCAGTCTCATCTAAACAGTGTGTGCATGCATTATATCCTTTGTTCGTCTGACCTGAAATGTTACTAAGAGCAGGCCAATCATTGATGGTTACGAATAGCAACGCTCGTAGGTCAAATTCTTGCTCGGTGTGCTCATCCCACACGCGTACACCTGGTTTGGTCCACAACCCAAAAAGTTCATCAACTAATGGCCTTAGTTACACATCAATGTCGTTGCCGGGTTGCTTTGGGCTTGGATAAGCACTGGCATCATAATGAATTTCCGCTTCATGCACAACGAAGGAGGAAGGTTGTAGATACATAGAGTCACGGGCCAGGTGTTGTGACTGCAGCTCTTCCCCAAAAGGATTAATGCCATCTGTACTTAGATCAAACCAAGTTCCTTGCCTCACCTGCAAAATCCGGGAACTCTCTCCCAATGTTTCTCCACTGCCGACCATCAGCGGGGTGCCTCAACATCACGTCTTTCTTACGTTCTTCCATGTGCCATCACAACAACTTGGCATGCTCTTTGTTTCTGAACAAACGTTTCAACCGTGGTATTATGGGAGCATACCACATCACCTTCGCAGGAACCCTCTTCCTGGGTGGCTCGCCCACAACATCACCAGGGTCATCTTTTTTGATCTTATACCGCAATACACCGCATATCGGGCATTTATTCAAATTCTCGTACTTCTCACCACGGTAGAGGATACATTCATTAATGCATGCATGTATCTTCTGCACATCTAATCCTAGAGGGCAGACAAGCTTCTTTGCTTCATACGTACTGACGGGCAATTCGTTATTTCTTGGAAACAACTTCTTTAATATTATCATCAATTTTTCAAATCCCGAGTCAATCACACCGACCTCTGCCTTCCATTTCAGCAATTCCAATATGCTACTCAGTTTTCTGTGCCCATCTTCACAACCTGGGTACAACAATTTGTGGTGGTCCTCTAACATCTTGTCGAACTGCAACTTCTCCTTATCCGTGCCACAGTCTCTTCTTGCATCAGAAATGGCCCGACGAAGATCATCATCAACAGGATCATCTCGCTCGCCTGTTCTTCACCTCCTTCTTCTTCATTGTCTTCCAGCTGCGGTATCATCGCATTCGGAGAACATAGATCGGTCATCGGTCATCGTTATCTTCTTCTTCATCGCCGTCTTCCATCATAACCCCTATTTCTCCGTGCTTGGTCCAAACATTATAGCTGGACATGAATCCAAACCGAAGCAGGTGGCTCTTAATGTCTCTTGAGCAAGAGTAATCCTTCTCGTTCTTACATTTCAGACATGGACAGCACATAAAACCTTGCTTCGACTTGATGGCCTCAGCCACAAGCAGGAAAGAATTCACGCCCTCTCTGAAAGCGGGAGCACATCGGTTACCGTACATCCATGGATGACTCATCTGCATCATAAGTACAGTTATGTATCAGATGCAATCACCTTGCCAAAATTAGTATTGTACGGACTATGTATATACGAGAAAATAGTTGCTAACCTTTTAGGATCAAAAGGAGGAGAATCTTATCAAATAAAATCAAGTGGCATCCCTCACACACATTTCATCAAACACCTCTTGTGCACATGAAGAAAAAATGAGCTAGCATACACCTCCACCTTTCACCACCAAGGAAAAAAATGTAGGGAGGTGGGGGGGGGGCTGGCTGTGTGTATATATAGGCCTGGCCCTTTTGTCGCGGGCCGTACAACCCGCGTCAAAAGGGGTGCGACAAAAGGCCCGGACCGCTCCAAAGGGTTTCGGGGCGACGTGGCCAGGCCATTTGTCGCGGATCGAGGCGCGCCCGCGACAAAAGACCCCCACGAAAGCCCTGTTTTCCACTAGTGAATGAAAAAGAAGGTCAGGAAGGAGATAATCAAGCTGTCGAAGCAGTTGCGATAGGTTGGCCCTTAACCAATCCTGCCTCGAAGAAAACAGTTGTGAGTGTACAAGTTTTTCCTCTCTCTTTGAAGGGAAAGGTAGAGCACCCCGTGACCGGACCTTGAAATTTTCCCTCTTGAAAGTGCAGGATGATGACCAAGCTGTCCAAGAAAACGTCAGTGCACAAGCCTTTATTTCTCCTTTGAAGAAAAAGTTACTAATGGCTGACTCACCTAGAAAATAGCAATGGCGAGCGTGCCTGCAGGCTGCTCTCATGCGCACAAAAATTCTTCTCGGTAAATTGTCCAGAAAGCAACTGGGGCTAGGAGGGATCAGTAAACCGTTTATGATATTTCATAAAGACTGCTTTCTGGACTCTCCGTTGAAAAACTACATACAGCAGCAGAAGTAAACAAGAGTGTCAAAAGCTTGTTCCTGGATTGAGTTAATAAAACCAAAACAAAGACAAGCTATCTACTTAGGCCGAGGTGAGCGTAAAAAGTTGTTTTATCATTTTTCCATAGGTAGTGTAAAAGCTTGATGATTACTCTCTCCATTGGTAAGTTGATGTTGTTTTGATTTGGCCACGTAAGCTGTCGATTTATAGGGACAATCTTTTTTTCTTGATTAAAAGGGGCCACACGGCCCCCAATTTCATTAAAGAAATTAGAGTCTGTTATACAACAAAACAAAAACGGATACTCCAGCAGGAACCTCTGCTACTCAACACACCACTACCACACAGGAAATCTAAAGCCGGAGCAAAAAGACTAAAACTTATTACAACTTCTCTCTTTTTAGGAACTAAGGTCTAAGTCTTTTCATTAGGAGCACATAGAGAGACTCCAGGGGTAGACAAGTAACAAAGACATGCGGACACATAGTCGAAATCCATCAACCGTCGCAGATTCTTCCTGTTACAGGAGCCCATCCGTGTCTCCTCCCAAAAACTTCTTTTGCAATTCTTCGCATCCGCTCAGCCACCCGCGGCACGGTTCTTCTGACCTTTTCTTTCTGAAGAATGTTCCAATCATCCAAGAGACGGCACATGGAGAAGATAACATCAGTAGGGTTATTAGGCATCTTCCTTTGAAAACAAGAGGAACTTCTTGTTTTCCATAAATTCCAAAGTAAAGCCGCAGTACCTAACATGACCACTACTCTATCCACACCAAAAAATTCCTGTAACCAATTCTGGCAAAGATCATAAAAGTTCTCAGGATTCCTCTCTATCCCTGAAGCACAACTTGCTACACTCCAATTAAATCTCGCCAAGGGACACTCAAAGAACAAATGATTGATACTTTCATTACCACCACAGAACTCACATAAGATACTCCCTTTCCAGCCTTTCTTAGCCAAGTTATTCTTGGTTAAGATTCTATCCTTCACAATTAGCCAAATAAAAGCTTTGACTTTAAGAGGTATTTTCATCCTCCAAATCATTTTGTACGGGAATAAAATACGTCGAGCTATCAAATAAGTGTAAAGATATTTAATTGAAAAAGCCCCAGATTTGGTTAAAGTCTAGCTAACTCTATCAGGTTCCTCGGTTAGATCAGTTCTTCTACAGATATCTAAAATCTTGTTCCACATTTCTAGGGATTCGCCATATAAACATCTTCTAAAACGAATGCAATTAAACTCTTGAGCGAACACCTTAGCTACTGTAATCTTATGTGTAAAAGTCAAATTATAAAGCCTTGGAAAGACCACACACAATGGTTGTTCTCCAACCCACACATCTTCCCAAAATCTTGTTTTACACCCATCTCCTAGAATCCTTTTACAGCAGCTATAAAAAATATGCTTAACTCCCATCAATCCGGACCAAAACTGCGAACATCCTATGTATTTTCTATCCTGAGTAAGGGTTCCTTTTTTGAAATACTTAAACTTTAGTACCTTCTGCCAAGTCCCTTCTTCATTCTCTAAGCGCCACAGCCATTTACAAAGAAGACTTATATTTTTAACATCTAAATTAGTTAGACCCAGGTCACCCTGGTCTCTAGGTTGACAGACATCCGCCCATTTAACAAGGTGGTATTTTCTAACCCCGTCTTTTTCTTGCCATAACACCCGTGCTCTAAAGAAATCAAAGCGCTTCAAAACACCTTTAGGAACACGAAAGAAAGACATCATAAAACCTGGTACATTGCTCAAACAAGTCTCGGTTAAAATAATTCTACCTCCAAAAGACAGTAACCCCCCTGCCAACAGGGGCATTTTCTCTCTACCTTCTCCTCAACTGGTTTCCAATCAATTCTACTAATCTTTTTATAGTGTAAAGGCATACCTAAGTAATTAAAAGGTACCACCCCGGCTTTGCAAGTGAATATATACGCATATTCCTCTTGCCTCTCAATGGCTGAACCAAAACAATAGACTTCACTTTTCATGAAGTTTATTTTCAGACCCGTCAAATGCTCAAAAGTACACAAAATAACTTCTAAATTCCTAGCATTCTCCAAATTGTCTTCAAACATAAAAATCGTGTCGTCTGCATATTGTAACAAGGAAAGACCCCCTTCATACATTTCCGGAATAAGCCCAGAAATGAAACCTTGTTCCTGTGCTCTCGACACCAAAGTAGCCAGAACATCAGCAGCTATATTAAAAAGAATTGGGGAGAACGGATCCCCCTGTCTTAAGCCTTTCCTAGTGGTAAAATAAGGTCCAACCTTGTCATTAACCATGACACTAACTTTACCATTTTTTACGACTTTCTTAGTTAACTCTACAAACTTTGTTGGGAACCCCTTCATTTCCAACACTGCAAACATAAAGTCCCAATTAATTTTATCATATGCTTTTTCGAAATCAACCTTAAAAAGGACCCCTGAACTTTTTTTCTTATGAATATAATGCATCGTCTCATGTAAAACTACCACACTATCCAAAATAAACCTACCTTTTATAAAAGCTGATTGTATTTTTGAAATCACCTCCTCAGCGACTAGGATAGCCCGATTATTCATCACTTTTGTAAAAAATTTAAACAACACATTTAAAAGGCAAATCGGTCTATACATCTGAATTTTATCTGCCCCCAAACCTTTAGCTATCAAGATGATTGACGTGGGCACTACCCTTCGGGTAACCCACATTACCCTATCCTGTATTGACTAATTGGAGGCCCATGAGGACACCTGAAGGCGAGATGGGCCACTAGGACGGCGCACCAGAAGGTTCCTTGACGGGCAAGACAAGGAAGCGATCGAACGAAAGATCGGATCTAAAACTACTGTAAACCTAGTCGTACTCGGTGAGACCTATTGAGACCTAGCCTCCTATATAAAGGCCAGGAGAGGGGCTGCCGAGGGACACGATCAATCTTAGCAATCTTAGCCAACAAAAGCTCAGAGCTAGGTCACCTTAGCAATAGCCATCTCGACGAGATCTCAGCCGAACTATTCGGCACCCCATTGTAACCCATTATCATCATAATCAAGAACAGACAGGCAGGACGTAAGGGTTTTACCTCATCGAGGGCCCCGAACCTGGGTAAATTGCTCTTCCCGCTTGTCTGCGAACCGATGTCTCGTGTCAGCTTGCAGGATTCCATCAACCCTAAGCCCCTATCGGAGGGCATTGGCGAGGAGTACCCTCGACAATTGGCGCCGTCTGTGGGAAACCTGTCGGCACAAGGCAAGTCATCGGCAGTACTCGGCCACGTCCGCGGCGTTCTTACTCGAATCACCAACGCCGGCAGAGTCAACCGCATCCGATCCGCCGCGGGTCCTTCGAGTTCGTGCAGCGCCGCGAAGTACTTCACGCAAACCCTATGGCATCATCTCATGACGCGGAGGCTGTTTTCGGTGGCGTCCACTTCGTCATCGATTCCGGAGGTTTCCTTCGCCTCCCTAGGGTCGGTGCGTCCGACTCAAAGGCCGTACCTCCGGAGGGTATCCCTTCAGCGACAACCCTAAAAATTTCGCCCAGAAACATACAAGGGAGCGACCGAGGGAGTCTCGACACCACGGCTGGACAAAGAAAGAGACGAAGAATCTCACACCGTGAGGAGGAAGGCAGAACAGCAGTTCATCCTCGACAGTTCGAGCAAGGATGCCACGACACATCGGCAATCAGGGGCCGCACCCGCTCTCCGTATCTTTCGGCTACAGAGCAACTCGAGGCGCCATGTTACCTCCACTCATACTTCGATCCAAAGGATGGTCGGGAGAAGTCCAGTCATTTGTTGAGGAACTGCCGACACTTCCTAGAGATTCGACAGTTCTTTGATGATCTTAGAGCCGAAGCTATATCAAGAGTTCACATGATGGAGGAGAAGGCAAGGTCCTACGACCATCCGCCAGAACCGTATGTACCAGAACCATACGAGCCAATGGAAAAAGATGAATATGTACCAGCCGAAGTATTCCCAGCACTACGTGGACAAATCAACATGATCCATAAAACCAGATTTTCGAAGAGAGAAATCAAGAAGTTCTCCCGAGAAGTAAAATATGCGGAAGTCGCCATGGTTGATACGCCGGATTTCATCGACTGGTCAGAACAAAGCATCACTTTTAGCAGGGCAGATCACCCGAAAGCTGTCCCAAGGCCCGGTCACGCGGCCCTTGTCCTTGAAGCACAGATTGGAGGGTACAGTATGGGCAAAGTATTCATGGATGGAGGAAGCGGCTTGAACCCGCTATTCGCCAAGCACAATGAGAGCAATGGGTTTAACAGTCGACATGCTAAGAGAATCTGACACAGGGTTCCACGGCATTATACCAACTCGACCCGCTTACTCGCTAGGCAAAACATCATTGGACGTAGTCTTCGGCATGCCCAGTAATTTCAGGAAAGAAAAGATCGAGTTCGAGGTAGTCGACTGGGAATCTCAGTACCACGCCATCCTCGGCAGGCCTGCGTTTGCTAAATTCATGGCCGTGCCTCATTATGCATACTTGAAACTGAAGATGCCGGGCAACAACGGACCCCAATAACCGTTCACGGCAGCTTCGCTCGATCGTACAACTCGCGACAGGGAATTCCGGAAGATCGCTTCGAAGTTTGGAGCCAAGGAAGAACTCAACGCGATCGATACCGTCCATGCGACCACACACAACCACTCAGCCGACAATCGAAACGTAAGATCCGATGAGTTCGATGCTGCAAAGGAAACTAAGAAGCTGTAGGTGCACCCTACTGATCCGAAGAAGACGGTCAATACTTCGGCTGACCTCACTGACGCATAGGAAAGCGTGCTCATCAAGTTCCTCCGTGAGCGCTGGGAGATATTTGCATGGGAACCATCCGACATGCCAGGTATCCCCAGGGAACTCGCTGAGCACGCCCTAAATGTTGACTCGACAGCCAAACCAGTGCAGCAATCAATGCGACGATTTTCTGAACCAAAGAGAATAGCAATTGGCGAAGAAGTTAATCGGCTCCGCAAGGCAGGATTTATTCGGGAGCTTAAGGAATCTGAGTGGGTGGCCAATCCCGTCATGGTGCCAAAGAAGGACACAACCGCCCTCCGCATGTGCATCGATTACACCAGCCTTAACAAGCACCGCCCGAAAGATCATTTCCCACCGCTCGAATAGACCAGATAGTCGACTCCACGGCCGGGTGCGACCGTCTCTCTTTCCTCGATGCATACTCCGGGTACAATCAGATTAAGCTGAAGAAGGAAGACCAGGAGCTAACCGCGTTCATCACTCCGCACGGCGTTTTCTGCTACAACATCATGACCTTCGGGTTGAAAAATGCAGGAGCTACTTACCAACGCTGCATGCAAGCTTGCCTCGCGGAGCAGATTGGAAGAAATATTGAAGTTTACATCGACGACATCGTGGTGAAAACGAAGCACGCAGCCACACTCATCGATGACTTACGGGAAACCTTCGACAACTGCGGACGGATACAAAATCAAGTTGAATCCCAAAAATGCTTCTTCGGAGTGCCGGAGGACAAGTACTTGGGTACTTCATATCAGCCGGAGGAATCGAAGCCAATCCCTCAAAGATCAAAGCTATTCTTGATATGGAGCCGCCAAAGAATCTGCACCAAGTGCAGCAGTTGGCAGGCCGGCTAGCAGCACTCAGCAGGTTCATTGCAAAGCTAGGGGAGAAAGCTTTAACCTGATGAAGAAGTCGAAAAAATTCGAGTGGACAAAGGAGGCACAGGAATCCTTCGACAACTTGAAGAAAATCATATCGACCTCCCCAGTGCTCGTGACTCCGCGCGAGAAGGAGACGTTGCTCATGTACATAGCTGCAACAGCACAAGTCTTCAGCAGCGTTTTAGTCGTCGAACGAGAGGAAGCAGGGAGAGTTCATGGTGTGCAGAGGCCCGTTTATTACCTCAGCGAAGTGCTCACTCCTGCAAGGCAGAGGTATTCCCATCACCAGAAGCTGGCGTATGAAGTATGGCGGTCGGCTCGCAAGTTGCGGCACTACTTCACGGAGCACCCGATTAAAGTTGTAAGCGAAGCACCCTTGAAGAGCATAATGACCAATCCGGAAGCCACGGGTCGAGTATCCCAATGGGCTATCGAACTAGCGCCGCATGACATAACTTACGTTAATCGAACGGCGATAAAATCCCAAATCCTCCCAGTATTTTGTGGCAGATTGGATCCAATCACGGACGCCGGCAGCATTCGACATGTCAGGATCATGGATAATGTACTTCGATGGGTCAAAACGGAGTACAGGTGCAGGAGCAGGAGTGGTGCTGATATCACCACAGGGAGATAAGATGAAGTATATACTGCGTATGAATTTCTCTCTGCCGACAAACAACGAAGCAGAATACGAAGTTGTTGCACGGAATGAAAATGGCAAAGGCGTGTGGTGCTACTCGTCTGGAGATCTACGGAGACTCAAACTTGGTGGTGCAGCAGTCGATGAACCTATGCGACGCAGTCAGCGACAACATGATCGCCTACCAGCGGCTGTATCAGAATATGGAAGCTAAATTCGAAGGATGCGAGCTCAAACATATCGGCAGAGCCAGTAATGAGGAAGCCGACACTTTGGCAAACATCGGGTCCACATGCTCCCCCATCCCAAACGGAGTGTTTTACGAAGTGATCACTCAACGATCGATAAAAGAAAAGACGTCGGCACCTCCAAAATCATCGGCTGATGAATTAGAGGCAAACTCACAGAAAACTCCTTCGGCTGAAGAATCTCCAACTCCTCCTGCCGAACAAGTCCTCCTCCTCGAGCCACTATGGACCAAACCGTTCCTAGCGTATCTGACAAAGCAAGAGCTGCCAGAGGACTCTGTGGAAGCTAGGCGAATCGTCATACGCTCAAAGGCCTTCACCGTAATAAATGGTGAGCTTTACAAGCGTAGCATCTCAGGGATCTTCCAAAGGTGCATCGCCATTGACGATGGAAAAGCACTGTTGCGCGAGATACACGAAGGAACCTGCGGGCATCATGCAGGGAGCAGGGCCCTTGTGGCAAAAGCCTTTAGGGCATGATTTTACTGGCCAACGGCAGCGTCGGATGCTAGGGATCTAGTCATGAAGTGCGATCCCTGCCAACGTTTTTCACCAAAACCACACGCTCCTGCAACGGACCTAATGACAATACCCTTGGCATGGCCTTTCGCTCAATGGGGACTCGATTAAGTTGGACCGCTGTCAAGATCGTCACCCGGAGGACACACGTACTTATTGGTTGCAGTCGACAAATTCACTAAGTGGATCGAGGCAGTACCTGTGCGAAACCAAAAAGCTGAAACAGCGGTTCAATTCTTCAAGGGAATAACTTGTCGATTCGGTATGCCACACAACATCGTCACGGTACAACGGCTCCAACTTTGATTCCGAGGAGTTCAGGAAATTTTGTGATCATGGAGGAATCAAATTGAAATTCGCATCAGTCTCTCACCCCCAGACCAACGGCCAGGTGGAAAGGATCAATGGTCTAATAGGAGATGGCCTCAAGAAACGCCTTAAAGGCGCAGCCGGAGCCTGGGTCGAAGAGTTACCATCTGTACTCCGGAGTTTGCGTACTACACCCAACAGGTCGACTCAATATACTCCATTCTTCTTGGTGCACGGAGCCGAAGCAGCCCTACCAGCCGACGTCCGATTTGAAGCGCCTCGAGTCACAAAGATACACAGAGTTCTCCTCCAACATCGCGCTACAAGATGATGTCGATCTCCTTGACGAAGCACGAGATATCGCCTTGGCAAGAACAACGGTGTACCAGCAAGCACTGAGAAACTACCACAGCCGACGAATACGCAATCGAAGTTTCAATGTTGGGGATATGGTACTGCGGCTGAAGCAAAAAAGACCCTTGAAGCTAGAATCTCCATGGGAAGGACCATACATCATCACCGAAGTGATACCAGGAGGAGCCTATCGGCTCAAAAATCCAGCTTCAGGGAAAGACGTCGAGAATCCGTGGAACATCGCGCAATTGCGACGGTTCTATACATAGGACACGATTGTTTTGTCAACGGCATATAAGGTTGCTTTTACATTATGAATAAATATCTAATCAGATTTTCTACCATTTTTCTTGCTTCAGGCTTTGGCATCCGAACATAACGTTTGGAGCCCCTACCATCGGCTCTAACTCCCATCGGGAGCGCTGGCCCAAAAAAAATATGCTTACACAGTGTCATTAATTAAATACTCTCGCCGAGAGCTAAGATTAATGACACACAAAAACAACCAATCCAAGCCTCGAAAAATACGCGAGTGTCTGCAATCGATGGTTACATTATCACAAGATAAGGCTCAAACCGGTGCACCGTGTGACGAAGCCAAGCTCTCGAATAAATTACATATCGACTTCGCAATAACATTGCATAAAATTCAACGAAGTCGTCGAGAAAGCAGGTTGAACTGATCACTCAACCGCACTCGACAATAAAATATCAATCAAACTAACATAGCGTGCAGCGTACGCAGTAAACAATCTTATGCAGATACAAGGTTATTACATTTATAATCGGGCTCCCCGGTCCCAGTGGGCCTTCAGTTCCTTTTCAAGGCATGATTCCATCCGAGAAACGACGGTGTAAGCAGGACCTCTAGCAACATCATAGTACTGGCCTAAATCTCTTTCAGTATTTGCTACGGCTCTCAAGTCTAGAGTTGGATGGCACGCCAATATTGAAGCAAAGGCAAGCTCAGCACCAGCCAGAAGCTCTTTCCGCACCAGCTGTCGAATCCTCTCAGGAGACTTGAATCGGGTGAACAAGCCAGACAAGGTTCCGGGTGCTTGGTCCAGAGGAAACAAGGTGTTCCAAACCATCGTAAGATGGGCATAGTACTTATCAAAATAGTAATGCGCCTTCACCACCCGGTACTTAAACTTCGCCATGACAACAGCCTTCGGACGATGCAGCCATAAACCATGTGTTGGATGCGCAACATCGGTCATCGCCTCAACCTCTTCATGAATCTTCTTGTCCTCTTCAGCTGCATCCGAAGCTACGACTGGAAAGGGAATGAATGTCAGATAAAAAAAACATTCAAGCTATGCCAGAAATCAGAAGATAGGCTAATACTTACAGCCCAAGCTTTCGGTAGCAACATGAAGACCATCGAGAGCGTATTGTTCGACAGCAGTCGCTATCTCTCCCTTTTTCTTCACTAAGGCAGCCATCGCACGAAGAGAAGTGATGTCTTTATTTAGACAAGACACCTGATCACGTAAGCGACGAACAAGGCCTCGACTCGTCATTACTCGAAGGGTTCGGAAAGAGCTCGGCACGGGAAGAAGATGAAGGAATCTGCAGTACAGTCCTCGGTTCAGATAAAAGCATTAATATAAAAACTCCCATCGGGAGCATTGAGCACACATCATACAGACAAAAGGATGTTTAAACTGGCAACAGAGCTGAATTTTTCGAGTTACGGATGATCTTATGTACAACAAGTCAAATAACAGTTCAAGGATTCGCCGACTATGAACCAGGAGCAGACTCAGGAACGGGCTCGGCTTGTGCTTCATCCACCAACTTCAGAAGTCGGTTGGCGCAAGTTATTGCCAATCTCTTGAAAGGCTCAAGATCGACCAAATGGTTTTCATCATCAACCGGCAGTGCCTTAGAAAACTCCTCCAATTCCGACCCCATCCCATGGCCCATAAGCAACTGAAAAGTAAGAACCGCTCCAATCAAGCGGCTGCGGCGTTTCAGTACCTCCACGGGCTCGGAAGGATCGACAAGGAAAGCTTCCGCCATCTCGTCGAGAGTCTTGTCCAGCTTCATCTTTGGGAAGATCATCGAGTATAGCTTCGACAGTGCTCCCTTGGTCTTTTGCAGTAGTCTAAGGACCTGGATATTAGACTCAGCGGCAAGTGACAAAGCATCGGCTGTGGAGTCCTCCCGAAGCTGATGGCATCGGCTGACAGTTATATTGGCGGCCTCTAAAAGAGAGACGTACCAGTAATCAATGAAGAAACATCAAGAAAGAAGCGGAATATCATGAGGATTTTTACCCAGTAAATTCTTGACGGATTCACGTAGGACACCTTCCTTCTCATCGATTGCAGCTGCCGCTGCACGCCTGGCATCCTGATCATCCTTCATCTGACGCTTCAGCCTCTTCATTTCTTCCTTCAACAAGGCGTTCTCATTCTGGGCATCGGTAGCAAGCCTGTTGGCCTCAACTACCTGATCAGCCGAAGATTTGACGGCCTTCCGAAGTTGGGAGTTTTCGGCCTCAAGACGAGTGAATTGTTCAGCAAAATCCGCTACAGCATCGACTGTAGCGTAAATCGGCTGCAGCCAGGAAAAATCAAGAGGAGTCAGACGATAGAAACTCGGCAAAGCCAGATAGACTAAGTACTCACATGATCACGGCCAGCCGACGGGGTGGGAGCATCATCAGGAGGAATAACTCTCGATACTGGGACCTTCTCCACACCCGTTCGTGAAGGAGGTGTTGACTTGGCGGGAGAAGGATTTGGTTCCTTAGCCGATGCTGCTCTCTTAGAGGCTAGCTTGGCCCTCTTCGCGAGAGGAACATCGTCATCATCGAGCTACTTAAGTACAAGTGCACGCTTAGCATGCAAGATGACAGGAAATAAATTAACAAGAAAAAGAGTATAGATGCTCACAGGTCCAGATCGTCTTCGTCCACGAAGAAACTTGTTGAACTCTTCTTAGCAGGAGGAGGCGAAGCAGCTTCATCGGCATCATTATCTCCTCCTCTAGGACTTGATTCAGCCGATGTGATAAGGTCATCATGTACTCGCTACGACGCCCGCTCTCGAGGAAGGCGTCATCTTCGAGCAGCTTCCTCCTCTTGGACATCGCTGTCCTCAAGAACGTGCTCGAACGTCCTCGGTTCCCTCGGAATCATCGTCGTCATCCTCCGAGCACCACGCCGCTCTCGGGTGAGGGAGGATAACATTGGGCAACAAGTGGGAGCCCGTAGAAGGAGAGAAACTTGTAAGGCACGGACAGGAAAAGAAATAATAACGAGAAACGAGGAGCGGTAAGGTTACCTCGGACGGGAGGTGTTTGAGATCATAAGGAGGACAGGCCGATGTCAAGACAATGGTGTCCTTCGTACTAAGGCATGTTAGGCGACGAACTTCGTCTCGAAGCTCATCTGCCGATAGGTCGGCAGAGTTGATCCTTGACTTGTCGCTTTTGCCAGTATAAAGCCACAACTGGTGAGGCCGGGACATCAGCGGCTGCACTCGACGTTGTAGGAACACTGAAACTACTTCAGTGCCGCACATCGTCAGGCCTCCTGTATTCTTCAAAGTGACTATCTGCTCAAATAGTTCATCGGTTGTCGCCTTTTCTTCGGGAGAAAGGGCGTTTTGCCAAGACTTCTTCTTGTGAGCTACCAAGACGTCATCAAAAAGAGGGAGATTCGAACGCCGCCCAGGAACGACGGGATCTCGCAGGTAGAACCACTTGTTGCGCCAGCCTTGGACGGATTCCTTCATCGGATAGTCGAAGTAGTCGACCTCCTTCCTGACGACGAAGCCGACGCCACCGACGACGGGGGGGCCATTACTGTCGTTGTGACGCTTCACATAGAAGATCTTCCTCCAAAGGCCCCAGTGAGGCTCAATGCCGAGGAAGGCCTCGCAGACGGTAATAAAAATGGAAAGGTGGAGGATGGAATTTGGGGTCAGCTGCCAGAGCTGAATCCCATAGAAGAAAAGGAGGGAGTGAAGAAACTCGTGGGCCGGAAGAGAGAGGCCACGAAACAGGAAAGCAGCGAACATGACAGTGAAGCCCTTCGGGGGCTTTGGGCGAGAAACCGAACCTGGGAGACGAATGTCATCCTCAGATGCGGAGATGAAGCCGAGAGCGCGAAGTCTGCTGATGTCGCGTTTGGAAATGGCGGAGGTGCTCCAATCGCGGCTAACTTTTCCCGCCTCCGAGGTACTGCCGCTCTTCTTCTTGCCCATGGTGAACGGAGCTTCTGGTGAAGAGGCAGAGGAACAGGGAGGCTTGAGGGAGAAGATGAGCAGTAAACGGGGTAAAAGATAAAAAGAGAAGAGGCCCCCTAGTTCCATAATTAAGCCTGGAAATATCTATTTTATTGTCAAAAAAATCTTGAAAAAGTAAGAAAAGATCATTCGAAATCGAACCCCAAAACTTTTGGTAAAACTCGATTGGGAATCCATCGGGGCCAAATGCTTTATTAAGTTTCATTGAAAAGACCGCCTCTTTGATCTCTTCCAAAGTAAATCTAGCTGCTAATTTATCCTTAGCTTCATCAGATAGAACATCTTCCACCGGCCAAACAAGAGACACCGGCAGTAAGTCTACTGGCCCAAAAAGGTTCTTATAGAAACTAGTCGCATAATTCAAAAGATTGTCATCGCCCTCTATCATCCCCTCATCCTGGATAAAACGGAAAATCTTATTTCTCCTTTTCCTAACATTCGCTTTAGCCATAAAGTACTTAGTGTTACGATCCCCTTCCCTAATATCGATCTCTCTAGCTCTTTGTCTCCATTTAATCTCCTCCTCTCTAAGAATAGCATTTAACTGATTTTGCAACTTATTTCTAAGCTCATAGTTAGCTGCTGAAAGTCCAGCCAACTCACTGTATATATCTATTAAATCAAGCTGCTCCGAAATATACTTCCTCTTTTTCCTATGCATCCCTTCTATATTCAAATTCCAGCCTTTTAAAACACGTCTGAGGTATTTCTTCCGTTGTTGCCAAATGTCAAGCAGATTTCTTCCACTAAAGGATTTATTCCACACGTTTTTAACAACATCCACTAAATCTTCTCTATTAAACCAACACAGCTCAAATCGAAATTGTTTAAACACTACAGGTTCCTTAATGCCCGTATCAATAATAAAAGCAACATGGTCAGATACCCCTCTTACCAGGGTTTTGACAGTAACCGGCGGGAATTGTTGCTCCCATATCGGACTAACAAGCACACGATCTAGTTTCTCAAAGAGAGGGTCACGCTGGTTGTTTGACCACGTAAAGCTTCTACCAGCAAACTCTAAATCAATCATACCCCAATGTTCAATGATAGCATTAAAATAATAAGACCACTTACTCAACTTTTTAAATTTGTTTCTCTCAGAAGCATTCCTAATTAGATTGAAGTCACCAGCTAAACAGAAAGGTAATAAGTTCTTTCCTAGAATTTGGACCAGGTCAACCAGAAAATCTTTTTTCTCACTATATTTAGAAGCACCATTAACATTGACCAGGTTCCACTTGAATCCTGTCTCTTTATTCATAATTATCATATGAGAAAGAAATCTACTAGAAGAACAAGAGTAAACATCGAACTTGTCTTCTCGCACACCCATAAGAAGCCCACCAGATGCACCTCGAGCAGGTTCCCAAATCCAAATATATCTAAATCTACCACTAATATTTCTTAACCAGAAGTTGGTAAAAAATTATTTCTTAGTTTCTTGAATGCAAATAAAATCTATTTTATATTCTGAGATGTTTTCCTTCAGGAAATCAATCTTTTCAGGCTCCCCTAGTCCTCTACCATTCCATATAAAGCCTATCATAATAATCAAAATAATTTCCTACCTCTAACCTTGGACTTCACACTATATCCTTTAGGTGAAGTCTTTTTTCGGCCAGCACAAAAAATGGAAGCTAATGTCATAATGTCATCATTAAGCTCCTCGTCATCTTCATCAATATCTGAATCAGATAACAAATCTCTAATAGTCGTAGGGTCAAAACTGTCTAGTTTTGACTCTGCATTCACATCTTTACTGTTTTCTTTTCTCTTATTAGCAAGGAACAGATTACATCTAGCATGTTCTAATTCCTGAATCATAGAAATAGATTTCTCTATTTCCTCCTCATTTTCACCTAGACTAACACCAATACCTCTAGTAATGTCAACTATAAATTTAGGAGCAGTATTTAAAACTGTAGGGAAATTTTCTTTACCAGGTATGTATTCCAGGTTCTTCTTCCTTGCCATGTCCTCCGTCTTCTCCATGGTATGAGTATCTTCCTTGTATTTGTTTCTTTCGCTTCTTCTTATTTTTTCTGCCTCGTCCGCAGCTGCTTTTTCTTTTGCTTTCTGGATTCGCACCTCCGCTTCAGATGTTGTCTTTTGGGTCAGTACCTTCTTTTTCCCTTTCATCTGCTGCCCCTGTCCCCCTCTGTTGGCACTGTTGCGGTCAGAAACCCGGCGGGCAGCGACGGGCAACACAGTAGAGCCGGGAACAACTAGGGCTGCGGCTGGCCCCAGTCCCTCAGAGCGACGGCCCGCAAAGCCTCCTGGTCACACGTCCGATGCTATCGCAAGGGCGTGCCACCTGACCTATACCTGGTCGGGGAAGGTGTTGGATGATGCCTCGCTTAGTTTCTGCATGGCATACACGTAAACATTAAATACGAGCCTCGATCGGCTCTCGGAGTTATCCCGTGAATCGGCTCAAAGAGCCGATCCACCCATGATTCGTACAAGGTGTCCGAATATATGGTGGTCCTGCTTGATCAAGATAAAGCTAATGAGATCTACGACGATTTAGGGTTTTCACCGCATAATCGGATCATCCTACTCACGATTGGGCCTCGCGCTCGCGTACGGTGATCGTAAGCCGATCCTAGACGGGGCCTAAAAACCAACACGAGGTTGATCCCGGAACATCTCGTCTAGGGCTAGCAAACTCCACCCTACACGCCGCTGGATCCTCCAACCCTTTGTAAGGCCTAACTATTGCGGATGTTAAACTAATCCTTGCAGAACAAGGAGCAACCGTAACGGATCGGATCTACTAAACTATGATCAAGCGGGGTGCCGCCTACACCTAAGATAGGTGTAAGGGCGGCTAGATGTATAAGGGTTGCACTACGACAGGCATATGATACGAAGAACAATGCTAACCCTAACACATCTAAGATAACTACGTTGCTCGCCATCAAAAAGGCTTCGACACGAGCAACGCATGAACAACGTGGGTAGGCTTGTGCTGCCTAGATCGCAAGATGCGATCTAGGCAGCATGGTGCTCTACGGAGAAACCCTCGAGACGAAGGAGTTGGCGATACGCCGAGATTTGTTTGTGTTGAACGTTGGTTGTTGTTTATTCCATAAACCCTAGATACATATTTATAGTCCCGGGGACTTTCTAATTTAGGTGTGCACCTAACCGTGCACGGGTAAAACTCTAACTTCTAACTTAAGATACGATCTAATATATTACAGATACAAGGGCAAACTAGCCCAAACGTTGCATATAAGGCCGATTCACGTATTTCTTCTATATATATATCTTCAAGTCCATCTTGATCGCGGCCCACCTCTGACTCGGTCAAATTCTGGTGATAACACATGCCCCCCTGGTTTTGGAAATGACATTTCCAAAATCATTATGCTTTCTTTCGTAGGGTCATGTCATGGCAGAGCAGAACTGTTGCAGCATCCTTCATCATGACACTTTGTCTTCCCAACTCCACTGTAAAATTCGATATCTTTAGCATCACTTCCTCGGAAACTGCGATGGCATTAAATCTCCACTAGGCTCCCCATTATTTAACCGTGCCGATTGATCAGTCCTCTTCATCCCCTTCCTCTGTTCTAGCGGTCGGCACCAAAAACCCTCTCCTCCTGTAGCAATGTCCTCCTCTTCCTCTTCCCCCTCAGGCCTCCCCCTCCAATCCTCGCCGAAGAGCAAGAACGAGGACGACCTTCACTCCGGGGTGAACCCCATCTCCTCCGACAAGGAGAAGAAAGAAGGAGAAGTAGCGAAGGCCAAGGCCTCCCCCTCCGCCAAGCTCCCGCCGAAGAAGCGCTCCCGCATGTGGGCGGACAGCGAGGACGAAGATGATGACGAGGAAGGAGAAGAGGAGGAGGAGGAAGATGATTCCTCCTCTTCCGCTGGGTATCCACCGACGAAACGCTTCCGCTCTTGGGCGGACAGCGAGGACGATGATGATGACGAGGAAGACGAAGCTCCGACCAAAGGCTGGAGCAGCAGCGACGAGGAGCTTCCTGGGAGCAGCGCCGACGACATCGACGACGGCGATGATGAGGACAGCGACGACTAGTAGAGTAGGACTAGCAGTAGCAGTGCACTAGGCACCAGATTCCTCTTTTGAGAGCCATCGGCTCTTCCTTGTAAAGCTGCTCCTTTGAACTAATGAAAATTGTTCTCCCGATTTACCTTTCAATTAGTTCAATTTTAATCTTCCAGCTCGTCTCACCAAGGCCGACAGCAACGTATCAGACCCCTCCTCTTTTAGACGCCCATGAAGCCGGGCTTAGATATCGATTAGACCGTCAGTCAAGCACTTCTCAAATTCAGACTGTGATTTGATACCCCGCAAATCTATAGCCGATGACTGTTCATCGGCCATTTTTGAAAATCCAGTGTTCCTTTTTTGTAGCAACAGGACGGTCCAAACCCTGTAAAAGACGACAGCCTCCCTTTCCAGCTCCCCTCCGTAGCCTTAGCAGTCTTCTTCTGCAAGCAGCTCAGCGTTTTCGGAGAAGGCCGCGATACAGGGTCAGCCGATGCAACTCCAATCGGCTCCCAAAAAATAGAGCATCCACCAAATTAGCTGCCCCCCGAGCCTTAATCAAGGCGAGAACATCAGCGAGGATGCACAGATCTAACAGGAAAGGCTTTGACTTTAGGTAATCTGGTAATCCGAGACAGTCACCAGGAAGAGCCAGCCAAACTTGCCCCATCGATCAGCTTTTTTCCGTTGACCGCCGGTGTCTTGTATGTCAAATTGATGTCACCGCTGAACTATCGCAAAGGGTTGTCGGCTTATTGCAACCGAGGCTGCTCTCGTGGGTCTCGTGTAATTGTTCTAGAGTCGATGGCGGCGGCATCGGCCTTCTATCCTTAAGTCGATGTCTGCTGCATCGGCTGTGCTTAAAAAAAATTGAATTTTTACGGCCGATTCATGTACCGGCCCCCATACTTCAATACCCATCATCAAAGGATATCTTAGGCCGCTGGGCATTTGCGCTGCTGGGCACTTGCAGGATACTCCTACTTCATATCCTCGTGTTTATTCTCCACCTAGGTGCCCCCCGAGCTGATTCTGTCAAGAGAGTTGATGGTATCGGCTCTTTTAGGTATCCCATGTTGGATTAAATGCTGAACCCAGGCAGAATGGATGGTGAGGATAATTTTGGCCGATTGCTGGCATCGGCCTCCACGTTGCTTGCTCGATGAAGGTTTTGTAATGTTCCTCCATAAATTTTTTGGGGCCGATCACAAGGATCAGCCTCGCCACGTTTGCTCATTGGTTTGTTCTTGCTACTCGGTCAGGCCGGTGGATAAAACCAGCCCAATCTCTGACTTTATCATGTTGGTGCGCTTGTTGTCGTCCACCTCGAGTGCATCGTGTAATCGTGGAGCACTAAGCTTCGTCGGAAGGACGAGCACCATGTTTGTGCCAGCCGATGTATCATCATCGGCTTTCCTTTGCTTGGGGCGCCACTCCATTTTCCGTGGATGACCCTCTTCATCCAGGGTTCGCTGAACTTTGGCGGCCAGATCAGGCCGTGCCTTCCTCAACGTGTGCAGGTATAATCTTTCAGCTTCCTCCAGGCCGCGCAATCGCTGAACCCTGCGCTTTTGGGAACGGCTGAGTCCATCAGGGCACCACCTTGGCCGGTGGTACCTGTCTTCTTCTTCTCCCTCGTCTTCTGAATCCTCGAGATCTTCCAACCGAGGGGACTCAGCGCGTTTGCTTCGTGGCGGGAGAGGCCCTAGGCGCTTGAACACGGACACGTTGGCTGTTTCCTTCTTCTTCTGGTTGCATTCTGGGCAATTGCCGATTGTGGGCAATCGGCTCATTCTCGAATCCCAGCGAGTGTACGAAGAAGGGACGGTCCCGAGTGCTGTCCTCGTCGTCTCGCTCCCCGACTTTTCCTTGGCACGGCGCTCGTGCTCCTCCTCATCGCGATCGCGCCGACGATGTCTTACGGCTTCTCTAACCAGACGATCTCTTTCATCATCATCGCTGGATCGTCGGCGTTGGTCATACTGACTCACATACTTATTGAGGAGGTGATCAGAGAGAGGTCGCTGATATCTTATGTTCTTCACTTCTCCCTCTGTGACGTAGCGCTTGCCATCATGACGGAGCCGATCGCGTGGAGCGGCCTCCTCTGTGTCTTTGCTACGAGAGCAGCTGCCCTCGTCTCCATCTTTGCCAGAGTGGTGCCCAGGTCCTACCATGTTGATGCTGAACGAGGATCCTGGCTGGCAACCTTCGGGGTAAGTGCATTCCACCATGTTCACGGCGGGGAAGGGGTGTGTGTCGACCTTCATGGCGTACTGGTTGAAAATTAGCCGTCCATTTTCTATCGCCATTTGGATCTGCTGCCGCCACACCCTGCAGTCGTTGGTGGTGTGGGTGAACGTGTTATGCCACTTGCAGTATGGCTTTCCGTTCAGCTCCTGCACCGTGGGGATCTTGTGGCCTTCGGGTACCTTTATATGCTTCTCCGTGAGTAAGAGATCAAAAATCTGCTCGGTTTTGGTCACGTCGAAGTCGAACCCTTTTGGAGGGCCTTGTGGCTTCACCCATTTGCGGGACACGGGGCCTGCCGCTCGAGTCCATTCAGCCACCTGCTACCTCTCGATCTCCCGCGAGTACCTTCATCCTCGTCCGCCTCAACCAGGGCTACCGCATGCTTGAATTTGTCCCGGTAAACATCCGGGTGGCGCTGTTCATATGCCGGCGGCCTACGCACCATGTGCGCCAACGAAGGGTAGTCTACTTGGGAGGCCACGTCCTTAATCGATGATGAGAGACCCACCACCGCCAACTCGATCGCTTCTTTTTCACTTACATGAACCGAAAAGCATCGGTTCCTAATGGTCTCGAAGCGCTGGATGTATTCGACACTTGTCTCCCCGCGCTTCGTCGTACTTGTGCTAGATCGGCAATGCCAGCCTCGGAAGCCTCCGAGTGATACTTGCTCATGGAACTGCTCTTCCAACTGCTTCCAAGTCCGGATGGAGTTCGGTGGCAGCGATGTGTACCACCCGAAATCCGATCCTGTGAGGGACTGTGCGAAGAACCTCACACGTAGCTCGTCTGATGCTGAGATCGTGCCCAGCTGTGCCAAATATCGGCTCACATGCTCGATGGAGCTGGAACCATCTGATCCACTAAACTTTGTGAAGTCCGGGAGCCGATATTTGGGTGGTAGCGGGATCGGTTCGTAGTCGTTGGGGTACGGCTTGGTATAGCCGAACGTCTTCCTTTTCGGAATCATGCCGAGCTGATCTTTCGAGATTGTACAAATCTGATCCGCGGTGATGGCTGAAGGTGTCGAACCACGAAGATTCGCCGGGGTGGCATACTTGACCAGCCATGCTTGTTTTCCGGTTCTGAGCCAACTGCGGGAGCTGGGCTGCGGAGGTTTGTCGGAGTGGCGTGCTTAGCAAACCACGTTTGCTTCTCAAGATCGGCTCCCGACGTTCCTCCTCGCTGTTCCGGGGGCCCTACTCGTTGCAACCTGGTTCGAGAGTGCCCGAGTACGCTGCAGTCCGAGTACGTATGCGCACGCGTATCCGTGCGGGATCTCCTTGGGTGCCTCGGGTAGGAATTGGTAGTCACTAGGATCACCACCAATCTTGTAGACGATGTATGCCGATGAGTTCGGCACTTCGGGTGCTGCCCATGCGAACGGCGGCGGAGGATGGGACTGGAGTGGCATCTCTCCTTTGTAAGTCCCCAGAGCTGGTCCCGACGGAGAATACCGGTGGCTCATGATTTCCTGGACCACGCCCGGAGCGACACGCTCCAAAGTGTTCACCGAGCTCTCGGAGTGGCGGTGCGGCGAATGAGCCACCATGTAGTTGATCTCCTGACGCGGCGACACTGGTGCGTTCTTCGACGGGCGGACAGGTCCACGACATCGAGTGCGCCTTCGGGTGAGAACCCCTTCCACCGACGCCATGGGAGCGGGTTACGTGGAAAGAGCCGATGAGTTCGGCTTCGAGGGCTGCCTTGATCTCGTCATGCTTCTTCTTGAGCTCATCGGGCGGATCCTCGTACTTGACCGGAGTGCTTTCCGCCATCTCGGATGTAGATGGCGATGCGGTGGATGTCGAAGATGGTCCCACCGGGCGTGCCGAAATGTGTTGCGGTCAGAAACCCACCGGCGGGCAGCGACTGGCAACACGATAGAGCCGGGAACAACTAGGGCTGCGGCTGGCCCCGGTCCCTCGGAGCGACGGCCCGCAAAGCCTCCTCGGTCACACGTCCGATGCTATCGCAAGGGCGTGCCACCTGACCTATACACGGTCGGGAAGGTGTTGGATGATGCCTCGCTTAGTTTCCTGCATGGCATACACGTAAACATTAAATACGAGCCTCGATCGGCTCTCGGGTTATCTCGTGAATCGGCTCAAAGAGCCGATCCACCCATGATTCGTACAAGGTGTCCGAATATTTGGTGGTCCTGCTTGATCAAGATAAAGCTAATGAGATCTACGATGATTTAGGGTTTTCACCGCATAATCGGATCATCCTACTCACGATTGGGCCTCGCGCTCGCGTACGGTGATCGTAAGCCGATCCTAGACAGGGCCTAAAAACCAACACGAGGTTGATCCCGGAACATCCTGTCTAGGGCTAGCAAACTCCACCCTACACGCCGCTGGATCCTCCAACCCTTTGTAAGGCCTAACTATTGCGGATGTTAAACTAATCCTTGCAGAACAAGGAGCAACCGTAACGGATCGGATCTACTAAACTATGATCAAGCGGGGTGCCGCCCCTACACCTAAGATAGGTGTAAGGGCGGCTAGATGTATAAGGGTTGCACTACGACAGAATATGATACGAAGAACAATGCTAACCCTAACACATCTAAGATAACTACGTTGCTCGCCATCAAAAAGGCTTCAGCACGAGCAACGCATGAACAACGTGGGTAGGCTTGTGCTGCCTAGATCGCAAGATGCGATCTAGGCAGCATGGTGCTTACCGGAGAAACCCTCGAGACGAAGGAGTTGGCGATGCGCCGAGATTTGTTTGTGTTGAACGTTGGTTGTTGTTTATTCCATAAACCCTAGATACATATTTATAGTCCCGGGGACTTTCTAATTTAGGTGTGCACCTAACCGTGCACGGGTAAAACTCTAACTTCTAACTTAAGATACGATCTAATATATTACAGATACAAGGGCAAACTAGCCCAAACGTTGCATATAAGGCCGATTCACGTATTTCTTCTATATATATATATATATATATATATCTTCAAGTCCATCTTGATCGCGGCCCACCTCTGACTCGGTCAAATTCTGGTGATAACAGGCACCTAGTTCTTCAAGATTACCATCTAATATATCCACCACTGTATTTCCTTTCAAATTTACAAGATCCGGTCCCTTATTCTCCTTATTGTTCTCAGACTCCCAAGCTTCTTCACGTGCCACCTCTTCATTTATCCTCTCAATAGCTTGTGTTCCCAGACCTAGTTTCTTGGCAAAGCTATCCGGGTCCTCAGTACAATCCAGCTCCTCATCATCATCTTCTAAATCTCCGCTATCCAATCGGGCAGAAACATTTGCAAATTTAGCGTTGACGTCATCTATGGCTTTCGATCCACTGCCTTGCTGATCCTTCATGATCAGAAGCTTCTTTCTGGTCTCCATTTCTTCCTGAATGTGTTTGTCCAATTCTTCTTGACTGCTAGGGACAAATTGTTCCCCCTGTTCGTCAACCATGTGCTCATCTTCACCCATCAAATTATTTGAGTTCTTGGGGGATTTAGAGTTTTGAGAGGCTTCGGCCTGAAAGTTATCCCTTGGTCTTTTTAATTCTCCACTGGTATTGGCACTATCTTGAGAAGTTCTAACAGTGTCGTTATTGCTAACCAGCACCCCACCTATCATCGGACCTCCTTCCTCCACAATATCTTCTAGCTCGAAAAATATGTCATATATGTATTCCTCATCATTCAAAGGTGCACTGAAAGGTATCTTTCTCGGATGCTTGACCCCCACCTTCGCTCTGATAATATCACAGCTTCTGTATAATTCCATGTCGATAGCAAACACTTTCCCGATCAAGGAAGCTGCCTCACAAAAGCCCTGGTAATGTAGCATCGTCTCTGGAATTCCAGAAACTTTCACCCAAACTGTGTATAGCTTGTACTTGGCCATGTAGCTATTCGTCCATCTATTAACCCTCACCGTTGCTTTGTGTCCTACCAGTCCAAAGTAGTTGAAAGCTTTCATCTCATCTATTTTTTGAACACTTGGAAACTTCACCAAGAAGCTATTCTTTAGATAATGTTTTGCTTTCCACTCCCATCCCCACTGAAACTGTTTGCTGAAAGCATCCACCAATTGCTGAGCATTAACCCCTCCAGAATGAACTGTAACAATTGCTATTGCTTGTTTTGATTTCTCCGACTCAATCTTCTTGCTAGTCAAAGATGTGAACATTTGCAGACCATCAGCGCCTCCACCAATTAAAACTGCCACTGGTTTTGGTTGGGATGGTAGGACACAATTGCCAGTAATATGCGTGCTCTTACCACAAACCACACAGAACAGAATTGACTTGCAATCCTTCACCCCATGTCCAGGGAGGTCACATCTATAGCAGTTCCTATTCCCCAAAGCAGTCGGCTCCTGTTGTACAGCATTATGTTCACTAGAAGAACTGCCAGTTTGATTTGCACCACTTGAAGCACTCTGAACATTTCGACTAGTACCAGCAGCAACACTAGTACGAGCCCCGAATTGATTCCCTCTACTCTGTCCAACAGGATTTGCAGAAGCCCCCATACCATGAGCATCTATGAACTGATTACTTTGTCCAAAATTCCCCTGGGCTCTGATTTGATGTTCCCCAAAATTGGTAGGCAAATTGGGGATTGGATTTACGAAGTTACCTTGCTGGAATTGCCCCAAGAAATCCTGTTGATAATTCATCTGTTGAGCAAAACCTCCCTGACCAAAGCCCCCCTGACCTCCTGATGCAAAACTTGCTTCTCCATAGAAACCTCCTCCTCTCGCAGGACCCCCTCCCTGCCCTTGCTGTTGCTGGAACGATTGAGGGGGAGGAGCTCGCCAGTTGTTGTTCCAGTCGCCGGAACCGCCACGACCAGAAGCCCAATTCCCTCTCCCTCCTCCACCCCCTCGCCCCCCACGCCAATCACCTCGCCCCGCCATGGTTGCCTGGGCGTAGGATCGCTCGAGATTTGGTAGTCTGGGTGTGATTCCTGTCAAACCCACGCCTGGCCACTCCGCCGCCTCCGCCGCCGCACGCCGGTCCAAACCGGCGAGGTGTGGAGGTAGCTGCACCCACCCCCCGCAGAACTGAACCCTAGACGTAGATGGGATATTCCATTGCTGCTTTAGCATCTCCGTGAGATAAGCCGGTGTATCATCCCTCCTTGCTACCCTTGGATCTGCCATGGATGCCCCGATGTGTGCCACGCCGCCCTCAGACGCAGGAGCTCCCTCTACTAACCTTAGATCCGCCATGGACGACTGGATTTGCGCCACGCCATCCGCTGATACCCATCCTGGCTCCCGCTCCCTCCTCGGGCCGCCCTCTTCAGTTCCTTGATCAGCCCCCGAGTCCACCTCGACCTGGGGATCATCCACCCTCCCCGCCGGTGATCCCCTGAGATGGAGGTCCGTCGCCATCTATTTCGCTGAGTTAGCTCTTCCTTCACTCCCCACTCCCTCACTGGCTTGTGTCGTTCATAGGGACAATCTTTTGATCTTCAGATTATCCATTTGCTTTTTTGAAATAAGCTCCGGTGGAGAGAAGTTCTTAGAAACTATTTCATATTCTCCCCAGCTTCTAATATTTGAGCTTATTGTTGTGTGAAGTCTGTAATACCTCAGGAACAGTCTGTTTGTTGTTTCATTGATAAACAATATACATTTGGATTATTTTCAAGCATAACTGAGCACAGAAGTGAACTTCTCAGGCTCTGAACCGTGCTTCAGTGTGTGTACACATAATCCATGCTTCATTTAGAAGTTCACGTTACATCCATACATTTCACAACACCTACACGAAGTGCTTTAGGATATAATTACAGTAACCATTTCACCATTGCTAGCAAACCACTTACAAATTCGTAAATGGATCGCACATAAACATAGTGTATGTTATAAGGCCTGAGCGAAGTAGCAAAACAGCAGCCTGTACATCCTCAATATTTGAAGCAAAACACAAAAATTGCCTACGAGTTTGTACTTCTAGACTCGTTGATAGACGAGATCCTTTGACAATATCAAAATACAGAAGCCATGTGGTATCTTGTATGTTTGGAAAATTGTTTCACAGTACATTCTTTTTATAAATCTGTACTTACCTTATCATTACATTTACCATGAATGTAGTTTAATTTCATGATGCCTTTTATGACTATATGTTTATTACAAAAGATCAACTCAACTCAACATAGTTTAATTACTGAAACATTGTTTATTATGACACAGAGTTGGAAAAGCAATGCAGGTTCCTGCAAGACGCAAAAGCAGCACACACGATTCAGGAACTCATGCTTGAACAAATCCAGTTCACGCATGGTGATGGGGATATGCCCTAGGGGATGTGTCACCAGTCTCACTCGCCATGGAGAAAGGGGCTCAAGGAAGGTTCCAGTCGTCATGGGCGACTGGGCTCCTGGGCCTTGGTGCGACTGGCCTAAAACCCCAAAACCCCATGCTCTGGGATGACTGAGCTTAAACCCTCAGGTGGGCCGACTGGACGGCAGGCCCGTGCGACTGGAGATGAAGTTTACTTGGTTAGAAAGCAACAGATTCCGGATTAGTAGCAACTGATATGATTCGGACTTATCCTCATGTAACCCTAGACAGGGGGTGTCTATATAAACCCCCGGGCTAGGCCTTAGACGAGACACCATCTGAGATCCAATCTCCCTCACATTGCTCTTGGCGTAGCCGCCGACTGAGCCCCCCATTGTAATTCTCCACTGAGTAATAGATCTAGCAGGACGTAGGCCTTTTACTCTCCGGAGGGGCTGAACCTGGGTAAAACGTTGCGTCATGTGCACCTTGATGCGTGCAGTCGACACGTCCGTTGGGAACCCCAAGAGGAAGGTGTGATGCGTACAGTAGCAAGTTTTTCCTCAGAAAGAAACCAAGGTTTATCGAACCAGGAGGAGCCAAGAAGCACGTTGAAGGTTGATGGCGGAGGAGTGTAGTGCGGCGCAACACCAGGGATTCCGGCGCCAACGTGGAACCTGCACAACACAATCACAGAACTTTGCCCCAACGTAACAGTGAGGTTGTCAATCTCACCGGCTTGCTGTAACAAAGGATTAGATGTATAGTGTGGATGATGATTGTTTGCAGAAAATAGTAGAACAAGTATTGCAGTAGATTGTATTTGATGTAAAAGAATGGACCGGGGTCCACAGTTCACTAGAGGTGTCTCTCCCATAAGATAAATAGCATGTTGGGTGAACAAATTACAGTTGGGCAATTGACAAATAGAGAGGGCATGACCATGCACATACATGATATAATGAGTATAGTGAGATTTAATTGGGCATTACGGCAAAGTACATAGACCGCTATCCAGCATGCATCTATGCCTAAAAAGTCCACCTTCAGGTTATCATCCGAACCCCTTCCAGTATTAAGTTGCAAACAACAGACAATTGCATTAAGTATGGTGCGTAATGTAATCAATAACTACATCCTCGGACATAGCATCAATGTTTTATCCCTAGTGGCAACCGCACATCCACAACCTTAGAACTTTCTGTCACTGTCCCAGATTTAATGGAGGCATGAACCCACTATCGAGCATAAATACTCCCTCTTGGAGTTAAGAGTAAAAACTTGGCCAGAGCCTCTACTAATAACGGAGAGCATGCAAGATCATAAACAACACATAGGTAATAGATTGATAATCAACATAACATAGTATTCTCTATCCATCGGATCCCAACAAACAGAACATATAGCATTACAGATAGATGATCTTGATCATGTTAGGCAGCTCACAAGATCCGACAATGAAGCACATAAGGAGAAGACGACCATCTAGCTACTGCTATGGACCCATAGTCCAGGGGTGAACTACTCACTCATCACTCCGGAGGCGACCATGGCGGTGAAGAGTCCTCCGGGAGATGATTCCCCTCTCCGGCGAGGTGCCGGGAGGCGATCTCCTCGAATCCCCGAGATGGGATTGGCGGCGGCGGCGTCTCCGGAAGGTTTTCCGTATCGTGGCTCTCGGCATCGGGGGTTTTGCGACGAAGACTATATGTAGGCGGAAGGGCAGGTCAGGGGGCCACACGAGGGCCCCACACGCCAGGGCCGCGCGGCCAGGACCTGGGCCGCGCCGCCCTGTTGTGGCGGCGCCTCGTGGCCCCACTTCCTTTACTCCTCGGACTTCTGGAAGCTTCGTGCAAAAATAGGACCCTGGGCGTTGATTTCGTCCAATTCCGAGAATATTTCCTTACTAGGATTTCTGAAACCAAAAACAGCAGAAAACAACAACTGTCTCTTCGGCATCTCGTTAATAGGTTAGTGCTGGAAAATGCATAAATATGACATAAAGTATGCATAAAACATGTAGATATCATCAATAATGTGGCATGGAACATAAGAAATTATCGATACGTCGGAGACGTATCAGCATCCCCAAGCTTAGTTCCTGCTCGTTCCGAAGCGGTAAACGATAACAAAGATAATTTCCGGAGTGACATGCCATCATAACCTTGATCATACTATTGTAAGCATATGTAATGAATGCAGCGATCAAAACAATGGTAATGACATGAGTAAACAAATGAATCATAAAGCAAAGACTTTTCATGAATAGTACTTTCAAGACAAGCATCAATAAGTCTTGCATAAGAGTTAACTCATAAAGCAATAAATCAAAGTAAAGGTATTGAAGCAAAACAAAGGAAGATTAAGTTTCAGCGGTTGCTTTCAACTTATAATATGTATATCTCATGAATATTGTCAATGTAAAGTAATATAACAAGTGCAATATGCAAGTATGTAGGAATCAATGCACAGTTCGCACAAGTGTTTGCTTCTTGAGGTGGAGAGAGATATGTGAACTGACTCAACATAAAAGCAAAAGAAAGGCCCTTCGCAGAGGGAAGCATTGATTGCTATATTTGTGCTAGAGCTTTGATTTTGAAAACAAGAAACAATTTTGTCAACGGTAGTAATAAAGAATATGTATCATGTAAATTATATCTTACAAGTTGCAAGCCTCATGAATAGTATACTAATAGTGCCCGCACCTTATCCTAATTAGCTTGGATTACCGGGATTGTCATCGCAATACACATGTTTTAACCAAGTGTCACAAAGGGGTACCTCTATGCCGCCTGTACAAAGGTCTAAGGAGAAAGCTCGCATTGGATTTCTCGCTTTTGATTATTCTCAACTTAGACATCCATACCGGGACAACATAGACAACAGATAATGGACTCCTCTTTAATGCATAAGCATGTAGCAACAATTAATGTTCTCATATGAGATTGAGAATATATGTCCAAAACTGAAACTTCCACCATGGATCATGGCTTTAGTTAGCGGCCCAATGTTCTTCTCTAACATTATGCATGCTCTAACCATTAAATGAGTGGTAAATCTCCCTTACTTCAGACAAGACGGACATGCATAGCAACTCACATGATATTCAACAAAGAGTAGTTGATGGCGTCCCCAGGAAACATGGTTATCGCACAACAAACAACTTAATAAGAGATAAAGTGCATAAGTACATATTCAATACCACAATAGTTTTTAAGCTATTTGTCCCATGAGCTATATATTGCAAAGGTAAAGGATAGAAATTTTAAAGGTAGCACTCAAGCAATTTACTTTGGAATGGCGGAGAAATACCATGTAGTAGGTAGGTATGGTGGACACAAATGGCATAGTAGTTGGCTCAAGGATTTTGGATGCATGAGAAGTATTCCCTCTCGATACAAGGTTTAGGCTAGCAAGGTTATTTGAAACAAACACAAGGATGAACCGGTGCAGCAAAACTCACATAAAAGACATATTGTAAACATTATAAGACTCTACACCGTCTTCCTTGTTGTTCAAACTCAATACTAGAAATTATCTAGACTTTAGAGAGACCAATTATGCAAACCAAATTTTAGCAAGCTCTATGTATTTCTTCATTAATAGGTGCAAAGTATATGATGCAAGAGCTTAAACATGAGCACAACAATTGCCAAGTATCAAATTATTCAAGACATTTTAGAATTACTACATCTAGCATTTCCCGATTCCAACCATATAACAATTTAACGAAGAAGATTCAACCTTCGCCATGAATACTATGAGTAAAGCCTAAGGACATATTTGTCCATATGCAACGACGGAGCGTGTCTCTCTCCCACACAATGAATGCTAGGATCCATTTTATTCAAACAAAAACAAAAACAAAAACAAACCGACGCTCCAAGCAAAGCACATAAGATGTGATGGAATAAAAATATAGTTTCGGGGGAGGAACCTTGATAATGTTGTCGATGAAGAAGGGGATGCCTTGGGCATCCCCAAGCTTAGACGCTTGAGTCTTCTTAAAATATGCGAGGGTGAACCACCGGGGCATCCCCAAGCTTAGATCTTTCACTCTCCTTGATCATATTGTATCATCTCCCTCTCTTGATCCTTGAAAACTTCCTCCACACCAAACTCAAAACAACTCATTAGAGGCTTAGTGCACAATTAAAATTTACATGTTCAGAGGTGACATAATCATTCTTAACACTTCTGGACATTGCACAAAGCTACTGAAAGTCAATGGAATAGAAAAATCCATCAAGCATAGCAAAACAGGCAATGCGAAATAAAAGGCAGAATCTGTCAAAACAGAACAGTTCGTAAATACGAATTTTATTGAGGCACCAGACTTGCTCAGATGAAAATTCTCAAATAGAATGAAAGTTGCGTACATATCTGAGGATCACTCACGTAAATTGGCATAATTTTCTGAGTTACCTACAGAGAATTAGGCCCAGATTCGTGACAGCAAAAAAATCTGTTTCTGCACAGTAATCCAAATCTAGTATGAACCTTACTATCAACGACTTTACTTGGCACAACAATGCACAAAACTAAGATACGGAGAGGTTTCTACAGTAGTAACAACTTCCAAGACTCAAATATAAAATAAAAAGTACTGTAGTAAAAACATGGGTTGTCTCCCATAAGCGCTTTTCTTTAACGCCTTTCAGCTAGGCGCAGAAAGTGTATATCAAGTGTTATCAAGAGACGAAGTATCAAAATCATAATTTGTTCTAATAATAGAATCAAAAGGTAACTTCATTCTCTTTCTAGGGAAGTGTTCCATACCTTTTTTGAGAGGAAATTGATATTTAATATTACCTTCCTTCATATCAATGATAGCTCCCAACAGTTCGAAGAAAAGGTCTTCCCAGTATTATTGGTTTCTTAGAGGCATGGCACAAAAAAAGATATTCAAAAGACCAAGCCAAACAATCTTGGATAGATCTACCCCTCAAGAAGCCATACTGATTCTTATGTATACAAGAAAGAATTTTATCTTGTAGTCTATTTGCAGCCAGCTTAGTAAGAAATTTTACACACACACTTGTCAAAGAAATAGGTCTAAAATCATTGACCTGTACTGGGGCAGGCTTCTTAGGCACCAAGGTGATGAATGAACCATTGATATTCCTTAACTGGATAGACTCATCATGGAAATCAGCAGCTAGCTTATAAAAGTCTTGCTTGACAATAGACCAACACTTTTTTAAGAACAAACCATTAAAACCATCAGGCCCAGGAGCCCTATCTGCTGGCATATGCTTAATTATCTCATCCATCTCTGCCTCTTCAAAAGGCTTAGTTAACTCTTGTAACCCATCCACTTTGTGCAAAATTCTATCCAAATCAAATTGCATGGAGATGGGTTCAGATCTGCCCATCCTCTCCTTATATTCCCTCCAAAATATCCCTGCCATACTATCATGATCTGTTACTTCATTCCCATCAACATCTCTGAGCATGGCAATAGCATTCCTCCTATACCTTTCAGTAGCCATGGCATGAAAGAACTTTGTGTTATCCTCCCCAAGTTGAATCCACCTAATAGTACAACGTTTCCTCCAGTAATTACACTCAGCCAGGAAATTGGGCTAGAATCATCTTATCCACTGGTACATCTTCTATCCTGTTGAATGGCATACCTGGGAAACAGTTTGAGTGTAAAAGAGGAGTCAGGCAGGGGGATCCAATTTCTCCCTTGTTTTATCTTTTTGGATCGACCTACTACAATCTGTCTCGAATGACTTGGTGCAGCAAGGGTTATTAACACTGCCTATTCACACAAATGACCCTGACTTCCCTATTGTTCAATATGCTGATGATACTCTGCTAATTTTGCCTGCTGATAAGGATCAGTTGTTGCTCATAAAGGATACTTTGAGAAAGTTTTCATTATCAACTGGATTAAAAATCAACTTTGATAAGTCTCAGATGCTCCCAATTAATGTTCCAGATGATTTACTTCAGGAGCTGGTGGATGTGTTTCAATGTCAAGTGGGTAAAATGCCTTTTACTTACTTGGGTCTGCCTGTTGGTACTACTAAACCAACAATCACTGAATTGTCACCTCTGGTGTGTCGTCTTGAGAGAAAGTTAACATCCAGCTCTAGTTTTTTATCTCAAGGGGCACGTTTGCAGCTGATTAATTCTGCCCTGTCCTCTATGCCATTGCATTTTCTGTGCTCTTTGCAATTACCTGTTGGGTTGACTAATCAGTTGGACAGAATTTTGAGACAGTGTTTATGGAGAGATAAGGATGGTATGCCAAAACAGTCACTAGCTGCATGGGATTTGATATGTAAGCCTAAGTTAAAAGGAGGTTTGGGGATTGTCAACTTTCAGAAGCAGAATGCTGCACTTCTCATTAAATTCCTGGATAAGTTCTATAATAAAAAGGCATTACCCTGGGTTGATCTGGTATGGTTTGCACATTATCAGGGTAAGGTGCCTCATGAGGAAAATTTGTGTGGTTCTTTTTGGTGGAGAGATGTTATGAAACATGTTGATAACTTTAGAGGAGTTGCAGCTGTTATCCATGGCAAAGGTGATACTTTATTATTCTGGTCTGATAATTGGAAAGTTAATGGTTCATCTTTACCTTTGTGTCAAAGATATCCCAGGCTGTTCTCTTATGCACTCTTCCCAAATGCATCTGTGGTAGATATGTATAATGAGGAGGACTTGGAGTCAAGGTTCTTTTGGCCTTTGTCTGTCCAAGCTTACCAGGAATTGGGGGAGGTAAAGCAAATTTTACATGATAATCCATTGACACAGGGCAATGATCAGTGGGTGTATATTTGGGGAGAGCATTATGCTTCGGCTAAATTTTATAAACACATTCATGAACACATACGGGTACCTAGTGTATATAAATGGCTTTGGAAATCATGCTGTATCATGAAGCATAAGGTGTTTGCTTGGCTACTGCTATCTGATAGACTAAATACAAGGGACCTGTTAAAGAGAAGGCACTGGCATGTCACTGATGATGAACATTGTGTGCTTTGCCCAGGCAGAAATTATGAAGATCGCATTCACCTATTCTTTGAGTGTAATTTCAGCAGGAGAATTTGGAACTATCTACAGATTGAGTGGGTAGGTACTGATGATATGCAGCAGGTTTTGTCTGGAGCAAGGAAGGGTTTTGCTAAACCTTTTTTCATGGAAGTAGTCATATTGGCCTGTTGGAACATCTGGTTACTTAGAAATGGGAAGATCTTCAGTGCTGAGGTTTACTCTTTCACTAAGTGGAAGGGGAAGTTCATTCATGACATCTCTTTATTGCAATATAGGATCAAACAGAAGTATAAGGACAGATTGTTAGACTGGATTAGGTCTCTGCCTTAGAGCCTTGTTTCCTTTTTGTACATAGTTTTTCTTTCTGTTTTTTGCCTTCTGTACATAACTTTCTTTAAGGTGGAGTAATAAATTGCTGTGGGGCTGTTGCCTCACAGTCTTGGGTTTCAAAAAAAAAAAGATGCATTGCATTCAATATCCAAGACAACAAAATCAACGGGGACAAGGTTATTGTTAACGGTAATGCGAACATTATCAACTCTCCCCAAAGGTTTCTTTGTAGAATGATCAGCAAGATTAACATCCAAATAACAATTTTTCAATGGTGGCAAGTCAAGCATATTATAGATTTTCTTAGGCATAACGGAAATACTTGCACCAAGATCACATAAAGCATTACAATCAAAGTCATTGACCTTTATCTTAATGATGGGCTCCCAACCATCCTCTAGCTTCCTAGGAATAGAAGCTTCACGTTCTAGTTTCTCTTCTCTAGCTTTTATGAGAGCATTTGTAATATGTTTTGTGAAAGCCAAGTTTATAGCACTAGCATTAGGACTCTTAGCAAGTTTTTGTAAGAACTTTATAGCTTCAGAGATGTGGCAATCATCAAAATCCAAACCATTATAATCTAAAGCAATGGGATCATCATCCCCAATGTTGGAAAAAATTTCAGCAGTTTTATCACAGGCGGTTTCAGCGAGTTTTAGCGGTTTACGGCAATTTTGCAGGCTTTGCATTAGAAGTGGAAACATTGCCAACACCAATTCTTTTACCATTATTAGTAGGAGGTGCAGCAACATGTGGAGCATTAGCATTGCTAGTGGTGGTAATAGTCCAAACTTTAGCTATATTATCTTCTTTAGCATTTTCTTCTTTCTCCCACCTAGCACGCAATTCGGCCATCAATCTTATATTCTCATTAATTCTAACTTGGATGGCATTTGCTGTAGTAACAATTTTATTATTATGATTTTCATTAGGCATAACTTTTGATTTCAAAAGATCAACATCAACAACAAGACTATCGACTTTAGAAGCAAGTATATCAATTTTCCCAAGCTTTTCTTCAACAGATTTGTTAAAAGCAGTTTGTGTACTAATAAATTCTTTAAGCATAGCTTCAAGTCCAGGGGGTGTGTTCCTATTATTGTTGTAAGAATTCCCATAAGAATTACCATAACCGTTACCATTATTATAAGGATATGGCCTATAGTTGTTACTAGAATTGTTCCGATAAGCATTGTTGTTGAAATTATTATTTTTAATGAAGTTTACATCAACATGTTCTTCTTGGGCAACCAATGAAGCTAACGGAACATTATTAGGATCAACATTAGTCCTATCATTCACAAGCATAGACATAATAGCATCAATCTTATCACTCAAGGAAGAGGTTTCTTCGACAGAATTTACCTTCTTACCTTGTGGAGCTCTTTCCGTGTGCCATTCAGAGTAATTAATCATCATATTATCAAGAAGCTTTGTTGCTTCACCAAGAGTGATGGACATAAAGGTATCTCCAGCAGCTGAATCCAATAGGTTCCGCGAAGAAAAGTTCAGTCCTGCATAAAAGGTTTGGATGATCATCCAAGTAGTCAGTCCATGGGTTGGGCAATTTTTAACCAAAGATTTCATTCTTTCCCAAGCTTGTGCAACATGCTCATTATCCAATTGTTTAAAGTTCATTATGCTACTCCTCAAAGATATAATTTTAGCGGGTGGATAATATCTACCAATAAAAGCATCCTTGCATTTAGTCCAAGAATCAATACTATTTCTAGGCAGAGATAGCAACCAATCTTTAGCTCTTCCTCTTAATGAGAAAGGAAACAATTTTAATTTTATAATGTCACCATCTACATCTTTATACTTTTGCATTTCACACAATTCAACAAAATTATTGAGATGGGCAGCGAGCATCATCGGAACTAACACCGAGAAAATTGCTCTCGCATAACAAGATTCGATAAAGCGGGTTTAATTTCAAAGAATTCTGCCGTAGTAGCGAGTGGAGCAATAGGTGTGCATAAGAAATCATTATTATTTGTGCTAGTGAAGTCACACAACTTAGTATTCTCAACGGTACCCATTTTAGCAGTAGTAAATAAAGCAAACTAGATAAAATAAATGCAAGTAACTAATTTTTTTTGTGTTTTTGATATAGAGTGCAAGACAGTAAAGTAAAGCTAGCAACTAATTTTTTTTGTGTTTTGATATAATGCAGCAAACAAAGTAGTAAATAAAATAAAGCAAGACAAAAACAAAGTAAAGAGATTGGATTGTGGAGACTCCCCTTGCAGCGTGTCTTGATCTCCCCGGCAACGGCGCCGTGAAAATAGCTTGATGTCTACGGGTGCTTCTATTCTTGTAGACAGTGTTGGGCCTCCAAGAGCAGAGGTTTGTAGAACAGCAGCAAGTTTCCCTTAAGTGGATCACCCAAGGTTTATCGAACTCAGGGAGGAAGAGGTCAAAGATATCCCTCTCATGCAACCCTGCAACCACAAAGCAAGAAGTCTCTTGTGTCCCCAACACACCTAATAGGTGCACTAGTTCGGCGAAGAGATAGTGAAATAAAGGTGGTATGATTATATATGAGCAGTAGTAACGGCGCCAGAAAAGTGCTTGCTGGCGTGTGGTTGATGGTGGTAATATTGCAGGAAGTACAGATGCAGTAAAACAGTAAACAAGCAGCGGTAGCAGTATTTAGGAACAAGGCCTAGGGATCATACTTTCACTAGTGGACACTCTCAACATTGATCACATAACAGAATACATAGATAGATGCTAGACTCTACACTCTCTTGTTGGATGATGAACACCACTAACTGTGTAGGATTACACGAACCCTCAATGCCGGAGTTAACAAGCTCCACAATATTCGATGTTCATGTTTAAATAACCTTAGAGTGCACGACAGATCAACATAACCAAACCAAGTCCTAACATAGCATGCACACTGTCATCTTCACGCTACGAAAGGAGGCATAGATCACATCAATACCATCATAGCAATAGTTAACTTCATAATCTACAAGAGATCACAATCATAGCCTACGCCAAGTACTACACGATGCACACACTATCACCATTACACCGTGCAGGAGGAATAAACTACTTTAATAACATCACTAGAGTAGCACACAGATAAATTGTGATACAAAACACATTGCAATCCTAAAGGGATATAAATAAGCACTTCACTATGCCATTCATAACAGTGAATAAGTATTCTGTGAAATATAGCCTAAGAGACCCACACGGTGCACGCACTGTCACCTTTACACACGTGGGACAAGGAGTCTCCGGAGATCACATAAGTAAAACCCACTTGACTAGCATAATGACATCTAGATTACAAGCATCATCATATGAATCTGTTATCACCAGAATTTGACCGGATCAGAGGTGGGCCGCGATTGAAGATGGGCTTGAAGAATATACATGGAAGAAATACATGAATCGGCCTTGTATACAAAGTTTGGGCTAGTTTGCCCGTGTATCTGTACCATAGTAGGAAACGTGTCGGTTAGATGGAGTTTGGGCTCGTGCCCGGTTGGGATTATTCCCACGTTAGAAAGTCTACGGACTATAAATATGTATCTAGGGTTTATGAAATAAACAACAATCACGTTCACCACAAACCAATCTAGGCGCATCGCCAACTCCCTTGTCTCGAGGGTTTCTTCCGGTAAGCATCATGCTGCCTAGATCGCATCTTGCGATCTAGGCAAGACACGTTTATTCGTTGTTCATGCGTTGCTCGTGCCGAAGCCTTTTTGATGGCGAGCAACGTAGTTATCATAGATGTTTTAGGGTTAGCATTGTTCATCGTATCACATGCTATCGTCGTGCGACCCTTAGACATCTAGCCGCCCTTACACCTATCTTGGGTGTAAGGGCGGCACCCCGCTTGATCATTGTTTAGTAGATCCGATCCGTTATGATTGCTCCTTGTTCTTCAAAGATTAGTTTAATATCTGCATAGTTAGGCCTTACAAACGGGTTGAAGGATCCAGTGGCGCGTAGGGTGTAGTTTGCTAGCCCTAGACAGGATGTTCCGAGGATCAACTTCGTGTTGGTTTTTAGGCCTTGTCTAGGGTCGGTTCACGATCACCGTGCGTGGCCGCCAGGCTCAATCACGAGTAGGATGTTCCGATTATGCGGTGAAAACCCTAAATCGTAGTAGGTCGTTTTAGCTGTATTTTGATCAAGCAGGACCACCATCTGATCGTACACCTCGTACGCATCATGGGTGGATCGGCTCCTTGAGCCGATTCACAGGGTAACCTGAGAGCCGATCGAGGCTCGTATTTAATGTTTACGTGTATGCCATGCAGGAAACTAAGCGAGGCATCATCCAACACCTTCCTGACCCGGTATAGGTCAGGTGGCACGCCCTTGCATCAGCATCGGACGTGCGTGCCGAGGCTTTGCGGGCCGTCGCTCGGAGGGACCAGGGCCAGCCGCAGTGTCAACACCCGGATTTTTTAAGTCCAGATGCCTATTATGTCATTCCTCGCAATCCCAGGAATATTGTTTTTGCGAGACATAATAGATTGATATCACAACACATCATTCATTACAACACATAATCGTCTTACAACAAAGGATCACATGATCCAGTCTTAATACAACATAGGGGATCTAGAGATCCAAATACAAAACACATATAGCGGAAGCGAAGTAACGGTCGCGGTCCATCTGTTCCACAGGCAACTGTTGACGTCAGGAGTGATCCTAGTTGTCGTAGACGTCCTGCTGTCCATCTTCCTCGTACTGCTGTTCCTCTTCATAGTCTGGCCATTTGAATAGCCAGGGACAAAGCCATGAGTACTTTAAAGTACTCGCAAACTAATACTAATGTAAGCACTATCAATTCTAGTAAGGGGGTGCTAAGCTCTAAGTTTATTTGCATAAAGCCAATTTTAGTTCACAAACATTTAGTAAAAGCCTCTTCATTTGCTAACTAACTCAAGTGGGAACATTAGTGTCATTCCCACAACTCTGTTGTGATTCAATTCAAATTCACCATTCACCTTTCAAGTTCAAGTCACAAGTCATATGTCACATTTTTGAAAATGGTCTGATGACGGAACAGTATGGCCTTTCCAACCGTCCATAACCGTGGACGCGGCTATTCGAATAGTTCTACACTCTGCAGAGGTCGTACACTTGTGCCACAACATTTGCAATAATCCGTCAGGGTTAACTGGCCCTGATTTATCACACTCCGTGTGCGGACTACCAACCATAACCTTTCACTTACATACCCTAGTATAGGCACCTCTCCCCATGAGCTTGGCCTCCCAGTGAAGACCAACTGTCAGCCTGGGAACTGCACAGGGCTTGGGCCGGACATTCACCTCATATTCACGTCATATCACATCATTCCATATTTCTTTGGAGCACTACAAGAAAAAGATCATGTAGAGACACTCTCCATTGGACGCTTTTATTTTCGTCCCTACATCCATTGTATAGCTGCATGTCGAGACGTTAATTGAGACGCTACATAGATCGTCCTAAAAATAAGGTGTCTAAAAGCGCCCACCCACCTTTTCCTTTCTCACAGGAAATAGTTGTTATATTTCCCAACTAGTGTAAACCCTAGAGCCGCCACATATCAGGAAAAAAAGGCCGCCGCCACGGGTGTCAGTTTATCCGATCACGGTGTCCCTCTCCAACTAAATCTACCCTCCAGCTAAGTTGAATCTGGTGAGTTACTGTGCGCTAGACTCCAGATTTACTATTTCTCCTCTGGATTGGATCAACCACTCTTTGCTGCTAGACTCGATTAGCAGTATGTCTCCGTTTGTATCTTTATTCCTCTCTCCTCTCGATCAACAGAGCCTTGCCGCTAGACTCGATTAACTGTTTCTCCGCTGGATCGGATCAACAGCTACTTGCCGCTAGACTCGATCAGCTGTCTTCCGCCTTTCTCCTCTCTAAGAACTCCTAAACCTTTCCTTTTTCTTTGTCCCAGATTAGCGTGCTTGCTTGTATTTGACAAATGGTCATGGATAATAATGTAGTTTTTGCAGAGAGCATACACGAGCCAACACTTGAAGACTTGGATGTGGCATTCATAGCGGAGGGCATCAATTGCACCGGCCAGCAAAAAGTGAACTTTTAATTTCGAATTGTTATATACAGAAAATAATGCTAAGGAGTATATGACTTCTATTCGGACCAGAAATCTCCGTTATCATTTTGCTGCTGGTATTTACCCTCTGAGATTACTTTCACATTGTTAATAATTTACCAATTGATTGCGTACTGTCCCTGCAGGATTTGTTTTGCGGAGATTCTTCAAACAGCAGAGCTGCAGAGTACAGAGAGCCAAAGAAATTCGGCGGAAATAGTGAACTGGAGAGCTGATGATTTCGAGTAGATTACATCTCATTGTTTAGGAAATTATGTACCACAATTTCAGAAATTATTCAGTCGTGCATGTAAATCTTTGTAAAGATGTATATTTCACTTGTAAAGTACAGTGCCAATGAGATAATAAAATAGATATTCTTTTTGCAGTTCATAGTGTTTTAATCCTTTGTACAGTGATTAATTTCCGTACGCTAGTCGATTGCAAAAATCATAGAATAATTTTTATATATAATAAAAACATCTCTATTTAAGGACGCATAACTGTGACTGCAGAGATATTATGTTGGGCATCTGCAAAGCGTCTTTATTAGCAACATACACGCTTTTGATAGCGTCTTATTTTATTTTAGAGACGCTCGCGATGACGTCTCTACAATATTTGAGACGGTGCATAAGAAGACGCTTCTATGACGCTTTATAATAACGTCACTACAAACACGTAGAGATGAATTAAAGCGTCCATAGCCTACAAACTAGACGTCTCTACATGTATTTTTTCTTGTAGTGGAGGCAGCCCTTGGCATAACCCCGATGACGCTTGTTTAGAGGGAACCCATACTAAGATACATAAACTACTAGTTAAGCCCTACCCATATCAGGTATTGTGGGGGTACTTGTAAAATTGGAATGGTATCGCATCCGAACCCAACCATCAGTTTTTGTAAAGTTCACCATGTCATTCACCAGTCATATTCACCTTCAAAATCTTTCAATAGAATGACTCATCATTCCAAGGTTTTCAAAGTCATTTCATTTCACAAGTTCCCATCTAGAGTAGTCAATTTTATTTGTTAGCACTAGCAACTAGTCATGAGGGGTGCTAACTAGCTTTGATTGTTCTAGGCTAACTTTGATACTCTTGTAGTACTCTACCTCTAGACCAAAGTTAACTATAAAAGCAAGTTATAGTAATCAAAATAAAAGCTTGTAAGAATAAAACTTGGGATGGGCTCATTAAGCATAAAGTAAAATGTGGTGGTGCCTTGCTCTTGTAGAGCTTTGCACTTAGCAAGAATATTAGCTTGCAAGAATATTAGCTTGCCTTGATTGGTGTATTGATCAAAGTGGTCTTCCTCTCCTTGGAAGTAGACCTCCTCCTCCTCTTGGTATTCCTCGGTACTAGCGTCTAAAAACGAATACGATACACACAATCACCAAACAAAGCTTAAGTACTAGGCTAAGCACACACATGAATCACACAACTTAAACTAGCATCACACACTACTATTAAGTGGGTGGATGTGTTTCTTTCTCATTTAAGAAAAATAATTTCCTCTCATACTAACTTAGGTGTTACTTTCAATTTCTTAGAGAAATAATTTCCTCTCATTATCTTATTAAGGTTTAATTTCTCTCATGAACAATATATGACCTAGGTTGACCAAAGTCAACCTCTTCATACTTATCATTTAAGAAAATGATTTAAATGAGGTGTAGCACCTCATACCATTTAATCCTAACATGGTAGAGATTTAATATCATCAAACAATTCATATGAGAACTAAATGACCAGAGTCTCTATCTCATTTTTAAATGTTCATGACAAGATTTAAATGAGAGAGAAACTCCCATAGGATTTATTAATAGTTTTGGACAATATCTTTGACTAGAAATAGCCATATGGTCCTTTAATTAAACTAGGCCATGATCATTCAAAGTAAGCATGGCATATTTTTGCAAAAACAATTAGTACAAGTGAAATGTGAATTATAGGAGTTGGAATTAACTAAAAATCATTTTTGGTTGATTTTTAATAATTATTCTAAGTCACAAAAGTCCCTGACTTGTTTATTTTTCTACTTTAATTCTATAATAGATCTAGGGTTCAATCCAGTGGCATTGTGTAGATAAAATCCTAAGCTTTCCAAATATATAAAATTTGTAAAATTTGGCCAAGTATATTTGGAGTTATTAAATATTTAGCAAGGCATCCGATAGCAATTTCACCGAAAAAGAATTAAAGCAATTTGAATTCAAACGGGGGCGGGAAGGAGATTGGGCCGGCCCAGCTGTGGCCTGGGCCACGCATGCATGGCGCATGCACGTCGGGTGCAGGCGACGCACGCGGTGCGCTGGATCGGGATCGGACGGCGCTGGTTCATCGCCTACCTCGCGATTCCCGCAACCTTGCGGGGCCGTATCTTTCACTTCGTAGCTCGGATTGAGGCGGGGTTAGGTGCGTTGGAAAGCTCTTTCCAAGGGCTACAACTTTGGTATAGGTGTTGGAGGCTATGGTGGCAAAAATCTGGGCGGCTTTTGGTGTGGTCGCCGGCGAGCTTGTGGACGCCGGTGAGCTGCGAGGAGGGCGAGAGGGAGGCGCTAGGGGGCAGAAGGGGATGCTGCTGGGTTGTGTGGTGATGTCCAGGTCGAGGGGCGGGGTTTATATAGGCGCTAGAGAGGTGGGGCGTGACGTGGCCGGCATGGTGGCCATGTCGCCGGGCGCGTCATGTGCGGGGTTCTCCGGCCCGTGCCATGGCGTCGGAAGGGAGGTAGGGGGTAGTGGAGGACGCGTGCACGGTGGTGGAGTTGCTGGCGTTGTGTACAGTGGCGCGCGAGGACGAGGCCGACGTGGGCATCCTCGCGTCATGGCGTCGTCCCGGCATGAGGGAGGGTCAACGACCATGTCTAGCGGGTGAGTGGGAGAGAGTGGAGTGTGGTGGCGCAGGTGGGAGCAGCTGGGTTGCGGTAGTGCACGAAGAGGGAGGGTGATGTCCTCGGGTTGGTGACTATGGGCAATGGCATGATCATTGTGGTCATCCACTTGCTCTCCTTGACATAGGGTCATGTCTAGCAGGTGTCTAGGGTCAAGTCCAAGGTGGGTGACAAGGTGAGAGAGAGGGAAAAGGGCCAGGGGTATGTAGTGTCATGGTGGTGATCATTTGGAGTGGCATGGTGTGGCATTGTTGTGTTTGGTGCCTTTCTTCTTGTCTCTGGTGCTTGGCTGGGTTGAGTGAGGTGATGGCATGGTACTAGACAAGGTGGGCATGATTGGAGAGGACTAGAGAGTGCACACTTGATTTATGCCAAAATGTGTGTGACATAGGTCATGTACTTGGCTTGTCTTCGTTCATGTGGATGATGTCAAGGCTAAGTGATGTCATGAGGGTGGTTGTGTGATACTAGTGGTACTATGGATGAGCTCAAGGAGAGAGAGAGAGTGAGGTAGGCAATAGTGGTTGGAATAGTGTTTGTACTCTATGGCATTACATTGATTATTTGCTATGGACCCATGTGTGATGACTTTTGACCAATTTTTGTGATGGATGGGTTCTAAATGATGTTGGGCAGCCACTCAAGGCATTGGTTCGAAATTTGAGGTTGATTTGTGAAGATTCGAAAATTTGTTGGAATCTAGAATTTGTTTCAAAGTGGCATTTTGGTTTGACTATTGTGAGCAATGGTCAAAGATATGGTCAAAGTGGTCAACATCAAAAGTGTTCATCTTTATGAGGTCTTGGATGAGGTGCAAAAAGTTGAGAGGGTTTGGTTTGAGAATCTCCTAATAGAAGGGCTCAAAGTGGGTAAGATAATATAAAGTGACAAATTGACCAATATCCTATGTAAGTTGCATTTGCAATTTTCTTTGATTTGATTCTGGTTTCTTTGATGCATTTGGGTTTGTAATTGATATATAAGTGTTTTACAAGCAAGGGAGCAAGCAAGTGTGGCCTTGGTTGAGGATTTGCAAAATTGGCTAAGTGTGTATGTGAGTGAAAATGGGATTTTCTCCTATTTGATTTCTCTCTTTTTGATTTGGTTTTTCTTGACTCCAAAGTGATTCTTATTAGTTTAGGAACATTTCCAAACCGTTGAAACCATTCCAAAAGGTCTAGCTCAAAGATTTGCAAAAGTGGCCATAACACATAAGAGGTGATGTGTCAATTTTTCTTATTCTTGTAATTTGTTCTCCTTGCTTTACTTGGGCATGGGTTAGGGTCCATATAGTGTTAAATTAGGTTTAGAGATGGTTTCACACCATTTGGTCAAGGTAGAAGTGCATAGGTCAAGATTTGGGGAAATGGCTATGTGTCACATATGCCTCTATGCATATGTGGCATTTGATTTTTAATTTGATTGTTCTTGGCCCATTTGATGTTGTTGAGTGTTGAAATGGTATATAGGAGTGATCCAACCATTTACCACAAGTCTTAGGGTCAAGATCCTCAAATTCACAAATTTGCATTTTACTCTCATATGCCTCTATGGCATTTTTAGTTTCTTTTTATTTTCTTTGGTTTCAACTTGGAATTGGTTTGAGAAGTACTAGATAAGGTTTATGAAGGTTTTCCAATCCTCTATATAAAGTGGAAAGGTCTAGGGTAAAGTTTTATAAAAATAGCCATAGGCACATATGCCCTTTTTCTTATTTAAATTCTTTTTATTTTAGTTTAACTTGGATGAAAAAAAAGGGGGGATTTGAGGTTTATGGTTTAAGAGTATTTCAAAAACTAATTAAACAAGCAATCATGGCAATAGCACAAGGATTAAATAAGATCTCTATGTATCAACTTGATTTAATAAAAGTTTTTGTTAGTTCCAAAATTTGGAGCTAGGGAAATTCATTTTGTTTGTTTTGAAATTTTTGGGATGTTACAAACCCTTCCCCCTTAAACAAATCTCGTCCCGAGATTTTAAGAAAAGTTAGGTTCCTAAGAGAGATTGGGCAATTGGATTAACAGGAAAACATACTTGGCATGGCCTGAGGTGCTTCCTGTGCTTCTGCTGCATTCATGTGGTAGAGGCGGCCGTTGTGGTTGTTCTGGTTCCTTTTAACTGCGAAGCGGCGCTGTTGCTGAGCAGGTGCAGCGGTGTTGGCGGCAATCCTGGCAAGCTTCTTAGGGCACTCATTGGAGTAGTGACCCACAACTCCACATTCATAGCAGTTTACAGTTGACTTATCTTTGGGGGTGACGGGGACAGTGTTGCTTCCAGTCCTCGGGGCAGTATTGGGGTTGCCGTTGTTGCCATTGGGGTGGTTGTTGTTGTTGTTGGGGCTGTTGTTGTTGTTGTTGTTGTTGTTGTGGTTGCCTCCGGGCTTCGGGGGTCCTCCGTTGTTGTTGGTGTAGCTTGGGCGGTATGTCTGAGCAGGGGGCTTGTTGTATCTTGAGGCAAATCCTCCAGTTGAGCTGTTGCGGTACTTCTGGGCGTTGTTGGGTCCATTCTGGTTCATCATTCTTCTCTTGTGGTTCTCGTTGGTTTGGTGCAGCTTCCCTTCCATCTGTATTGCTGAGTCTACTAGGGCTTCTAGGTCAGCGAACGGAATGTTCACTAACACAGTTTGCATTTCATCATGCAGTCCATTCAGAAATCTTTCCTTCCTCTTCTCATTTGTGTCGGTCTCATCCGGGGCGTACCTTGACAGAGTAAGAAACCTGTCGCGGTATTCTACCACGGACATTCTTCCTTGCTTGAGTTCCCGGAACTCGTCTCTCATCTTTTTGATCAGTCCTTGGGGCACATGGTACTTGCTAAACTTCAGCTTGAAGTCTTCCCTGTGTCATCATCCGTCCTGCGTTCATTGCACGGGTGCTTGTCCACCAAGCTCTTGCTGGTCCCGGCTAAGTAGTGCGTGGCAAACAGCACTTTCTCTGCGGATTCGGCTCCCGCAACTTCGAGGTTGTTCTCCATTGTCTGGAGCCAGTCATCAGCATCTAGGGATTCTTCAGACTTTTTGAATATTGGAGGGTTGGTGTTCTGGAAGTTCTTGAGCTTCGATCCTGGGTGATCGTGATGGCCTTGATTTTTGTTTGCAAGCTGTTGAAGTGCTGCAATGTTGGCTTGGCGTTCAGCTCGTTCAGCTTGCCTATCCTCCAGCATGGTTTGCAACATCTGCATCATGGCGTCTTGATTGGCGCTCGCGGGTTGGTGGGGCCATCCGAATATCGAGGTAGATGATAAGATAAGAGGGAAATTTCTATGGTTTGTTTTGTTAAATTTTAAAAAGTTCACAATTTGAAATTTTGAGTAGTGTTGCGGGGGTAAAAACCAACAACACTTTTTCATTCATACCAAGCATCACACATTACAAATCTAACACACCGTTGGTTTGAAGAACCATTCATTTGCTCTACGATACAAGCGGATCCTGATACAAACTCTTGCGTAGGTGTGAGTTCTACTAAAGTGATCAAGTGTGCAAAATTTTAGGTAGAATTTCAAGGAAAAGTAGAGCATGGATTTCTCATTTTGAAAAGATCAGGGATAAGAGTGAGAATACGTTTTCATAAATATTCACTTCATTTATTTTTGAAACTAAGTTTTTCAGAACGTCCATTCTAACTAGGATCTCCTAAGGTCAAACAATGGCTCTGATACCAACTTGTCAACACCCGGATTTTTTAAGTCCAGATGCCTATTATGTCATTCCTCGCAATCCCAGGAATATTGTTTTTGCGAGACATAATAGATTGATATCACAACACATCATTCATTACAACACATAATCGTCTTACAACAAAGGATCACATGATCCACTCTTAATACAACATAGGGGATCTAGAGATCCAAATACAAAACACATATAGCGGAAGAGAAGTAACGGTCGCGGTCCATCTGTTCCACAGGCAACTGTTGACGTCAGGAGTGATCCTAGTTGTCGTAGACGTCCTGCTGTCCATCTTCCTCGTACCGTCGTTCCTCTTCATAGTCCGGCCATTTGAATAGCCAGGGACAAAGCCATGAGTACTTTAAAGTACTCGCAAACTAATACTAATGTAAGCACTATCAATTCTAGTAAGGGGGTGCTAAGCTCTAAGTTTATTTGCATAAAGCCAATTTTAGTTCACAAACATTTAGTAAAAGCCTCTTCATTTGCTAACTAACTCAAGTGGGAACATTAGTGTCATTCCCACAACTCTGTTGTGATTCAATTCAAATTCACCATTCACCTTTCAAGTTCAAGTCACAAGTCATATGTCACATTTTTGAAAATGGTCCGATGACGGAACAGTATGGCCTTTCCAACCGTCCATAACCGTGGACGCGGCTATTCGAATAGTTCTACACTCTGCAGAGGTCGTACACTTGTGCCACAACATTTGCAATAATCCGTCGTGGTTAATCGGCCTCGATTTATCACACTCCGTGTGCGAACTACCAACCATAACCTTTCACTTACATACCCTAGTATAGGCACCTCTCCCCATGAGCTTGGCCTCCCGGTGTAGACCAACCGTCGGCTCGGGAACCGCACAGGGCTTGGGCCGGACATTCACCTCATATTCACGTCATATCACATCATTCCATATTTCTTTGGAGGCAGCCCTTGGCATAACCCCGATGACGCTTGTTTAGAGGGAACCCATACTAAGATACATAAACTTCTAGTTAAGCCCTACCCATATCGGTATTGTGGGGGTACTTGTAAAATTGGAATGGTATCGCATCCGAACCCAACCATCAGCTTTTTGTAAAGTTCACCATGTCATTCACCAGTCATATTCACCTTCAAAATCTTTCAATAGAATGACTCATCATTCCAAGGTTTTCAAAGTCATTTCATTTCACAAGTTCCCATCTAGAGTAGTCAATTTTATTTGTTAGCACTAGCAACTAGTCATGAGGGGTGCTAACTAGCTTTGATTGTTCTAGGCTAACTTTGATACTCTTGTAGTACTCTACCTCTAGACCAAAGTTAACTATAAAAGCAAGTTATAGTAATCAAAATAAAAGCTTGTAAGAATAAAACTTGGGATGGGCTCATTAAGCATAAAGTAAAATGTGGTGGTGCCTTGCTCTTGTAGAGCTTTGCACTTAGCAAGAATATTAGCTTGCAAGAATATTAGCTTGCCTTGATTGGTGTATTGATCAAAGTGGTCTTCCTCTCCTTGGAAGTAGACCTCCTCCTCCTCTTGGTATTCCTCGGTACTAGCGTCTAAAAACGAATACGATACACACAATCACCAAACAAAGCTTAAGTACTAGGCTAAGCACACACATGAATCACACAACTTAAACTAGCATCACACACTACTATTAAGTGGGTGGATGTGTTTCTTTCTCATTTAAGAAAAATAATTTCCTCTCATACTAACTTAGGTGTTACTTTCAATTTCTTAGAGAAATAATTTCCTCTCATTATCTTATTAAGGTTTAATTTCTCTCATGAACAATATATGACCTAGGTTGACCAAAGTCAACCTCTTCATACTTATCATTTAAGAAAATGATTTAAATGAGGTGTAGCACCTCATACCATTTAATCCTAACATGGTAGAGATTTAATATCATCAAACAATTCATATGAGAACTAAATGACCAGAGTCTCTATCTCATTTTTAAATGTTCATGACAAGATTTAAATGAGAGAGAAACTCCCATAGGATTTATTAATAGTTTTGGACAATATCTTTGACTAGAAATAGCCATATGGTCCTTTAATTAAACTAGGCCATGATCATTCAAAGTAAGCATGGCATATTTTTGCAAAAACAATTAGTACAAGTGAAATGTGAATTATAGGAGTTGGAATTAACTAAAAATCATTTTTGGTTGATTTTTAATAATTATTCTAAGTCACAAAAGTCCCTGAATTGTTTATTTTGCTACTTTAATTCTATAAAAGATCTAGGGTTCAATACAGTGGCATTGTGTAGATAAAATCCTGAGCTTTCCAAATATATAAAATTTGTAAAATTTGGCCAAGTATATTTGGAGTTATTAAATATTTAGCAAGGCATCTGATAGCAATTTCACTGAAAAAGAATTAAAGCAATTTGAATTCAAACGGGGCGGGAAGGAGATTGGGCCGGCCCAGCTGTGGCCTGGGCCACGCATGCATGGCGCATGCACGTCGGGTGCAGGCGACGCACGCGGTGCGCTGGATCGGGATCGGACGGCGCTGGTTCATCGCCTACCTCGCGATTCCCGCAACCTTGCGGGGGCCGTATCTTTCACTTCGTAGCTCGGATTGAGGCGGGGTTAGGTGCGTTGGAAAGCTCTTTCCAAGGGCTACAACTTTGGTATAGGTGTTGGAGGCTATGGTGGCAAAAATCTGGGCGGCTTTTGGTGTGGTCGCCGGCGAGCTTGTGGACGCCGGTGAGCTGCGAGGAGGGCGAGAGGGAGGCGCTAGGGGGCAGAAGGGGATGCTTCCGGGTTGTGTGGTGATGTCCAGGTCGAGGGGCGGGGTTTATATAGGCGCTAGAGAGGTGGGGCGTGACGTGGCCGGCATGGTGGCCATGTCGCCGGCGCGCGTCATGTGCGGGGTTCTCCGGCCCGTGCCATGGCGTCGAAGGGAGGTAGGGGGTAGTGGAGGACGCGTGCACGGTGGTGGAGTTGCCGGCGTTGTGTACAGTGGCGCGCGAGGACGAGGCCGACGTGGGCATCCTCGCGTCATGGCGTCGTCCCGGCATGAGGGAGGGTCAACGACCATGTCTAGCAGGTGAGTGGGAGAGAGTGGAGTGTGGTGGCGCAGTGGGAGCAGACTGGGTTGCGGTAGTGCACGAAGAGGGAGGGTGATGTCCTCGGGTTGGTGACTATGGGCAATGGCATGATCATTGTGGTCATCCACTTGCTCTCCTTGACATAGGGTCATGTCTAGCAGGTGTCTAGGGTCAAGTCCAAGGTGGGTGACAAGGTGAGAGAGAGGGAAAAGGGCCAGGGGTATGTAGTGTCATGGTGGTGATCATTTGGAGTGGCATGGTGTGGCATTGTTGTGTTTGGTGCCTTTCTTCTTGTCTCTGGTGCTTGGCTGGGTTGAGTGAGGTGATGGCATGGTACTAGACAAGGTGGGCATGATTGGAGAGGACTAGAGAGTGCACACTTGATTTATGCCAAAATGTGTGTGACATAGGTCATGTACTTGGCTTGTCTTGGTTCATGTGGATGATGTCAAGGCTAAGTGATGTCATGAGGGTGGTTGTGTGGTACTAGTGGTACTATGGATGAGCTCAAGGAGAGAGAGAGAGTGAGGTAGGCAATAGTGGTTGGAATAGTGTTTGTACTCTATGGCATTACATTGATTATTTGCTATGGACCCATGTGTGATGACTTTTGACCAATTTTTGTGATGGATGGGTTCTAAATGATGTTGGGCAGCCACTCAAGGCATTGGTTCGAAATTTGAGGTTGATTTGTGAAGATTCGAAAATTTGTTGGAATCTAGAATTTGTTTCAAAGTGGCATTTTGGTTTGACTATTGTGAGCAATGGTCAAAGATATGGTCAAAGTGGTCAACATCAAAAGTGTTCATCTTTATGAGGTCTTGGATGAGGTGCAAAAAGTTGAGAGGGTTTGGTTTGAGAATCTCCTAATAGAAGGGCTCAAAGTGGGTAAGATAATATAAAGTGACAAATTGACCAATATCCTATGTAAGTTGCATTTGCAATTTTCTTTGATTTGATTCTGGTTTCTTTGATGCATTTGGGTTTGTAATTGATATATAAGTGTTTTACAAGCAAGGGAGCAAGCAAGTGTGGCCTTGGTTGAGGATTTGCAAAATTGGCTAAGTGTGTATGTGAGTGAAAATGGGATTTTCTCCCTATTTGATTTCTCTCTTTTTGATTTGGTTTTTCTTGACTCCAAAGTGATTCTTATTAGTTTAGGAACATTTCCAAACCGTTGAAACCATTCCAAAAGGTCTAGCTCAAAGATTTGCAAAAGTGGCCATAACACATAAGAGGTGATGTGTCAATTTTTCTTATTCTTGTAATTTGTTCTCCTTGCTTTACTTGGGCATGGGTTAGGGTCCATATAGTGTTAGATTAGGTTTAGAGATGGTTTCACACCATTTGGTCAAGGTAGAAGTGCATAGGTCAAGATTTGGGGAAATGGCTATGTGTCACATATGCCTCTATGCATATGTGGCATTTGATTTTTAATTTGATTGTTCTTGGCCCATTTGATGTTGTTGAGTGTTGAAATGGTATATAGGAGTGATCCAACCATTTACCACAAGTCTTAGGGTCAAGATCCTCAAATTCATAAATTTGCATTTTACTCTCATATGCCTCTATGGCATTTTTAGTTTCTTTTTATTTTCTTTGGTTTCAACTTGGAATTGGTTTGAGAAGTACTGGATAAGGTTTATGAAGGTTTTCCAATCCTCTATATAAAGTGGAAAGGTCTAGGGTAAAGTTTTATAAAAATAGCCATAGGCACATATGCCCTTTTTCTTATTTAAATTCTTTTTATTTTAGTTTAACTTGGATGAAAAAAAAGGGGGATTTGAGGTTTATGGTTTAAGAGTATTTCAAAAACTAATTAAACAAGCAATCATGGCAATAGCACAAGGATTAAATAAGATCTCTATGTATCAACTTGATTTAATAAAAGTTTTTGTTAGTTCCAAAATTTGGAGCTAGTGAAATTCATTTTGTTTGTTTTGAAATTTTTGGGATGTTACACGCAGTCCTGGGAGCCTCCCGGCTCTACGGTGTTGCCCGTCGCTGCCCGCCGGTGGGTTTCTGACCGCAACACATTCTGGCATGCCCGGTGGGACCATCTTCGACATCAACCCCATCGCCATCTACATCTGAGATGGCGGAAGGCACTCCAGTCAAGTACGAGGATCTGACCGAGGAGCTCAAGAAGAAAAATGACGAGATCAAAGCAGTCCTCGAAGCCGACCTCATCGGCTCTTTTCACATAACCCGCTCACATGGCATCAGGTGGAAAGGGTTCTCACCTGAAGGCGCGCTCGATGGAGTGGACCTGTCCACCCCGTCGAAGAACGCACCAGGTCGCCGCGCCAGGAGATTAACTTCATGGTGGCTCATTCGCCGCACCGCCATTCGAGAGCCCGGTGAACACTTTGGAGCGTGTCGCTCTGCGCGTGATCCAGGAAATCATGAGCCATCAGTACTCTCCGTCAGGACCAGCTCTCGGGACTCACCAAGGAGAGATGCCACTCCAGTCCCGTCCACCGCTGCCGTTTGCATTGGCATCACCAGAAGTGCCGAGTTCATCGGCATACGTCGTCTACAAGATCGGTGGTGACCCTAGTGACTACCAGTTCTTGCATGAGGCGCCTAAGGAGATCCCTCACGGATACACATGCACATACGTGCCAGACTGCAGTAACTGGGCACTCTCGAACCAGGCTGCAACAGCAGGGACTTCCGGAACAGCAGGAGTGTAATATCCCAGGTAATGGGGTTACAAAAATAGAGAAAACAGATGTGTGCACTGCATTCATGCATAGAAAATCTGGGGAATTTTCGCGCTTTAAAGTAAAACAGTCACAGTAACTGAAGTTTCACTTGACCTTGGTGGAATTGAAGTAGCTCATCAACTCAAGCGCTATAAACCTCAATGTGACTTTGCTAACACCTTGTTTTGGGTAGAGATGATTTGATCTAAGGGGTTAGATCAAATGGAACTAATAATCAACACACCAACACTTTACTCAATGATCAACTACTTGATCTTATAAAAGATCACAACATTATCTTCAAGAGGAACCTTAGAGTATTATTCAAGTCCTTCCCAAATGAGAGAGAGACCATTCCTACCAATACTAGCCTTACCTAATTAAGAATAGAGGACAATCATTGAACTAAAGTATTAGGACCTAAACCATTTCACCTTAGAATGGTAAGAGGAACCAGGATCAAATTGAATAAGACCATAGCCATGAATTGAGGAAGTAAAGTGGGAGTAATCCAACCAAGTTAGATAAATGGAATTTTAGCCTAGATACCTAAGGGGGATATTAGGAGTAAACCATAAACCTTAGAATAACTATGCCTATGAAAGATAGCTCAACCTATGGTGATACACTCAAGAAAGTTTAAGCCAACACTTGAATGTGAGGGAGAGAACTATCCATATACCCAGATGATAATATCACCATGATTTAAGTGGAACCCTAACAGCATATCTCAGGCATTCTCTTGGGATATATAATCTATTGAGGCAACCATAGTAGTCCCATCCAAGAAAGTAAAGTATAAGTACTATACCTTAGCTGATCAAGACAATACTTGATCATGGAAGTGAGAACCCCATTTAATGAGAGATCCTTAGGAAGCCAAACCTTGATCATTATTAATTCGAGTGATGATCATAAACCCTAAGAACTTGAGGTATTGAGAATAAACCCTAATAGGATAAGTAGATCTCATTTCCACATGAAATTACTCGGGAGATCACTAGTAAGCAACCATATGCTTATATTCCAACCTTAACTTGTGAATCACTTGGTGCTCATAAGTAGAATCCTACCATATCTATATTCCATAGATTTAAGAACCTAAGAAAACTTTGGAGTTAAACTCTATACTTTATATGGTGAGAAACCATACATCCATATGACCAAAGTTAACTATAAAAAGAACTATAACCAATGTAGTTATTTTAATGATAAATTGAGGATAATAATAGAAGTTAAATGGTAGAAGATAAAGACCAATTCTCAAATCTTTAGTAATTAGGGAGGCACATAAGATATAAAGCAAGTAACCATAATACCATGGTTAGGGGAGATTAAGCCCTAGCAAATGCAATATGAGGTCATTCAAATTCCATAAACCAGAATTATATCTCAACTCTAGTTTGTGTATCACTTGGGTGATCACAAATAAAACCTAAACCACAATTAAGATTCAACCCATGTAACATTAGGTAAATAGCATTTGAAACCTAGATTTGCACATCAAATAAATCTTATGTTTCAATTCTTGAAGATAAGAAAAAACCTTGTGCTACATTATATGGTTAAACCCATATGTGTAGTGATCAACTATTTATCTTTGTAACCAAGATCAACCATGATGGAACAACACCTACCTTAGATGCTTTCAAAGATAATGATAGTGTTAACCTTATAAGGGGGTTGTAATAGACATCATAAAAACCCTAACTGATTGATACTCACATAAAATCATATGTGTACAACCAACTTCTTAAATAAAATAACAAGTCCTAATGATAAACTCTAAAATACCTTGAGCTGGACTTACCAACTCTAATACTTCAAATAGATTGATCCACAAGAAAAACATAAAAATAAAATGAGGATATAAAATCATGCTCATTTGCTATTTTGAATAAAACACAAGTATGTAATATAATGCTTTATAAAATACTTGTTTCAAATGGATTATGGGTGTAATAGTCACTTCACCACATCCAAATGGAATTAACATAATTGAGACACCTGCAAAAATAACAGAATTCAAATACGAATTCAAATTGGCAAATACAAAACGAGAAAATAAGAAGAAAAAGAAAAACGAGAAAATAAATAAGAGAAAAGAGAGAAGCTTACCTGGACCTGGCCAGCCGAAGGAGCCCAGCAGCAGCCTGGCCGTGGCAGCCCAGGAGCAGCCCATGGTCCATCTCCAAACCATGGCCCAAACCAGCCCGATACCCCTTCGTCTAAAAATCTCGAGGACGAGATCGTCCTCATCCCCTCCCTCCGCATGGTCGCCAGCACGAAGACGTGCTCGTTCTTCTCCTCTCGCTGGCGATCTCTCCTTGAACAACGACGTGACGAGGCCCTCTCCAACGCAGTATAAAAGCTCCAGGACGAAAACGAGCGCCGAATTCTTCCTCTTCTCCTAAAAATTCCCCACACCCGAAACCCTAGCTGCGCCGGTCACCATTACCGCCGGCGATTGGAGTACCCCCGAGCTGAGATGAGCACACCATTGTCTCCGCCGTCCTCGACATGCTCTCGAGGCAAAAGGAATCGGACCGGGGAGAGCTATAGCCTCGTCGTCGAGCTCTTCCCTTCGTCGGCCGGCGACATAAAATCCGGCGATGCCGACCTCCATAGACCACGCCGTCACGCCCTGCGTCCTTCTGGTGAGATGCTGAACCCCCTGACATGCCCGCTTTGCTCTCTAGCCCGCCGTAGTGCCGCCGCACCGTGTTCCTGTCCATGCCGCCGCTCGGCCTCGCCGGCGAGCAAGCTCCGGTGACTCAATCGGAGCGGCGCCGCTACCATATGGCTCACCGCATCACGCTGAGTCGATTAGGCCCAGCTGTTCTACCGCGGGGGTAGCCCAACGCCGGCGCCGTCGCCGTTTGACCGCCGGCCAGAACCTTCCCTGGCCACGTAACCAATTTTGACTTGGTCAGCCCCATGTGGCAGCCAACGTGGCACTAACCCCACATGTCTGTCACCACGGGTAGGCTTAGTCTGGGTACGTTTAGTATTTCCAGTCATTTATTAATTCCAGTAAATTACCGCAACTTAAAATAAATTTAGAAAATCCAATTTAAGTCAGAAAAATATAAATAAGATATCAAAATTCTTAAAAAAGAAAACTCTATCCAATAAAAATATAAAATGAATTTTTATTTTTAATAAAAATTCAATTATTTAATACTTGTTAATTAAGCATTTTCGTGTAACTCTTAATACAATTAAAATTCAGAAATTAGGAAAACTTTTCAAACTAAATAAAAAAACCAGTAAAGAAAATAAAGAAAACATAAAAAGTGTTTTTCTTTATTTATTATTTTGTTAATTCTTTATTAGTGGAAACTTAAACCCTAATTAATAATTACCTTAATTATTAATTTATTAAAAATAATAAAATGCCAAACCCAACATTATTTTTATTTCAAAGTTATTAATAACTTCAACTTTATTAATGAAGTTATTAATCCAATAATTATAGGGTAATTAGGAAACCCTAGTTTCATTATAAACCAAGTGATAACCTCATAATTTTATGTGGAACCCTAAAACCCTAATTCAACTATGCACCAAACCCTAGCTCCATTAATTCATATGAATCCTAGTTTGCTTCTAACCTAAACCCTAGGTTAGAACATGTGATCATGTTACTTCATTTGTAATCATAAATTCATATCTAGCAACTAAATACTAGTTCAAATCCACATAAGATATGGGAACCCTATCACTACTAATTAGCATCCCATGTGTTCATCTTCAACAGACCTAGATAATTAAGTAGGGATAACCAAGTGTAAACCCTAGATCCTTTTACCAAAGCCATCAGCCTTATTCATTCCTATTTAGCATCACACCATTGTGATGAACTCTAACAACAACCATACCTAGTATTTTACTTTACATAACCCTGTTCCACTAAACCCTACTAGTGTGAGATACTTATGAACCATCCTATTTAAGAACCAACCATTCTCTACTCAGAGATCCAATGGCTAATACAAGATAACCTCAACCTTAATTGTAATACTTCTTATTATTTAAGAAGTATGTTCTTCAAAAGTTATTCTTTTAAAGAAAATAAGGAATCATCATCAACCCTGCCTTATAGGAAATATAAACCCTAGCTAGCCATCACCAATAAGATGAAACAGTCCTGATAGCAACCTTGTCTGAATAATTGCTTAGGATGCCTAGGCTTAACTCAACCTTACCAACCCTAGGTATTGATGAATCCAACATTGTTGGGATACATCTAATACTTACTCCAGAAACTAAATGAAACCATAGAACCCCATCAACCTAATTATCATACTTGTTCTTTATTAAAGAACATGTTCTTCAAAAGTTATTCTTTTGAAGAATATGATAATTAATCATTAACCATGCCATATAGTGATAAAACCAACCACTATTCATTACATGTTAGAATTATACCAAATGTTCTGGTTGTGTGCTATTAGTGTTATTATTATGATTTATTACAGCACCTGTTTATGATAACAATCAACCAATTCTGAATAAGAACCTTGTTTGTGAATCACTCAAAAAGTGCAACACACCCTAAACTAATCATTACAACTCACTAATCCTAAATCATCGGGGTTAGGTCACGCTTAGAGCGATTGCATCTCATACTTATGCATTATTGCATCCTTGCCAATCTTTTAAACATCGTCCTTACCGGACGATGATGCTATTTCAGAATTTGGAGTTATTGCGTATCGAAGACCTTATCTGCATAATTGATACGTCTCCGACGTATCGATAATTTCTTATGTTCTATGCCATATTATTGATGATACCTACATGTTTTATGCACACTTTATGTCATATTCGTGCATTTTCTGGAACTAACCTATTAACAAGATGCCGAAGTGCCGGTTCCTCGTTTTCGCTGTTTTTGGTTTCGAAATCCTAGTAACGAAATATTCTCGGAATTGGACGAAACGAAGACCCAGGGGCCTATTTTTCCACGGAGCTTCCAGAAGACCGAAGAACATACGAAGTGGGGCCACGAGGTGGCGACACCACATGGCGGCGTGATGGCGTGTATTTCACACGTTCGTTGGGCAACCCCAAGAGGAAGGTATGATGCGCACAGTAGCAAGTTTTCCCTCAGAAAGAAACCAAGGTTTATCGAACCAGGAGGAGCCAAGAAGCACGTTGAAGGTTGATGGCGGCGGGATGTAGTGCGGCGCAACACCGGAGATTCCGGCGCCAACGTGGAACCTGCACAACACAACCAAAGTACTTTGCCCCAACGAAACAGTGAGGTTGTCAATCTCACCGGCTTGCTGTAACAAAGGATTAACCGTATTGTGTGGAAGATGATTGTTTGCAGAGAAAACAGTAAAAACAAGTATTGCGAGCAGATTTGTATTTCAGTATTAAAGAATGGACCGGGGTCCACAGTTCACTAGAGGTGTCTCTCCCATAAGATAAAAGCATGTTGGGTGAACAAATTACAGTCGGGCAATTGACAAATAGAGAGGGCATAACAATGCACATACATGACATGATAAGTATAGTGAGATTTAATTGGGCATTACGACAAAGTACATAGACCGCCATCCAACCGCATCTATGCCTAAAAAGTCCACCTTCGAGGTTATCATCCGAACCCCCTCCGGTATTAAGTTGCTAACAACGGACAATTGCATTAAGTATGGTGCGTAATGTAATCAACAACTACATCCTCGGACATAGCGCCAATGTTTTATCCCTAGTGGCAACGAGCACAACACAACCTTAGAACTTTCTCGTCATCGTCCCGGTGTCAATGCGGGCATGAACCCACTATCGAGCATAAGTACTCCCTCTTGGAGTTAAAAGTAAAAACTTGGCCGAGCCTCTACTAGAAACGGAGAGCATGCAAGATCATAAACAACACATGTATAATAACTTGATAATTAACATGACATAGTATTCTCTATCCATCGGATCCCGACAAACACAACATATAGAATTACAGATAGATGATCTTGATCATGTTAGGCAGCTCACAAGATCCAACAATGAAGCACAATGAGGAGAAGACAACCATCTAGCTACTGCTATGGACCCATAGTCCAGGGGTAGACTACTCACTCATCACTCCGGAGGCGACCATGGCGGTGTAGAGTCCTCCGGGAGATGATTCCCCTCTCCGGCAGGGTGCCGGAGGCGATCTCCTGGATCCCCCGAGATGGGATCGGCGGCGACGGCGTCTCAGTAAGGTTTTCCGTATCGTGGCTCTCGGTCCCGGGGGTGTCGTCACGGAGCCTTCAAGTAGGCGGAAGGGCCAGTCAAGAGGCGGCACGGGGGCCCACACCATAGGCCGGCGCGGCCGGGGGTGGGGCCGCGCCGCCTAGGGTTTGGCCACCCCGTGGCCCCTCTTCGTCTCGTCTTCGGACTTCCGGAAGCTTCGTGGAAAAATAGGCCCCCGGGCTTTGATTTCGTCCAATTCCGAGAATATTTCGTTACTAGGATTTCCGAAACCAAAAACAGCAGAAAACGAGAACCGGCACTTCGGCATCTTGTTAATAGGTTAGTTCCAGAAAATGCACGAATATGACATAAAGTGTGCATAAAACATGTAGGTATCATCAATAATATGGCATAGAACATAAGAAATTATCGATACGTCGGAGACATATCACGGCGCGGCCAAGGAGGGGCCCGCGCCGCCCTATGGTGTGGGCCTCTCGTTAGCCCCCCGACTCTGCCCTTCCGCCTACTTAAAGCCTCCGTCGCGAAACCCCTGATGCGAAAAACCACGATACGGAAAACCTTCCAGAGCCGCCGCCATCGCGAAGCCAAGATCTGGGGGACAGGAGTCTCGTTCCGGCACCTGCCGGAGCGGGGAAGTGCCCCGGAAGGCTTCTCCATCGACACCGCTGCCATCTCCACCGCCATCTTCATCACCGCTGTCTGCTCCCATGAGGAGGGAGTAGTTCTCCATCGAGGCTCGGGGCTGTACCGGTAGCTATGTGGTTCATCTCTCTCCTATGTGCTTCAATACAATAATCTCATGAGCTGCCTTACATGATTGAGATTCATATGATGATGCTTGTAATCTAGATGTCATTATGCTAGTCAAGTGAGTTTTACTTATGTGATCTCCGGAGACTCCTTGTCCCACGTGTGTAAAGGTGACGAGTGTGTGCACCGTGTGGGTCTCTTAGGCTATATTTCACGGAATACTTATTCACTGTTGAATGGCATAGTGAGGTGCTTATTTATATGTCTTTATGATTGCAATGTGTTTGTATCACAATTTATCTATGTGCTACTCTAGCAATGTTATTAAAGTAGTTTTATTCCTCCTGCATGTGTGCAAAGGTGACCGTGTGTGCACCATGTTAGTACTTGGTTTATGCTATGATCATGATCTCTTGTAGATTGCGAATTTAACTATTGCTATGATAATATTGATGTGATCTATTCCTCCTACATATGCATGAAGGTGACAGTGTGCATGCTATGCTAGTACTTGGTTTAGTCTTTTGATCTATCTTACACTAAAGGTTACTAAAATATGAGCATTATTGTGGAGCTTGTTAACTCCGGCATTGAGGGTTCGTGTAATCCTACGCAATGTGTTCATCATCCAACAAAAGTGTAGAGTATGCATTTATCTATTCTGTTATGTGATCAATGTTGAGAGTGTCCACTAGTGAAAGTGTAATCCCTAGGCCTTGTTCCTAGATATCGCTATCGCTGTTTGTTTACTCGTTTTACTTGCGTTACTACTGCTTGTTTACTTGTCCCGGGCAAAGAACTTTTCTGGTGCCGTTGCTACTACTTATTCATACCACCTGTATTTCACTATCTCTTCGCCGAACTAGTGTACCTATTAGGTGTGTTGGGGACACAAGAGACTTCTTGCTTTGTGGTTGCAGGGTTGCATGAGAGGGATATCTTTGACCTCTTCCTCCCTGAGATCGATAAACCTTGGGTAATCCACTTAAGGGAAACTTGCTGCTGTTCTACAAACCTCTCGCTCTTGGAGGCCCAACACTCGTCTACAAGAATAGAAGCTCCCGTAGACATCAAGCACTTTTCCGGCGCCGTTGCCGGGAGGAAAGGTAAAAAGGCACTCATACTCCGGTTCCGGGTAACGATGCTTTTCGGCACCATTGTGTTTGTGCTTGAAGCTATTTCCTTTAGATCCTGCAATTGCATCTTTTTGTTTCTTGTTTACACTAGTTTGGCATAATGGACAACAATGAGCTTCTTATTCTATTTCCTGATTTAAAACATGGATTGTTTGATGCGAAAATTAAAAAACCTATGAAATCTTATTTGCATGCTGGTAGTAATATTAGTATGAACGCTTTGAACACCATTGTTGATAATAATATAGAAAGTTCTAAGCTTGGGGAAGCTGGTTTTCATGATCTTTTTAGTCCCCCAAGCATTGAGGAGAAAATTTTCTTTGATGATACTTTACCTCCTATTTATAATGATAATGATAGTGGTCTTTTGGTGCCACCTACTATGGAGAGTAAATTTTGTTGTGATTATACTATGCCTCCTACACTTGATGAGAATAATAATGATAGCCACTTTGTTGAATTTGCTCCCACTACAACTAGTAAAATTAATTATGCTTATGTGGAGAGTAATAATTTTATGCATGAGACTCGTGATAAGAATGCTTTATGTGATAGTTATATTGTTGAGTTTGCTCATGTTGCTACTGAAAGTTATTATGAGAGAGGAAAATATGGTTGTAGAAATTTTCATGTTACTAAAATGCCTCTCTATGTGCTGAAATTTTTGAAGCTATACTTGTTTTATCTTCCTATGCTTGTTACTTTTCTCTTCATGAACTTGTTTATTTACAAGATTCCTATGCATAGGAAGCATGTTAGACTTAAATATGTTTTGAATTTGCCTCTTGATGCTCTCTTTTGCTTCACATACTATCTCTTGCGAGTGCATCATTAAAGCTGCTGAGCCCATCTTAATGGCCATAAAGAAAGAACTTCTTGGGAGATAACCCATGTGTTATTTTGCTACAGTACTTTGTTTTATATTTGTGTCTTGGAAGTTGTTTACTACTGTAGCAACCTCTCCTTATCTTAGTTTTATGTTTTGTTGTGCCAAGTAAAGTCTTTGATAGTAAAGTAAGTACTAGATTTGGATTACTGCGCAGAAACAGATTTCTTTGCTGTCATGAATGCTGGGTCTAATTCTCTGTAGGTAACTCAGAAAATTATGCCAATTTACGTGAGTGATCCTCAGATATGTACGCAACTTTCATTCAATTTGAGCATTTTCATTTGAGCAAGTCTGGTGCCCTTTTAAAATTCGTCTTTACGGACTGTTCTGTTTTGACAGATTCTGCCTTTTATTTCGCATTGCTTCTTTCGCTGTGTTGGGTGGATTTCTTTGTTCCATTACCTTCCAGTAGCTTTGAGCAATGTCCAGAAGTGTTAAGAATGATTGTGTCACCTCTGAACATGTAAGTTTTTGATTATGCACTAACCCTCTAATGAGTTTGTTTCGAGTTTGGTGTGGAGGAAGTTTTCAAGGGTCAAGAGAGGAGGATGATATACTATGATCAAGAAGAGTGAAAGCTCTAAGCTTGGGGATGCCCCGGTGGTTCACCCCTGCATATTATAAGAAGACTCAAGCGTCTAAGCTTGGGGATGCCCAAGGCATCCCCTTCTTCATCGACAATATTATCAGGTTCCTCCCCTGAAACTATATTTTTATTCGGCCACATCTTATGTACTTTGCTTGGAGCGTCGGTTTGTTTTTGTTTTTGTTTTGTTTGAATAAAATGGATCCTAGCATTCATTGTGTGGGAGAGAGACACGCTCCGCTGTTGCATATGGACAAGTATGTCCTTAGGCTTTACTCATAGTATTCATGGCGAAGTTTCTTCTTCGTTCAATTGTTATATGGTTGGAATTGGAAAATGCTACATGTAGTAATTCTAAAATGTCTTGAATAATTTGATACTTGGCAATTGTTGTGCTCATGTTTAAGCTCTTGCATCATATACTTTGCACCCATTAATGAAGAAACACTTAGAGCTTGCTAATTTGGTTTGCATATTTGGTTTCTCTAGAGTCTAGATAATATCTAGTATTGAGTTTTGAACAACAAGGAAGACGGTGTAGAGTCTTATAATGTTTACAATATGTCTTTTATGTGAGTTTTGCTGTACTGTTCATCCTTGTGTTTGTTTCAAATAACCTTGCTAGCCTAAACCTTGTATCGAGAGGGAATACTTCTCATGCATCCAAAATACTTGAGCCAACCACTATGCCATTTGTGTCCACCATACCTACCTACTACATGGTATTTATCCGCCATTCCAAAGTAAATTGCTTGAGTGCTACCTTTAAAATTCCATCATTCACCTTTGCAATATATAGCTCATGGGACAAATAGCTTAAAAACTATTGTGGTATTGAATATGTACTTATGCACTTTATCTCTTATTAAGTTGCTTGTTGTGCGATAACCATGCTTCTGGGGACGCCATCAACTATTCTTTGTTGAATATCATGTGAGTTGCTATGCATGTCCGTCTTGTCTGAAGCAAGAGAGATCTACCACATTCATGGTTGGAGCATGCATATTGTTAGAGAAGAGCTTTGGGCCGCTAACTAAAGCCATGATTCATGTTGGAAGTTTCAGTTTGGACATATATCCTCAATCTCATATGAGAATAATAATTGTTGCCACATGCTTATGCATTAAAGAGGAGTCCATTATCTCGTTGTCCATGTTGTCCTGGTATGGATGTCTAAGTTGAGAATAATCAAAAGCGAGAAATCCAAAATGCGAGCTTTCTCCTTAGACCTTTGTACAGGCGGCATGGAGGTACCCCATTGTGACACTTGGTCAAAACATGTGCATTGCAAAGATCCGGTAGTCCAAGTTAATTAGGACAAGGTGCGGGCACTATTAGTATACTATGCATGAGACTTGCAACTTGTAAGATATAATGTACATAACTCATATGCTTTATTACTACCGTTGACAAAATTGTTTCATGTTTTCAAAATAAAAGCTCTAGCACAAATATAGCAATCGATGCTTTCCTCTTTGAAGGACCATTCTCTTTACTTTTATGTTGAGTCAGCTTCACCTATCTCTCCACCTCAAGAAGCAAACACTTGTGATTAATCGTGCATTGATTTCCTACATACTTGCATATTGTACTTGTTATATTACTCTATGTTGACTATTATCCATGAGATATAC